>NW_022111324.1:2821904-2919884 GCF_000313985.2 Echinops telfairi | reverse complement strand
CGCTTTACACAATTGATGTGTGTATGGATTGGGATAACAGTTGTATGAGCCCCTAATAAAATGTTTAAAAAAAAAAAATTTTTTTTTAAATTCATTAAGCACCCATCCAAAAATTTACTTCCCAATCAATATAAGAAAAACTGATTTCTGGATAATATTATATGAAAATGTCCTATTTTTCACATTTTTAGAATAAAAGATGGTGGAGTTAGTTTTATTCCATGTTGTTCCTTGAAACTTCCTCTACATGCTTTACACACACACACACACACACACACAGGATTCCAGTCAGGCTGAATATTTTCCTGAAAAATAAATTAGAAAATCTCTTAACATTCAAATCACGAAGGTTTTCTTGGTGAGGAACATGGGAACAAGAGCAGTCGAGGTTATTCCTAGAACAGCCCAGTCAAGAGCCAAGTGGAAAGATAACATTGCAAACTGAATGTCTTTCCTTCCCTCTAAAAGCACACAGGGGAAGTCATTTGGAAGGAGACAATTGGACAATACACAACTCAGTAATTGCTGGGAAAAATCAACTGAACAGAGAAAACTAAGAACCAATAAAACAGTCGCACAGTGTGTCACACAGTCTTCTTATGAGGACAACTAGTACTTCAAGAGGTACTCAAATTGGTTTTAGGAAATTAGTGAATCAAGATTGTAGGACCAAGCATATTTAGTGAAAAATTATTTTAAAGCAACTTCCTTGAATTGGTGATGCTGATTTCTTTAGTTCATTTTCTCAAGTTATTTCAATTAGTGGGCCCAGGTATAACTGATTCTTTGCCAAAAAGTCAGTATACAAAAAGTATCCAATGTTTGTTCAATGAGAAAATATGGAAGAAGCACACTCTCTAAAACTCCATGGAGGAAAATATGTATTTGTAGGGAGAGAGAAGCTGGCAATTGTTTTAAACAAAGGAGGAAATATAGCAAAGAGAAATGAACTGAAGATACACTTCAGAATTACATATGAATTCAGAATTACATATGAAACGATTTAAAATTTTTATAGCATATAAAACAAAGAGATTATTGTTACACCTAAGGAAGAAATGGAAGCCATCAAGCAAAAAGTAGGACAATAGACATTGTTAACAAGTGACTTGATTGAACTCAATTCATATTTACATATTCAAGTTAAAGAATAAAAACTATATAGAAAACATACAGAATTAGAACATATGTTGCTGGAATAGAGTTAATTTCATAGAATATGGCTTGTTAAAATAAAATAAAAATCTAGTAAACAAAGACTATAAAATAATATTAAGAAAAGAGATAATGGGCATCCAAAATTTGCATATTTATTGAGGTTTTTTAAAAGTTAATGAAAATATTCCACTATTTTTCATTCCCTTTTCCATGAATGCCACATATTCCCAAAGAGGAAAATAAACTAAATGGAAAATTAAAATATTCAAATATAAAATAATACTTTTCTGGGAAAAAAAATTAAATATTGTCTAAATGCATTTGGTATATTAAAGAAAGAAAAGTAGTTGGAAATTTTGAAGAACAACACAGTTTGAGAGAAAAAGTTTTGAACTTCAAGATTTGAGGACCACTAAAGAATCCCAGGAATAACTTTATAAGAATTTAGATAAAAATCAAAAACGTTACAGGCGTATGTGGCAGTGGATGCAGCTTTCAGCACCCTTCACGAACACCAGAATCCAAACGCCTCGATTCCACTGCGGCCTTCCCTGCTCATTGCCCAGCTTTCACACGCAACGATTTAGCAATTTTAGAACGAAAAATAAGCATTAATAGTCAGAATTTCAGGCATAAGGAGCATACAAATTAGTAGATTTTCACCAGATGCAGAGAAAAATGAGGTGTGTGATGGACATAATTGAAGAGGTAAACAAAACAAAACAAAAAGCAAATTATACCAGAGGCAAGTGGATATAAATGGGGAGACCAGTTGGTGTTCTACTTTTACATGAGATAAAGACGCAAGCAATTTTACTTTGACGTTCAAGGAATGAAAAAAATCTCTGAAGGAGGAAGAATGCAGAGACGATGGTTACAAAGAATAAAGCAATGCAGAAAAAAGACAATGAGACAAGATATGTTTCATAAAAGAGAAAAAAGTACTCAATAAAGAATCTGAGAGACTAGTTTTAAAAAATGCAGAGAAATATAAAAGAATAGATACTTTGTAAAGCTGTTATTTTTATTAGATATGAATACTCATTACTCGAAGATAATGATTCTTCAAATTAATTTTTGAATTCAGCATGATTTCAATCAAAATATAACTTTTTGGAACATGTCAAAATAGTCTAAGGATCATCTGAAACTTACCAGAGTAACTGACATATATAACTATGGTTATAAGGGAGACACTATCCCCATGAAATAAGCAAGCCAAGTTCACTGCAGTCGAGCTGATATCCACTCATAGTGGCCCCAAAGGACTGGTAGGGTCGAACTGGCTCTGTGAGGTTCTGAGACTCTAACTCTTTAGGGACTAGAAAGCCTCATCTTGGGGCCTCTGAGCAGCTAGTGGTTTCGAACAGCTGGCTTTGCAGTTAGGCCCAACTTGTAACAAGCATGTCACCAGGGCTCCCTCCCTACTGGACATAAAGAAATATTTCATTACAAAAGCTTGATTCCAGTGCATAACATTGGAACAAAAAACCTACAAATTCATCTGAAAAAGTATTGCAAGATCAAAATTACTTCTCAAATAAACAGAGAAAAATGAATTCTTCAATTCAAAAATATAGGGTGTTAACTGGCTAGTCTTTTGTGGAAAAACCTACATACATAAACAGTTTATATGTAAAGATAAAACTGTAAGGTAGTGTTAACAAGAGGAATTTTAAAAATAATGAAAAGTATTGTTGAATTTGGCCCTAAAAATCCTTGAAGAACAATCTCTTTAAGGAGTGGAAAAACATAATAAATAGATACATGACGCATTTTGGTTAAACTATCAGATCTCAGTAAGACCTCAGGGCCTGTGATGTTTTAACTTAGGGTTAGCCAGACTCTAGCTCCTTCCCTGGATCAGCGGCATGATAGCCCAAGCTGTCAGACAACAGGTGTAACTCTGCTCCAAAGCCCAACGCACTGTCAGAGACTCAATTCTGACTTCGAGGGACCCTATGGGACCTGGTAAAACTGTTCCTGTGAGTGTTCTAGAACTTGGGTGAAGGCAACATCCACAGGGTGCCCTCTGTGCTTTGTTTAACACTTGCAGAACTCTGGGAACTATTTATTCAGAGTGCTGTGGCTGTAGGACTTGACTCAGAGCTCAGGTAAGCGAGAGAATGAGGAGGTCTTCTACTTCTAGAAAATAATAATAATTAAAAAATAGGAAGCCTCTCCTGTGCCTAAGGCTGTGATTTCATTTGTGGTAAAGAAGAGTCTGGTACATGTATGCATACGTGCACACATCTAGATGTATGAAGCTATCGTAGAGCACTAAAACCATAGGGAACTTTGAAAAGCTCGCATTCTACAAAAGACGGTCCACGAGCACACAACGGTGAACATGGCCAGAAAAGAGCTAATAAAGGAGAATCCACAATCTCCCACCTCTGGCCGACTGCGAGCCCCCCCTGTGAATGGAAGAAGTGAAAGCTAAACCTGGCTTCTAAACCACATAAAGCTCGAAGGCCTGCTTTCTCATACATATCCATCTGGCAAAGGGTGGAATTTATGAAATGGTCATTACATGAATCTTCTGAACTGACTAAGAAATTGAAAAAGATTTCTATTTGCCGCTTTCAAAGAAAAACAACTAGAAACCATGGAGCAATATAGCAGAAAGAAAAAAAATCAAGAATGAAATTTCATAACTTTCAATTTTATAAATGACTATAAACTATAGTATAGTATAGTACAACACATTGTTGTACTACATAAAGAAAGACATATGCATCAATGGTGTAGAACTTAGTTGTAGATATACTGTAAATCTTCCTATTCAATATCAATTGTTATCAATAAGTGTTCATGGAATTTAATGGGGACGGGAATGGAAGTTGGTTTCTACCTCATGCCAGACATAATAATTATCTCAAGTGGGTCATCTAAATGGAAGAACAAAATCTGCACCCACCCCAGAGGGGAAAAACAGATGTAGAAGAAAATCTTCATGACGGTGTGTTAGGCAATAGCTTCTTAGATATCAAACCAGAAACCTAAGTGACAAAAGACAAAATGGACTAGATCAAGATTCTGCCTGTGAAATGACACCACCAAGAAAGTAAAAAGGCAACCAATAGAATGGGATGAAATACTTGAAAATTTTGTATCTGGCAAAGAACTTGTATACATCTGAAGCTTAATATATGTGTAACCCTGCAAATCGATCTGAGGCTTCCACTGTCATCGAAAGCCTGCTGAATACCAGGTGCTCAAATTTAACCTCTGATATCATTCCCTCCTTTCGATTTGGATTCTATTATTTACCATCCTTGGTGCACATAAGGTAATGTGCTTTTCCCTTGGGGACTTGGTTGATGCCTCATTTAGATGGCTGCTTGTTTGAAAACAAGCCTTTAAGACCCCAGGCAGTATTATTATTATTATTTTTTAATAATCATTTTATTAGGGGCTCATACAACTCATCACAATCTGTGCATACATCATTTGTGTCCAGCATACTAGTATATATATTGACGTCATCATTCTCACAACACCCGCTTTCTACTTGAGCCCTTGGTGTCAGCTCCTCATTTTTGCCCCTCCCTCCCCGTTCCCCCCTTCCCCTGAGCCCTTGATAATTTATAAATTATTATTATTTTATCATATCTTACACCATCCGACATCTCCCCCACCCACTTCTCAGCTGTCCATCCCTCAAGGAGGAGGTTATATGTAGACCTTGTCTTTGTTCCCCCTTTCTACCTCACCTCCCCTAGTCGGGCACCATCTAGTTTCTTCACCACACCTTACGGTAGTACTCATAGTTTCATAAGGGTGAGTATCTGGTGATGGTGTGCAACTCTTCTTAATATTGTTGAACTCTGCTATGTCAGAAGAAGTGATTGTTCTTAGACTGGTGCTAGAATTCAATGTGTGCCCCAAATCCATGTATTTATGGTTTATATATGTTCCTGTTCATCTTAGAGGCTTCATTATCAGCCATATCCCTGGGGCACGATGAAGTTCTATCCCCTCTGACCAGAGTCGAGGGATGTGCATGCATTTGTTATCAGACAGAGAGCCTTGTCAAGTTGATAATGGTGGATATAGTTAGGTTAAATGTAATATCTTATCATCTGATTTCCCTTTTGACCCCACTGAAAGTTTTTCAGTTTGAAAAATACAAATGTGAAGGGATGTGAATAGCTTTTCTATCATGCAGGGTGCATTGAAAACTGCTGGATCACTGCAGATGTCATTAGGTTAAGGTTTTTAGTATTTTCTGCTTTCTTTTATATTGCAGTTTTCCCTCTATTTTACCTTGTTATTGTTGTTGGGTTTTTGTTTGTTTGTTTTGGTATATTTCTCTGTATTTAAAATCCAAGACAGAATGGTTTCTTGGGGTATGTCTGGGGACGATGGAGGAAATGAGAAGCTAACGAGTACAAGAAGAAAATAATCTAAAGTCACGTGTGGTGATGGCGGCAGAATTCTTCTTTATACGATCAAACCATTGAATTGTATGATATGTGAAGCATATGCCAAGCAAACTAGTTTAAAAAAGAACTTGCGTCCAGAATATACAAAAGCACAATTCAACATAAAGATGACTAGGTCAATTAAAAAATAAAAAATATGGAAAGACATTTAACAAATAAATATATACAAATGAACAATAAACACACAAATAGGTGTCCAGCATCTTTAGAGAAATCCAAATAAAAATATCAATAATATTGTTCATAGACATTAGAATGGCTAAAATAAAAAGATTAAAAATCACAGAATATAAAATACATTTTTTTAAATCAATTTATTGGGGCTCATACAATTCATCACAATACATAGATCAATTGTGTAAAGCACATCTATACATTTGTTGCCCTCATCATTCCCAAAATTCACTTGCCTCTTGGGTTCCCGGAATCCGCTCATTTTCCTTCCCCCCACCCTTCCCTTCCTCCTCCCCTTTCCCCCATGCACCCTTAATAATTTATAGATTATTATTGTATCCTATATTACACTGTTCGGCGTCTCCCTTCACCCACCCCACTGCTGCCCTTCCCCCAGAGATGAGGCCATACGTGGCTCCCTGTGATCCATTCCCCCTTACTACATCCCCCTTCCCTCCTGGTATCGCCACTATCACCCCTGGTCCTGAGAGATTCTTCTGTCCTAGATTCCCTGCGTTTCCAATTCCCATCTGTACCGCTGTGCATCATCTGGTCTAACCAGGTCTGCAAGGCAAAATTGGGGTCCTGGTAGTTGGGGGGAGGAAGCGTTTAAGAACTAGAGGAAGGTTGTGGGTTTCATTATTGCTATACTGTTACGTGTGGAAAGCGGAACACCTAGCAAACTGGCATTGACAATGTGAAACCTAGTATTGCCACTTTGAAATATAGTTTGCCAGTTTCTTATGTTAAACATAGAGTAACCATTTGACTCATTAATCCCACTACTGGAAGCAGTCTGCATGCCCATCAATGAAATCCATGATAGTCATCCGGTATGAAAAATTATGAGTATGGAATCATCATTCGTGAGGAATGTATAAACAACTAAGCATGCATCAACATACTTATTATGTAGCCAAAACAGAAATGAAGTACTAATACATGGTAAGACATTGGTGATCTTTGAAAATATCTGCTACGGGAAAGACAATAACAAGAGCTCACTGACATTGAGTTGATTCTAACTCGTAGAGACATTAGAAGGTTGTTATGAGTAAGAGAAAGAAGTCAGTCACAGAGGAACGTATGTTATACAATTCCATTTATTTGATATGTCCCGAACATACAAATTCATTTATTCAGAATGTAGATTAGTGCTTGCATGGGCCTGGGATAGCAGAAGTGAAAATGAGGATGACTGATAATGTGTATGTTATTTTGGACAAGGTACTAAAGATATTGTAAAATTAGACTGTGTTGATAGGTGCACAGATCTATAAGTATATTAGGAACTACATGCGCATTAAATGGGAGCCTTTCATGGCATATGAAATATCTATCAATAAAGTCCTTACACAAAACACCTGTTGATGCAATAGGAAAACAGACACTACATAAAAATGAATTGTGAATCATTTGTTAATTAATCATGACTAGCTTCACGATCTAAAAAGTGAAATTTAAACGAAAATTCTCTTTAAAAGTTTATTTTAGTAAAGATTCAAATTTTTGGTGATGCTTTATGCCAACTAGTGGTGGAAATTTAAATTTCAACAAAAGTTTGAGAAGACTCGAGTTTAAAATGCCTGTGTGAATACGCAGATGAAAAGAGATCTCTTTCTCTCACACACTCCAAGTTGACAATTTAAGCAACATAGGTAATTCCCAGGAACACAATTCGCATGTGTACATAACTTGATCTCTGAGAAAAACCAAAACACAAACAAAAACCTTAGGCAGATATAAGCAGCATGCAAGCTTGTAGGCAACATGGCCAGCCTTTTCTCTTCTATCTGGCAAGACGGACCGATACCTATATGGCGTAAGCCAAGTTCTAATTTTATTCGATATAAATGAAAATGTTCATTTGCTCAGGCCCCAAAGGAGCACTAGTCTCAGATCCCAACACTTTACAAGGAGAGTTCTGTTCATGTAGTGCCAGGGTTAGCTTGAGGCACCCTAGCCAGAGCAGCTGTTTCTGTCATTCAGTAGTCTCTTATTCAGCATGAGATACTCAAAAATCCCGGGAAAGCCAAGCAGGGCTCTCAGAGTATGCATTTTCCCCACTAGGCAAGCATCCAGCAGCTCGCTCTGAGTTAGTACACCCAGTGGTCATCGCTGGGATGGTTTCTCTGGTCAGAGTGAATTTTTCCCTAAAAGCCGTTTCACTCAAACCTCTTTTTTTTTTTTTTTGAGGGCCGATTTAAGAGGACAACATGCGGCTGTGTAATTTTGTTTCCTGCTCAGGAAAAATGCCACAGAAATTGTTGTGGTGTTGAACTCAGCTCACAAGGACAGCGCTGGGGGAAAAACACAGGTATACAAGTGGTTTTCTCGTTTCAAAAATGGTGAAATGTCGATGGATGACAAACCTCGTTCTGGAAGTCCATCAACTTCCCAAACAGATGAAAATGTCAACTGGTAGTGCACTTGGAGTTCGTTTCACCAAGTCAGACTGTTAATCAAGTTTTATATTTAGAGATTCTGAAAATATAGAATAAGAGTGTGTGACAAAAAAGGTCTGATTTGTGCCAGATGAGGGACTGGCTTTGCCACCACAATAATGCACCTGCTCACATTGCCATCCCAGTCCACCAGCTTTTGGCAAAAACCAGCATGCATCTTTGCCCTATGCACCTTACTCATCTGACCTCACTCCACATGACTTCGTTTTAGTTTCCACTAATGAAGAGGAGGGACATGAAAGGACACCGATTTGATGACATAGAAGAGGTGAAGAAAAAAACAAAGGAGGTGCTGTCAGCCATCCAAACAGATGAGTTTGAAAACTATTTCTAAGAATGGAGTAGCAGATTTGACAAATGTATTAAATGTAATGGAGAATACTTTGAATGTGATCAGGTTGTTTTGTAAAAATTTTTTAATACATAGCTTTGAAAAAAAACCTGGTTATTTTTGGGACCCCCCTCATGTCCAACTAGATGCAGGTAGACAGGAAACACACATGACAAGGGCTGTCCAGCAGACCCATCTTAGATGGTGTTCCTTCACAGCATGTTGGTGACTACTTCAGGAAGAAGATTGTGTTATCTAAATGTGCATGTGTGTGTGTGTGTGTGTGTATGTGGTGAGGGCAGAAACAATCCAACCACGTGCATGATCTACTTTTTAAAGAAATAAAGTCCATAAATTGTATGTAGTTTATACTTAGCATATACTTAATTTTTTCTTCATGGAATTGAAAACTATACATGCATCAAACATGAAAGGATATCTATTATAGTAATATAAAATACTATTTTATATTGAAGAGAGATAGCTGTGGTAGAATAGTTTAGTATAAGACCATTTGGAATATAGAATAAACAATTATACAGAATGGTATACAAATGCCTTATAAGCATAGAAAATAATAAGAAATACTCCTTACAAACTTAAAAATGGATAACTCTGGGATGAATATCCTTGTTCAGTGTATATACTTTTAGGTTTATGATTTTTATGGTGAATATTTTATTAAAATGTCTGAAATAGATTATTGGATTGGTAACTAGTAAGAACATAAATTATATTTCATAGCTATTGATATTTATATTATAGCTTTTGTTTTTTTCTTTCAGTATATTCAGCATATAATCACATAATTCCTATGTCAGGATTAGGTTTGATTACAGCAGAAGGCTAGTATATTAGTTTCTTAAACAATGGAAGTGTCTTTTCTTATAATGAAAATATCTAAAGATAAACAGAACAGGATTGTAATGGTAGCTCTATTATCATCTGACCTTTTTTTCCTTTCTTTTTTATAATCATTTTATTGGGGGCTCTTACATCAATTGTATCCGACATATCCAAACATATATTCCATCGTTCTTTTCTAGATATTTACTTTCCACTGAGCCCTTGGGATCAGCTCCTCTTTTTTTCCCTCCCGCTCCCAACCCTCGTGGTCCCTCGGTAGAATAATTATCATCTGACCTTTAGCTCAGCCTTCTTCTACCATTTTCCAATAAACCCCAAGATCACTGTCATTAAGTCAATTCTAGCTCATGGTTGCCCAATAGGATAGGGCTTTGGGTTTCCAAGGCTGCAAATTATTAAGGAGGCAGAAAGCCTCATCTTTTGCCTAAAAGTGGACTAGTGGGCTTGAATTCCCAACTTTTTGTTGAGCAACCCAACACAATCCACCAGAGCTCATTCCTACCAGGCATATTTTAGCCTCAACATTACCTAGTGATCCAAGGTGGAGGCTGGACCTCCAGGCATAAGACTTTTATTTAAAATGGAACCACTTAGCAATCATGATCACAAGAAAATTATATCCGAAAAAATTATAGTTGGTTAAGATCTATTGTCATTTATAGTGGCAAAATTTAAATTAGGCTCCCCTTTGCTTTTTTTCCGCCATTGCCCTGATGCCTTTCTGGCTTATAAAATAAAATAGAATACGTAAAACAAAACAAAGCAAATAAACACAAAGGGATTGTGTGTGTATCTGTTTTTTGATTCAACTACATCAAATACATTCTATACACTTTTCTATTTTATAACAATATACGTTATACCTTGTCTTTTGGTTCCCGCCAAGGTTCTCTATCCACTGAGCACATTGTTTCCCTAATTGCACCCACTTTCACCTGTAAGATCTCTATGTCCTATAGAAGATCATTGCATTTTGACAGCTGGTATATAGTCTCTGAGAGTCACATCTGGTCACATTATTAAGTGACAGGCCTTCCATAATTTCTTTTGAATTCACTATAGTCATGTTAATTGTAAGTGATGAACTTTGTGTATTCTTTGGACATAACGGGCAATTCCATATGACTGAGACTCTAATTTTATTCTATATTAATGGACACTAATTGTAACAATCCGTGATTATGTCCATTACGGGCAGTGCGGAGAGCAATTGATGACAGCAGGGGAAGCTCTGACTCCATTTTGGAGCAGAACTTGGAGCAGCCATTTGCAAAGCAGGGAGATCAAATTAGGCAACAGTCAATTACTTTTCTACCCTACTTAATCTTATAATTTCTATTTTTGAATACCACGTAGCAAGTTGCCCCTAAATGACTTTCTCAACTCACTTTTCTACCTATTATATAAGGCAGATCACTCGCAAAGGGCCACAGGCACTACAGGGTTGTTAGGCACACACATGACTAAGGAGGAGATCTGGGTGGTATTAATGGTCAGCTTGGTTCACTACTAACAAGAGGTGGAGGTTTAAGTCCACCCTGAGGCATTTAAAAACAAACAAACCAAAAGCAACAGATCCAGTGATCTACTTCTGAAAAATCAGTCGCTGAAATCCCTAGAGATCACACTTGTACTGTGACACACAGGGGTGCAACGAGTCAGAATCAATTCAATAACAAGTGATTGATAAAGCTTGGCCAAGAGTAGTGACAGATGCCTGCATAGCTGCCAGTACAACATCTGGATCAAGTGACACACTAGGTTTATTGTCTGATTAGTAGTCAATATTCCCTTACTGTTTACAGTCTTCTGTTTTTCCTTCATGAAGGCAATCTTTTTCTGGGATTATTAAACTTGTGTCCTCTTTGTAGATAAGACCCAATTTCAGAGTTATAACATACTTCAAAAAGAGACATTTATTATTTATTAGAAAAATAATAATCATGAACACAAAATAAAGCAACAAAAGTCCATAGAAAATGAAAACATGGTTTTATTGAATATCTACTATGTTGACAAAGTTAGGTATAACATTATCTCTGCTAATTTTAACAATGAATTTATGTACAAACTGAGGTTAATGTGCTTAAAGGTCAAGAATTCAAGATCATGCAGATCATTAGTAAGGCCATACTTCCTATCAATTCTTTAAGACACAATTAAATTTATGATTATGTTCTCCAAAGATCTCTGTAAATTAAAGGGAAAAAAATTACCTCCTGCAGGCAGACTATAATGACTATGGTCTCCCGGGCTTCTCCCTATTGTGCTATCACAGTGCATTCGAATTTTCTTTTGGTTTGTTGAAAAGTGTGTATTGGGGTTATATACTTTCACCATATTTGAGATAGTTAGTTTATTGTGCCAGCCTGGCCGATAAACACATGTGGGATTAATTGAAGGGTGGAGAAATAAATGGCTGACAAGCCTTGCCTTTCTTGTCTCTAGCTCTTTGATCATCAGACCAGTGTGTGGCTGCCTTGCTTGTTCTGTGCCTCAATTTGAAAGCTACACTACCTGTGGGACACCTAACCTGTGGAGTGTGTCGCTGTAATTTGAGGTTCTTTTAAGACCTGGGCTTTGCCACAAAATTGGAATTTACATCTCTTGAGCTGGGGACTGACTGTTGGTGACCTGCCTTGTGGTTTGCTGCCTGTGCTGGGATAGCCTGATTCTCTCTACAGAGGATGACTTGGGGGCCCTCAAGACTTGAAGGACTGCCAGTGTCTCACAACTCTCTAACACTTTTTAATTATACTGAGCCATTTGTACTGTTTTATAATTTAACTGTTTATTCCTTGTGTTATATATCTATCTGTATAACTGCTTTGCAATTTAACTGTTTATTTCCTGTGTTATATATCTATCTGTATAACTGCTTTGTAATTTAACTGTTTATTTTTTGTGTTATCTATCTATATAAATATATATATAAAATTATTAGCAATCTAGTTTTGTCTCTCTAGAGAACCCTGTCTAACACAATATTTATTCCCTCTATAAGCTGAGCACATCATCTGAGAAACTGGGCGATCTGAAGAATGCAGCCTCGGGATTGGAGGAAAGCTCACTAACATTAGGACTGGAGAGAAACATGCCATCGCCATGCTTGCAGAAAGTAAAGAGGCTCTGAAGCACTAACTGATGAAGGCCACAGACTGAAGTCTGCAGCACGGATTGCTCAAGGGAAAAAATACACAACTCCCACAATAAGCAATATCATGATAGAGAAAAGATTACAATTGTTAAGGATTTTATTTTACACAAATCCAACATTGAGGCTAATGAAAGCAGCCATTGAGAAAGCAAAGCAAAAAAAATGATTTGTATCAGAAAAACAAAAGTTTTGTATATCAGACAAATATGCTGTTAGACAGGAAAGATGTCAGTTTGGTGACTAAGGTGGAAGTGACCAAAGTCACTGTGTTTTAAATGGCTTCATATACATGCGAGCGGTAGACAGTGCACATGAAAGACTGACATAGGAGCATGGATGCATTTAAATTGTAGTTATGGTGAAGAATATTGAAATTACCTGGATTGCCAGAAGAATGAACAAATCTATTCTGGAAGACCGATAGCCAGAATGCTCCTTTGAATTCAGGATGGTGATAATTGTCTCATATTTTGCACGTATGATCAGGAGAGACTTGTCCTTAGTAAATGACTACATTCTCAATAAAATAAAACATAAAAATAAAAAAGAAGAAGAGCAATATTCTCAATGAATTGGGCTGAAACAGGGGGAGCAACAATGGGTTTAAACCTAACAGCCATTGTGAGGATAGCACAGATTGGTTGGTTCTGGTGTACATAGAGTTGCTATGAGTTGGGCCCAACTCCACAGAACCGAATAGCAACAGGAGGTGTTCAGCTAACATGGAGTAAGGGGTGAATAAATGAGTAAATGCATGAATAAGGAGAACAAAGATTAAGAAAACAAAGTCACTGTTTTAGAAAACAAAATCCACTGGAGGTGGTCAGGGTAGAGTCCTGAAATCCAGATGCCACTTGTCTTCGCAGCCTTCGGTGCTGCCTGGGGTCATGTGGTTTCTAGTGGTTGCACTGAATTCTGGCAATTCTTTCTTGCTTAGCTTCTTTCTGCATTTTACTAAATGTCCCTGCACTATACCACAAGCCTCTCTGAAAGGTTAATGATACAAAAGAATTGAAAATCTTTGCAAGAAGTACAAGTGAATGGTAAATGACTATTACTTTATTATTTTCTGTAGAAAATATTCAGCCTGAACTTAATAACAACCTCATCAAGCTTGAAGTCCCTTATTCCTAGAGTTTTATGAGTGAAGATAGTAACAACTGCAAGAGAATTTGGGCTTAGCAAATCAATTCAACTTTATTTGATGAATTCAGTAATTGAAAAAGTAGTATATAAGTTTAGGTTTGACAAAAATGTGTGACATGGCTTTCGTGTACGTATATTAAAAGTAGTTATCTCATATAAAGTTGCAATGAATCACAATTGAACTGGATAGCAATGGTTTTTTAATCTTTAGATTGAGTGATGTATTTTAATATTCTATTATCTTCTATCCACTATTTGTCTGTCAGTTTGTCATACTGTGGTGGCTCGTGTGTTGCTATAATGCTGGAAACAATGGCAATGGACTTCAAATATCAGCACAGTTACCTAACTTGAACAGATTTCATCAGAACTTCCAGACTAAGAACAGACTACAAAGAAGGAATGAGCTGTCCACTTCAGAGGAGGGAGTCCATGAACGCCTTATGAATACCATCAAATCATGGCCAGATACTGAAGGCCTCTTGGGTAGAAAGCAGAACTTGGACAGAGATAAGGCCAGAGGATGAGGTCCTCAGGTCAGAAGACGGTCAAAACATGATTGAGGAGGAGCTACCTTCTCCAAGTAGAGTAGACCATAATGACATGGATGGAGGAAAACCAGTGGGAATAAAGTCTTTGTGACTTCGTTTGCTGATGGGGCAAAACTAAAACTGATAAGAAACAGCTGAAAACCTCACTTAATAATCATACCTAATTGGAAGTCGTCAAAAATGAACTGTAATACATAAAGATTGATATTCTAGTTGTTAGTGAACTGAAATGGACCTGATGGGCCATTTCAAATCAGAAAATCTTATGGTTTAGTATGCCAGGAATGACAATTAGGAGGGATGGTGTCCCATTCATAGTCAAAAAAGGACACTTCAAGTTCTATCTTAAAGTACAGTACTGACTGTGATAGGATAAAATCTATGCATCCTCATTTTAGGAAAGCCAGTCAACACAATTATTATTCAAATGTATGGACCTACCACGAAAGCTAGTCTCCGTCTGAAAATGATCAAACATGCACTCAAGATGCAATGATAATTCTTGGAAATTGGAACGCACAAGTTGGAAACAAAGAGGAAGGATCACTAGTTGGAGAGTATGGTCTTGGTGACAGAAACAAGCAGGAGATTGCATGTTAGAATTTTTTGAGCCCAAACACATCTTCATCACAAATACGCCCTTTTTTTCAACATAAATGTTGAATACAATGTGGATTCCTCCAGATAGAACACATAGAACTCAAGTTGTATAGACGTGTGAGATGAGACTATGGTGAAGCTCAATGTCAACAACTAAACCAGGCCAGGGGCTTACTGTGGAACAAACTACCAATCGGCATCCGGGTGGGAGGAAGTGTTACGAAGAACCTGCAATGTGTAGATGACACAATGTCACTTGCTGGAAGTGAGGAAGACTTGAAGGACTTACTGATGAAGATCAAGGATTGCAGTCTTCAGTATGGATTACAAAGCAACACACAGAAAACCAACGTTCTCACAAGTGGGCTAATAAGTAATCTCCTGATAAACAGAGAAAAGATTGAAATTGTTAAGGATTTTGTCTTGTTTGGATCCATCATCAATGTTCACAGAGGCAACAGGGAAGAGAACAAAAGATGCTTTTCTTTGGGTAAATCTGCTATAGAAAATCAAAGATATTATTTTGAGGACAAAGGTGTGCTTGACCCAAGCTGGGGTATTTTCAATTGTCTCATATTCATGTGACAGTTGGATATTGAATAAGAAAGGACCAAGAAGAATTCATACATTTGAATTATGGTGCTGGAGAAGAATATTGCTAAGACCATGAATGGCAAGGGAACAAACAAATCTGTCTTGGAAGAAGGCTCACCAGAGTGTCCCTTCTGGTGAGAAGGATGTGAGACTTCATCACACACACTCTGTGCATGTCAGGAGAGACCAGTCATGCTTCGTAAATAAGAGGGGCAATAAAAAAGAGAAAGGCCATTGATCAGATGAACTGACACAGCGGCTGGAATAATGGGCTCTAAGGTAAGAACAACTGTGCGGAGGGCACAGGACCGAGCAATGTTTCATTCAGTTGTATATTGGGTCTCTGTGTTGGAACAGATGGCACCTAACAATGACATTACCTTCTATCCACACGTTTGACAGTATGCACGCTTTATGTGTAGTAATTATAATACCCAACATTTGTTGACAGCTTACCCTGTGAGAGATAATGTTTTGAAACCCTTACACAAATTATTCCATTTCTTTCTCATCACACCCCATAAGGTGGGCATTCGCCTTACTATCCAAATGGAAGATGAGCACTGGTGGCATAGTGCATGACATGTTTGAACCCAGTGTTCACGCAATTGGAAAAAGAGGAGGTTTCTGCCCCGTAACGATTTATGGATTTGGAAACTTAAAGGGGTTGTCCTATAGGGTCCTTATTAGTTAGAACCAACTCAAGGGAAATGAGTTCAGGTTTGGGTTTATGTAAATAAGAAAATAGAAGCCTGATGAAATCTACTAGCATTAATCAGTAAATTATTAATTTAGGGTTTTAATACAGTCCGTCCTGTCATTTACGATGTCATAGTCATTGTAAAAGAAAATGAAAGAATGGAGAGAGAGAGAGAGAGAGAGAGAGAGAGAGAGAGAGAGAGAGAGAGAACAGAACCAAGAGGAACAGAGAGAAAGGAAGGAGGATGGAAAAAAAGAAGTTACACCGTAATTTTGCTTGGTATGAATGAGGTAAAGGTGGTATAGTAAAAACTTTGCTACACTGAAGAGAAGGTGCACATCTGAGGTAGGCATGCACCTTCCCCCTTAAAGTAGCAACAGGATACTTGAGTCGTGTAAGTCCTAATGTATTTCACGATCTTAAAGTCTGATGTTCCAAAGCTTAGGGACCTTAGGTGCTTGAGCACTTGACAGACCTAATTAGAAGCTCTCTACTTTGATAATAATATACACAGAGAAGACATTATTCTCACTTAGTATTAATCATGTTTGGAACATCATTATGTCTATCAACTGTCTGGGCTGTTTGAGCTCATAGACACATGCACCAATAATTCTATAACTTGCTTCTGATTCTTTTTTAATTCGAGGAAGAGTTATTTTGAGTACCCTGTAGACAAAGTAAAGGAAACGGACATTTGAATGACCGAGCGCACAATAAACGACCACTTGGAGGTATCAAAGGCTGTGGGTACACCATGCTCTCTGTCTGTTAAGTGTTCTTCAGATTCATCTGCAACATTTGGAAAGTCTGAGGGGAAATGCGTTTTCTTTGGACACCAGGCCCTTGACCGAGCTGTTGACTGGGTCTTTCCACTTACAGCCCCAAACCATGAGTGTGAGTGACCGTCTTATTCATGTGTTCCGAAGAATTTTTCCAAGATATAAAATTGCAAAGATTCTTAAGAAGTTCTTTTCTTGAGTCTCTATACAAAGCTACTGGAAAAGAATCTGTATTCAGTTAATCATTGCCTATCATGCATATTATAAAATGAATATTTAATAAACTGTGACTAATCTACTTATGTGCATATCCGGTGCTAGTGTTAATTCACAAACTTCCTCTCTCTTCTGCTTACCTTGACTCATTTTCATTTTTAAATTGTTTGTCTCATGTTTGTCAGTTCTCTTTTGTGTCAAAGCTATGTCTCCTACTGAGTCATCATCAGATGAATCATTTCTTTACAACAGTGGGTTATATGAGAACCTGAATTCTGATTTACACTGTATTCTATTGATCAAGGTTCATATTTTAGGATTCACCTTAAGGTACATGACTATATCTCTAGTAATTGTAGGTCTGATTTTCAATCCTTACCAATAGACTATTAGTTGTCTTTCTATTTAAAAGTTGTCAAATATTTGTCAATATTGGTAAAGTATATGCCTGATGATATCTTATTTATTTTGTCTATTATGCCAATTTATACATGATACCGCTAGCGGGCAGGAAAAGGAAGATGTTCAGGATAAGTGCTGCCTTCGAAAGCCATTCCTTTTTCACCACAAACAGTTGATTGTGGATTTGGTGGGGTTTCATAGCAGATGATTGTTTTCAACAGTTCATCAACTCTCCCATTAGCTTGCTCTGCATCCCTCGTTTTTTCCCATCTCCTTTTGGTTGGCTTTTATCTTTTTCTTTACCAAGTTGCCACCTGTCTATCCTCGGCCTTGTTACATACCTTCCCTTCCTATCTCTGCTACCCTTGGTGATCATAAAAATCTTTTCTTTTGGTATGATAATATTTTTTAAAACAGTGGTCTCATACAGTATTTATCCTTTTAGGTTTACCAGCTTCATGTAGCTTCTTGTTGTTGTTAAGTGTTGTGCAGTCATTCCCAACACACAGCCACCCTATGTACAACCAAACCAAATACTGTGCAATCCTGAAATTGTTAGCTTTGAGCTCATTGTTGAAGCCAAGGTCCCAAAGTATTTCACTGAGGGTTTTCCTCTTTTTCACTCACATGATGTCATTCAAATCCATTCATGCGATGGGGCATTTCCATTTCAACATTATTCTTCCACAATTGTTGTACATACCAAAAGCTTAGTTACCCATTTTTACACCGATGGGCAGTTCAGTTGTTTCTATCTTCTTACTATCATGAATAGTGCTGTGATGAACATGGGTGTGCATGAATCAGCTCATTTTGCTCCTTGTTCTTTAGGGTACATACTGAGTAGTGAGATTTTTGGAAATATGGTATTTCAATTCTGAGCTGTTTGAGGAGGCACCACACTGCCTTCTACTGTAGATATGTAATTTGACAGTCCCACTAGAAATGTTTAGGGTTTCAATATCATGACACCTTCTCCAGTATTTATTTCCTGTTACATTGAACTTTGCTATCATTGCTAGTGAAAGGTGATAGCTCATGGTTTTTTGATGTCATCTTTCTAATACAAGTTTTTCCTTTTGATCAAGAGATTGCTCCTCCACAGTCACTGGAATTGCTCTCACTCCACCTGGCTCAACCTTACTGGCCTCCTGCAACTCCTGCCCTCCTTTATTGACTAAGGTGAAGGCCCTCCTTTCCACACACCTGCCTGTACCCTAAATCCCATGATAGGGTGAGAATGAGTGTTGGTAACAAATTACTCAATTGAGTGATTGTTTATACCATCCTTAATGATGCCACTGCCTTGGTGGCCCCTGAACCCATGCTGCCAACTCATGTGCTGTCACTGCACTCTCAGAGCATTTTGCTGTGGCATCCCTCTCTCCATCCCACCTCCTCCAAGGTCATCACTGTTCACAGTTACTTCTTGTTTCCATTATTGTACATCTTTCAGTGTTTCGGCAATTTCTTAATATTTTTGTCAATGGAAGAGTTAATTCCATTTGAGTAGTCTTATATAGCTTGATCTTATAAAGGGTCGGTATGAGGTAGTACTTAAGTTGCTCTTCTGAATACTGTTTGGTTTTATGGTACATGTAAAGAGATTCTTACTAATGGGGAAAGTGTGCAGCTAAGATTTTCTGATCCAGCTCTTACCAAAGGATGCTAAAGCATCTTAAGTGGTCCCCACACGTGTGTGTACACACATACACACACACACACACACACACACACACACACACACACACACTGAGGCTGTCTGAGGAGGGTGAATGACTTGACTCCTTGAAGGGAAACACTGAAAGAGAAGGAGGGTATTTCGGCATTTTGGAGTTTACTGTTTCATTCATGAGGTGCAATCTTAGAGGCATGAGGTCATGCAATCTTAATAAAAGCAATTTCATAAATATTCATTCTAGATCCTCCTCTGAATCACGTAGACAGGGGAACCACTCAGTCACAGTTGGGTAACAGAAGAATGCAAGACCAGCTTAGTTCACTCAAAGCTTCTTTTAATGCTACCCCAAGCCAGCAGCAACAACAAAACACTCACTCCTGTCCAGCTTATTCAGAATCATAGTGTCCCTATAGACCAGAATAGAAATATTCTTTGGGCTTCTGAGATGTAAACATTTACATGAGTAGAAAGTCTCATCTTTCTCCCCTGGAACGGCTGGTGGTTTAAACTGCCGACGTTGACACCAGAGCTCCACCTTCTTTTACTCTTAAGGATCACAAATCAGAAAGATTCTAGAGGTAACACTCAGCACCTAACCACACTACACCTGGAGCTTGTTTCTCTGGTGGTGCTGTGTACTTACAGGAAAAAAACAAGTTGCGTTTTTATGCTTTAGAAAACCGAGAACAGGAGAGTGTGTACATAACTGCCCAAGGAGAAGAATTCTGTGTTAATGAGAGTTGATTAAACATCAAAATAAAGGCATACTTGTCTGTCTTTCTTAAAATTTGGAAATAAATCCAATCTTACATGGTTTTTAATTCTTTCAAAAAAACTTTCTCGATATAAATCCACCTTCTACTAAAAGCACAATTTACCAAATGCATTTCCACATAGCATTTTGTCTACAATATCTCTACACTTATTTTTACATACCCATCATAGTTTTCCTTTCCAGATACTTGACTATTATAGCTGCAACTATGTGTCTCTTCTAAACATTTGAGGACACAAATAAGCAAAGTTAAATATTTCTTTTAAAGTTAACCAGCTCCCTATTACAAAGTAGTTCTGTGGTGCAGTTGGTAATATATAATACATTGGGCTGCTAACCACAAGGTCACTAGTTTGAATCCATTATAATGAGGTTTTCTGCTCCAGCAAATATTTGCAGCTTCAGAAACCTTAGGGTGCAGTTCCTTCCAGAGCCACGATGAGTCAGAATCTTGAGGGCCAGGGGTGGTTGCGGTGGGTGAGTGTGTGTGTGTGCACCGGGTGCTGACAATCTAGAGTTCGTGATGAGGCAGTTCTTCCCTGTCCTTTGGGACACTATGAGTAGACATTGGCTCGATGACTGAGGTTTGCTTTGTTTGTGCTTTTACTAGGTCAAGGGTTAGGGCTAGAAAGAGGAAAATGAAGAAAATAATATTTAAATTTTCAGGAGCACTTAATGCATATGGACAAGTAAGTGGGACACACCGATTAGTATGTTTACTAGAAGCAGATAACCAGGTTCCTATTCAGTAGCACCAAAGATGCATTCAGATCCTATCGGATGGAAAGAGTGAGCGTGCCTCC
Source organism: Echinops telfairi (assembly GCF_000313985.2). NCBI lineage: Eukaryota > Metazoa > Chordata > Mammalia > Afrosoricida > Tenrecidae > Echinops > Echinops telfairi. The sequence continues at coordinate 2,899,034 of NW_022111324.1, read as the reverse complement.
TGGGAATCTTCACGGAAGGAGCAAGGACACACTGCAACAGAAAGAAGCTGAAAGAGCGTTTCAGAAGTGAAGACTTGACCATGGACCATCCGAGACAGTAAATGGCTAGAAATTTTGGCTGTGCATGAAAACATATATTTAATCACACAATGAAATTCAAGAAAGTATACATCTCTTTGATTTTCTAAAGTAAGCGAACTAGAAGAAGCTAGAACATCACTGCTATTGTGGAGACTTAAATCTGCCAGGAAATGTTTGTAAGAGTGCAGGTTGTGCCCCAACCAATGGAGAACTATGCTCCAAAGTAGTCCAGTCTCAGGGCTGGCCCCAATCCCAACTACGTGGCCAGCTGCCCCTCCCTATAGAAGAACTTACATCAAAGGACAGCACTGAAGCTGCAGCTCAGGGAGGGGGACATGTCTGATCAGAGCACACAGGAGCAAATGAAGGGGGAGGAAGAGAGAGTGGAACACATCAAGCCTTGAGGCCCACCAAGCCTTGAGGCCGATATTCCCGCTCAGAGCAGTCAATCCACAGAGAAGACCATATGGCCAGCCCCACTATGAGACATGACATGCTACACTGACCCATAGCCCTACAGGGGACAACACTAGAAACATAGTGTCAGAATTACACCCAATTCTGACCTCACCAAACGGAGGCAAAACACTAACGGTGTGCAACAGAACAGCAAGGGGAGCAGAGCAACAAATTCCCAGGGGAGTACCAAATACAGACTTTGGGGCCAGAGCGTGGCACCCCATCAGACTTGACCGGGAAAACATCGCTAAAGGTCAACAAACAGACCTTGAACTATTTACAGGCTTTTCTTTTTTTGGTCACTGTTTTTTATATTGATGTTGTTCTTGTTGGTTTTGTTTTCTTTTGTTGCTTTCTTTTGCTCTGTTTGTGTGTGTGTGTGTGTGTGTGTGTGTGTGTGTGTGTGTGCATATTATTATCTCTACAGGTCTATCTAGATAAGATAGGCTGGATAAACAATCTGGAGGAGAAAACATTGGGACCAATGGTTCAGGGGAGATATGGGAGAAGGGGAAAGAAAGTGGTGTTAATCAAGCCAGGGACAAAGGAAGAACAAGTGATCCAAAATCAGTGGCAAGGAGGGTGTAAGAGGCCTAGTAGGGATTGATTAAGGGCAAGGTAACTGAGAGGAATTACTGAAACCCAAATGAAGGCTGAGCATCATAGTGGGACAAGAGGAATGTGAAAAGAAATAGAGGGAAGAAATAGGAGGCAAAGGGCATTTACAGAGGTCTAAATACAGGCATGCACATATATAAATATATTTATATATGATGATGGGGAAATAGATCTATGTGCATATATTTATAGGTCTAGTATTAAGGTAGCAGATAGACATTGGGCCTCCACTCAAGTACTCACTCAATGCAAGAACACTCTGTTTTATTAAATTAGCATTCCATGATGCTCACCTTTCTGACAAGATGGCTGAAGATAAATGGGTGTATAAGCAAATGTGGTGAAGAAACCTGATGGTGCCTGGCTATCAAAAGATAGAGCATCTGGGGTCTTAAAGGCTTGAAGGTAAACAAGTGGCCATCTAGCTCAGAAGCAACAAAGCCCACATGGAAAAAGCACACCAGCCTGTATGATCACAAGGTGTCAAAGGGATCTGGTATCAGGCATCAAAGGATAAAAAAAAAACATCATTGTGATTGAGGGGGAGTGTGGAGTGGGGACCCAAAGCCCATCTGTAAGCAACTGGACATCCCCTTACAGAAGGAATGCAGGGAGGAGACGAGCCAGTTAGGGTGCAGTGTAACAATGATGAAACATACAACTTCCTTCTAGTTCTTCCTTGCGCCACTAACATGATCCCAATTCTACCTTACAAATCTGGCTAGACCAGAGCATGTACACTGGTACACACAGGAACTGGAAACACAGGGAATCTGGGACAGAAGATCCCTTCAGGATCAGTGGTAAGAGTGGTGACGCCGGGAGGGTGGAGGGTAGGTGAGGGAGAAAGGGGGAACTGATTACAAGGATCTACATATAACCTCCTCCCTGGGGGATGGACAACAGAAAAGTGGGAGACTTCCCATGTGTGTCAGAGTAGAACTGTACTCAACAGGGCTTTCAATGGCTGATTTTTCTAGGCTTTCTTTGGACACAAGAAAGTGTGAACTCTGTATGCACTCAAAGCACCAACTTTTCAGTTAGTAGCTAATGCCATAGCCATTTGTACCACACTAGAACTCTAATCAATATTATGAGGCTAATTGAGGGGATAAACAATTGAGAAGGGGCAAAATGGCAGAGGAAATACATCTGGTTTCTAAATCTATTCGTTAAGAAGCTTGAAAAATAATTGGAAAAAGCCGATATAATTAGTCATGGTAAGAGACCAAGAAAGAGAAACAGCCACAAAACACAAAACCCATTGCTATCTAGTTAACTAGTCGCCCTATAGATCAGAGTACAACTGCTGCACAGGACTTCTGAGACTGTGATCTGTACAGAAATAGACTATTTCCTCCTGTACAGTAGCTCGTAAGTAGCTGAGAACTCCATTAACCATAGCACAAAAAATAGTCCTTTTAGAAAGATGGCATTTATGTAAAATATACAAAGTTCACAAAACAATTCAAACTCATGCAGCCAATTCTTATTCATGGTGATCTTATACAAAGACTTTCTTGTAGAATTAGGATACTGAAGCATCTGTGTTGATGCTCCCCAACTTGCCTGTCTGTTTGTTGTTCTGTGGTGGCTCATGTGATACTGGAAGCTAGATCACTGGTATTTCAAATGCCAGCATGGTCACCCAAAGTGAACATGTTCAGTGGAGCTTCTTAACTAAGAACAGACCATCATTTCCCCAGATCTGAGGATGGAGTCCCTGAAAACCTTATCCATAGCTTCAAAACATTGTCAGATACGGACAGCCTAATGAATGGAAGGGGATATTGTCTGTTAGTGCTAGAGGATGGACCCCTGGGGTCTGAGGGAACTCAAACTGCGGCTGAGGATGAGCTAATGTCTTAGAATGGAGACTTGAGTGGATAAAGCCTGTGGGAGTTGAGCCTTCTGAATTTTCATTTGGTGATGCGGCATGAATCTAGGTAAGGAGAAAATCTGCTAATTATCAGAACTTTGAATGTGTCAAGTGTGAATCTCCAGAAATTGAAGTGATCAAAGTGAAATGGAATATATAAAGATTGATACCTTATGCATCAGTGAGATGAAATAAACTGGTATTGGCCATTTTGAATTAGAAATGGAGGAATGGTGCGACACTCATTGCCAAAAATGACATTACAAAATCAAACATAAAGTTGGTTATAGGATAATATCTATTTACCTTCAAAGAAATCCAATCACTACAACTATTATTCAACTTTATGTATCAACAACAAAAGCTAGTGATGAGTAAATTGAAAAATTCTGCAAATTATTTCAGTGGGAAAATGATCAAATATGAAATCAAGATGTATTGGTACTCAATGGCCATTGAAATGCAAAAGTTGAAAGCAAAAATGAAGGACAAATAATTGGATAGTATAGATCTGGTGATAGAAACTAAGGTGGAGTTCACATGATAAATTTTGCAAAGCCAATTACTTGTTCACAGCAAATATCTTTTTTTAACAACTCAAAAGGTGACTATACCTATCAACTACATATCAACTTCTCCAGATGCAATACAAAGAAATCAAGATGACTAAATTTATGGGAAGACACACTGGATACATTCAATATCAGCAGATAAAACCAGGCCAGTGGCTGACGGTGGAACAGACCAGAAATTGCTCATATGTAAGTTCAAGATAAAGCTGAAGAAAATGAAAAGAAGTCCATAAGAGCCAACATACCAACTTGAGTTTATCCCTCTTGAATTCTGCGAACATCTCAAGAACAGACTTGATGTACTGAACACTAAGGATAAAATACCTACTTAGCTCTGGGAGGGCATCAAGACCATCATTCATGAAAAAGGCAAAAGGTCATTAAAAAGAGAAGAAAGAAATAAAATATCAAAGTGGATGTCAGAGAGACTCTGAAACTTATTCTTAACCATAAAGTAGCTAAACTAAATGGAAGAAATGATGAAGTCAAAGAACTGAATAAAAATAACAAATGACAGCTCAAGAACACAAAATCAAAATTACAATGAAATTTGCAAAAACCTAGCATTAGAAAAACATAGGGGAAGGACACTTTGAGGATGTCTTAACAGTTTAAGACAAAAAACAGAACTCAAGAAAAAATGAAGCCTTGAGTTGTAATATTGAAAGATTCTATGAGCAAATTATTGAATCATGCAGGAAGCATCAAGAAAATATGGAAAGAATACACAGAGTCACTGTACCAAAAGAACTAATTGATATCCCACCATTTCAGTGGTAGCATATAAGCACGAACCAATGGTGCTAAAGGAAGAAGTTCAAGTTTGACTGAAAGTATTCACCAAAACCAATGCTCTAGGAATTAATGGAGTACCAGTTGAAATGTTTCAATAAGCTGATGAAGCATTAGAAGTACTCATTCTTCTATGCCAGGAAATTTAGAAGACAGCTATTTGGTCAAATATGAAAGAGAGCCATAGTTGTGCCCATTTCAGAAAAATGTGACCCAAGTATCACTTGCAAGTAAAATTTTGTTGAACATCATCCAACAGTGATTGCAGTAGTACATTAACAGAAAATTGCCAGAGATTCAGGCTGGATTCAGAAGAGGACAAATAGAGCAAATGATATCATTGCTGATATCAGATGGATCTCAGTTCAAAGCAGAGAATACCAGAAAGATGTTTACTTATGTTTCATTGACTAAGCAAAAGCGTTAGAAGGCGTAGATCATAGTAAACTATGAATAACCTTGAGAAGAATGGGAATTCCAGAACACTTATTTGTGCTCATTTGGAACTTGCACATAGATCAAGAGGCAGTTGTGTGAACAGAAAATGGAATACAGCATGGTTTAAAATCAGAAAAGTTTTGCAGCAGTATTGTATTTGCTCATGATATTTATTCAATCTGTATGCTGAGTAGATAGTCAGAGAAATTGGCTTATATGGAGAACAATGTGGCATCAGGATTGGAGAAGGACTTATTAACAACATGCAATATGCATATGACATGGACATGCTTGCTGAAAGTGAGCTGAACTTGAAGCTTCTTGAACTTCTTGCTTATGAAGATCAAGGATTTCAACCTTCAGTATGGATTGCAACTCAATGTGACGAAGACAAAAATCCTCACAACTGAACCAATAGATAATGTAATAAATGAAGAAAAGTTTGAAGTTGTTAAGGATTGTGTCTTGCTTAGATCCATCCATAATCAATGCTTATGGAAACAGCAATCAAGAGATCAAAAGATGAGTTGCATTTGACATATCTGCCTCACAAGGACACTTTAGTGTTTAATAGCATGGATGTTACTTTGAGGGCTAAGTCACGACTAATTCAGGCTACAGTGTTTCCATTGTCTCGTATACATGTGAGAGTTTGACATGAAATATGGAACACTGAAAAAGAGTGGCTGCAACTGAAATGGTGGTGCTGGAAGTGAATAGTGCAAGCAGCATGGACTGCTAAAATGACAACAAATCTGTCCTGGGAAAAATATGGCCAGAGTGCTCCTTAGAGGTAAGGATGGCTTAGTCTTACATACTTGGATAAGTTGTCAGGAGAGACAAGTCCCTAGAGAAGGACATTACGCTTGGTAAGGTGGAGGCGCAATGAAAAAGGAAGGTTTTCAACAAGGTGGATTGATACCATGGCTGCAACAGTGGGCTCACACTTAGGACCACCTGTGAGGATGGCTCAGGACTAAGCACTGCTTCATACTGTTGTGCACAGGGTCATTATGGGTCAAAACCAACTTGATAGTACCTAAGATCAACAATGTATAGGAATGGTTAGTATATATTACTTGGAAGTTTGTTTTCTCATCTATTTGATAAAAGCATCTTGATTTTTAAAATGTCAACATAATAAGAATGATAGTTTGAAATTACATTAATGCCCATAAGTGATCATAGGGGGAGTTAGATATTTCACAACATCCTTCACATCTGGATGAGGCTGAATGTCACTGATAGGGTGGTGGGCGATTGGATTGATGTTGGGGAGTCCAGATAGAAATAAGAGCAAACAATGATGACAACACAAAGAAATTTTGAATTGAACAAAGAGACTAATTGTGATTGTAAATATATGCATATTCTACATTTGTTTAAAGTTAATTTACAAGAATATTCCTTTCAGAAAGATTTCCTTCACCTTCAGCAGCTACTAGGAACAACCCCTTTTTCAGGAAATGTGATTTCAACTGATTGCTTAAATACGTGTGGTCAAATTTTCCACTGCATACCTGAAGATCATCTTGTAAATATTTAAAATACCAAAACCTTTTCTAAAAAAAGCTTTGAAAATATCTGCAGCTAAATATCTTTTTCTGATCACTAATCATAATTTCTCACATTGGCTTTTCCCCCTCCCTCAATAAGCTTGGTTTTTAGATTCTTGATGATGGTGATTTCATTAAATCTTCTTCCTCGAAATACTTGTTCTTGTTGTTCCAGTATATAATTAAGTTTCTAGGTTGCTTAGGAAACTAAACCTAGTCATCAGCTGCCAGGGTTTAACTATGAGGTCCCTTTGCAATCCAGCTCTTTTGTCAAACGTTAAATGGACTACATGTATCATTTCAGAGGAAATATTTGAAAAGCAACATATTTAATCAAAATGTAAAAATATATATTTGGCAATGTGATAGTCCAATAAATCTTTTTATTTTCTTACTTCTTTTTAAGAGTTGCTGTACAAAAGGAGAGCCTAATTCTGGTTAGAATCAAGCATTGCAGGTTGTAAGAAGCCATTGTTTTGGATGCCTGCTGCCTCGAGGAACTGGCTGAGAGACAGAGAGGGGAGCTGGGTGTGCAGAAGTGCCAACATCCCTGGACGGGCAATTGAGAACCACCTGCCAGAGCAACGATACCCAGAAGCCTTCCTCAGGCCAGGCAGGCAAAGTGCATTGTTCTTGAAGGGAAAATGAAGGGATAAAGGAGTTCAACATCGCAGAAATTAAAATGGTTCAAGACATGAGCAAAATAAAGATGATGGCATCAGCTGTGGCTTTAGCAATGGACTCTCATGGACACTTTTCCTTCAGGATTTACCATTGTAATTCAGTCATTAAAGAATCGGTTACTTTTATCAACTTGGTAGGTGTCATATTTTTAAACTATGCAATTTTCCCTCAAACACCTTAAAATCCCTTTTGCCATTTGTGCGTGCGCATATTAATTATTTATTAAGTACCAAGTTGGGTGCAGAGTGACATGAAGAGAAAGACCATAAGCCTGCCCCTCCCCCTTCTTGGGAACTTCAGTCTGCCCACAAAGACAAGGAATCGGACCACAGCACCATGTATGCTACTCATCCCATGGCGAAGATCAAGGTGATTCGGGAGCATAGAGGAAAGGGCCAAACCCAGGCTGGAGTGATGCTCAAGGCAGACTTCCTAGAGGAATCTATGCTGATGCCAGGAGAGAACATTCTCTTCACTATTGGCAGAAGGTAAGCATAGAGTTGAGATTTTTATGTCGAAGGAAGTCGACGATGTCAGGGAGAAGAGAAAGGTTATATCGTACAACGTCTGTAGATACAATATTTAGGGGAGTAAAAGGTGGTAAGGAGAAAGTGAGAGTTGGAATTACTGAAAAGAATTTCACTGAATGGCCAGCTGTCTAATTTAGCTGCTGCAAAGGATATGAGTTGGATCGGAATGTAATTAGATATGAGACTGGAAACTCCTCGTGAAGCAAAATGCCTGTTTACCACATCTGCTTACAATCTCACACTGAAGGTATAGCTCTTCTGTCTAGCAAACGATGGCAGCCAGCGAAGGTGTTTGAGTAGAAGACTAATGTGACCCAAAGAGAGCTTGAAAAAGATGTATTTGAGACGGTGTGATTTTAGGTTGGATACAAATCAATCTCACATTGTAAAATGCTATCATCAAATGCCAATATTATTTTCATGTTTTGTCGATATAGCTCCTCTACAGAAACCAGGGCTAACTTCTCTGCCATTTCTCACACTTACATTGTACATGTCTTTTCGTATCCTATTTACTTGAACTGTCACTCACTCTACCCTCTCTCCGCGGTATTTTACAAGTCAGTTTAAAACATGTTTTGTCCAGAAACCCGCCTTGCCTGCCTCCCATTCAACTCTGTTCACCTCTCTACGTCTGTCTTTCAATACGTACTCATTTCAATGTACACTGTGTTGCTGATCTTCCCCTTATGTCTAATCAATTGACATTTTTGGTAAGTACATTTTCCTAGTATTACTAAAAGGTAGGAACTACTGCTTTTATTTCTGTTGAATGTGTCTTGGGTGACCATAGTAGGAAGTGTAGTACCAAAAAGGTTCTTGGAAAACCTGTTAGCTAACAAACTCTTCAGGGAGGTTTACATTTGTTTGGGATACCCTTTCTTCAAATCATTTGGACAAAACTAATTTTCTCGGAGTGACATTTAATGGCGTTACTCTCAATTTTCAAAATGTGCCATCTATAATATACACTTCACAGATGGTTCTGTTGTTACAACAATATTACCAAGCGCTTGCATCTTTCTAACTGACTTTCTTTCCTCTGACACCTACTGACTAGTTCTGCATCCAAATCACCATGGTCTGGTGATGACATGAGCTGCTTAGAAAACCCGGGCTTCATGGCTGCAACCTCATTGCCGGTGCTGAGAACAATTGCGTTAGGCACAAAGGGATTTCTCGCTCAACATCTGGCTCAGGAAGTCTATGCCACACCTTGTTGGTTGCCACTTTCCTCTTTCATTAACAGTTTTAATTTGCACCTTTGCTTAAGGGAAAATAAAAATAACCTGTCCCAGTGGAGCCCACTCCAACTCCTGGTGCTTCCTGTTTGTCAGACTGGCTTTGCAAGAAGTCCATCGCCAAGCATTTCTGCCAAGGACCCTCTAATGGCGCTCAGACTGCCAGCCTTTCCTTTAGCGGTCATGTGATGCTTTGCACCCCCCATGGACTCCTGCCCAAAGGAAAGGCCCTTTAGTGAGTCAGAGGGGATTTCACACCAACTAAAGTCCTTATCACAGAGTGAACTCCTAGTCATCAGAGATAAGGAAGCTAAACTCCATGTTGATCACTGCTTTTTAAGATAACCAGACCTGAGCTGTGGAAACCATTGCAGTATGAGGTGTAAACGATGAGGAGGATTCCCAATCAGAGAACACGGGGGGGGGGGGGGGGGGGGGGGCGGAGTGGTCGTGGGAAAAGTGGGATGCAGAGTGAGATAAATTCTAGGACAAAGTTGAGGTATGGGATTAAGAGACATAAAGTTGATAAACTCAAGATACATGCGGCAAGAGTAGGCAGAAATTTGAAAATATGGACTAGACTGAAAGGTGCTGGATGTTAAAGATTTGCTTTGTGCTCCTAAATCATTCCCACCTGAACCAAGAACTGGGTGGACTGAGATGTCAATCCCCAATATTCCAACCTCACTTGGGGGAAAGGCAAATAGGACCATATTGACCATTACAAGGAAGCAGGCTCTCATTGACTTTCTTTGATCTCTCTCACTTCAGATCAGCTGTTCTAGATTAAATGTAACATGATTCTCTTTCAGAGATAGCTGTGAACCCAAGGACTATACGTAGATCCACATCCTTGATATGTGTGAATGAGACACAAACCCAAGTTCATTCAGTCTGCTTCACTGTGGCACACATTTCTGGGACCTGGTGGGATTCTGTAGGATTTTTGCAATTCTACAGAAATAGTCTTGTGAAATGGTCAGCTCTGGAATTTTCCAAACAGCAACAATATGCAATCAATCAGGCATTGAGGGCTTACCTTCCTGATGGAGTTTCCGGATATTTCCACATTTCCTCAAAGGGGAAAACCATTCTCTCACTTCTCCCCCTTTCTTCTAGTAAAACTTTGCAAGTAAACTGGAAGTAGGCAAAATAAATCATAACGAGAAGGGCTTGACATTTTCTACACATTCCCAGATTATTGTGCATTGTGCAGTGGGGTTATTTTATTTAGGTAAAATGGCACCGGGCATTCTAGACAGAATTGAAACCATTGAGCCACTTGGTTCTGGAAAGAGGTTTTCTAAATGCAAAAGTGCATTTAAATTTGACAAACATTTCTTGAGGCCCTGCTGATGGAAATAAGATGAGGAAGACATGACTCTTGCTGTATTTTCTATGATTTGTTAGTCTATTTGTAATCTAGTGACAATCTAAGAAGGAAATTCCAAGTTTATTTTTCTTTCATGTAAAAGTAAGAGCACCTATCTCAGGGCTATTATGGCACAGGCTTCTTTTAATTTTTTGTATGATTTGATTTTCTTTATTTACATATGCATTTCATATAGGAAGACACACGGGTCATAAGTGGATAGTTTCATGAATTTTATCAATCTATGTGTTTGAAATCAAGATACTATTTTCTGTATTCCAGAATATTTCCATTATTTACCACTTCACCCTCAACTTCAGAGATGCAAATACTTTCTGATTTTCATTTAGATAGGTTTGTTTTGCTTGCTGTTTGGTATGGACTCTCGAGGTGGGGTCAATGTGTAATACACTCAGTTGATTGCTAATTGACGCCACTTCAGTGATCAACTGAAAAAAGTCAGCCGTTGAAGCACAGTTCGACCTGACACACGGGCCCCTACAAGTCAGAATCAACTCTGAGGAAACCAGTTCTTTGGCACAGCTCAGCAAACAATAAAAACCTCTTGTTAAACCAAACAAGCCAAATAGAAAATAACATCTGGCTTGTTTAGTGCTAGCAAATAGTTTTGAAATTTATTCATGTCACAGCAAGTATTAGAGGTTCATTCCTTTCTTGCTGAAGAAGATTCTATCTTATGAATGTATCACAATTAGTGTATTCATTTTTCTCTCACTACTATCGAGTGAATCAGACTCATAGTGACTCTATAGGACAGGGTAGAACTGCCCTGTGGCTTTCTGGGGCTGTAAGTCTTTACAGGAATCGAGAGCCTCATCTTTCTGACTGACCTGTGGTTAGTAGCCAGCGTGTGACCCAGTGTGTCGCCAGGGCTCCTTTGCCATTTTTCTATAGATGGATATTTGGGATGCTTCATTTTTGTGTCTCTTAAAATCAGAGAAGCTAAGAATATTCTTGTACAAATTATGTTCATGATCATGAGCTTTTATTTATCTTTGCTAAATCCCTCTAAGTCTAATTTCTTTCTCTTTTCTTTTTGCAATTAAAGAGGCTTACTGAGGATGCTAATAGGTTGCCACAGGTCAGAATCAGGAAACAGTAACGATATAGCCATTGGTCCAAAGCAGCACATCTTCTCCTCCAGCTGCCCAGTCTCTCTTTCGCCTTCAGTCTCCCAGCCTCTTTGTCCCCTCGGCCTTTGCAAACATGGGCCAGAAAGCCACCCTGCTGTCGCTCCATCTCACAGCTCCGAGGTCACCGGCCAGAGGAGGAGAAGGAGCCGTGATCTCAGCGCTGCTCCTCTGATGCACAGTCTCTGGGGCAGCCCGGCTCAGCAGTCTCGGCCCGTCAGACAGGGATGATGGACATGCTCTTCCGAGGGCCTGGGATCTTCTCTGTGCCCCAGACGGCTCTTCTGTCCTGAGAAATGGCTTTAATGGAGGGGCGGCTTGTCTTCTAGCAGCCCGTGCTGCGGTGCGTTGTCAGGCGCCCATGAGTCGCTTCTGGCTCATCGTGACGCTGTGAACACGGAAAGAACCGCCGCCCAGTCCGGAGCCATCCTCCCAATCAGTATTATGTGTGAGCCCGTTTGTGCAGCCACTGTGCCCATCCATCGTCTTGATGATCTTCCTCTTTGTCATTGCCTCTCTATTTTTTCCAAGTATTATTATAAGGTTGGTTGTTTTTATTTTGTAATACCAACTCATAGATACCCTATGAGCAGGGCTGTCAAACTGACGGCCCGCGGGCCACATGCGGCCCCCGAGGTAATTTTTTGTGGCCCACGATGCTCTGAAATCAAATGAAAATAGAAAAAAATTGTTATGAAGAAAATAGCGCTTAGGGGAGATCGAGGCAATACCATACACACAATTCCCTCGTTAACCATTTAACTACTGAAGATGAGTATACACGTGGCCCAGTGCCTTTCCTGGGGGCCTGTGGACGTGTATAAACGCGCTGACTCAGTTCCGGCGATGTTTGGAAGCGATGTGTCTGCCACTCTCATTGTCACTTAATGAAAACAGATCCCAATAACGAAAAGGTTAAAAAGAGCACTCTGGACTGTGCTGTGATGAATCATACCTAGCGGCAGCGGTGCTAGTTAACGTTGTTAGGGGGATGCCATGACGATTGTGCATCACGTTTGTCGGCTGTCCAACATTTTGTGTTTTTTATTAGTTTCTTTGTTATGTTTTCTGGTCACAACATAGAGGTAAGTGCAAACTAGTAGGAGGAAAGTGCTGGCAAGTTTTGGGCAAAAAAGAATAATTTTAGTATTATGAATACATTAAATAAAAGTAATTATATAGTGTTTTAATTATCCTCTCCATATGCCTGAATCCTCACTTCAAAATATAAATTTAACAAAATCTGTAACTGTAATGTGGCCCGCGTGAATCTTGCCTGTTACCCTAAATAGCCGTGTTTTAACTGAGTCCGACACCCTTGCCCTATAGGATACAATAGAACTGCCGAGTAGCTTTCCAAGATTGTAGCTGTTTGGGGGAGAAGACATATGTGTTGTTCCCCTTCAGTGTGGCTGGTGATTTTGAACTACTGACTTTTAATCTTAGACGTGAAGAAAAGAAAGAGACATTAGCAGAAAGAAGGACCTACTGCCACCAAGAAGAAGCAGGAGGGAAGGGAACCCTCTGGTCCGAGGGTCCATGTGCTGGGAACCCCCTAGACCAAGAAGACCCGAAGAAAGAAAATCTCCCATAGAACTACGACTCTGAACTTGGGCTCCGGCCTCCTAAACTGGAAGAACCTACATTTCTGTGCACTTGTGATGATTTTGTTCCCGTAATCCTAGACAACGAAGACATCCCTATAAACAGTACCACCCTGCTTGTCCATTTTTTCCAACTTATCGTTTCTTTTTTTCCGATCTCTCTCTCTTTTCCAGAAGGTTCTCAAAGATGGTGAGACTTTGTCTTGCATACTTTGTACCTGTTGTGTGGAGAGATCAGTCTCTGGAGGAGGGTATCGTGCTAGGGAAAGTAGAGGGGCAGAGAAGAGAGGAAGCCGCTGGAGGAGATGCGTGGACACAGTGGCTGCAACAACAGGCTCCCCCATAGACACTATCAGGAGTATGGCTCGGGGCTGGGCGATGTTTCGTTTTGTTGCGCACAGGGCCGCTATGAATCAGAACCTACTCCATGGCATGTGAAAACAACAACTCCTTTTTTCTATGCTGTCCTTTTTGACAGTCACTTTGCTCTAAGAGTTAATTTCTACCTCCATAAGGGTACAGCACTGCCATAAAATTTATTTAGAAATCTTCAGCATGGGAGCTTTTTCTGTACCCCCACTTTTGTTTCTCTTTTGCCATTTATTTTATCTGTGTGAACTCATTTAGAAGTATATTTGTATGAATATGTATACTTAGAATCCAAAAGTACATTGTTTTGCTCAGTGGCCTCATGTGTTCTTTTGAAATAACTACATAATTTGGCTGTGAGCTCTTTCTTATATTCTTGCTCTGTAAGATAGATGCTTCAGGCTCACCTGTCATATTGTCCACCCAGGCCTAGTGTGTTAGTCCAGGTAGACTAGAGAAACAAATTCAGAAGACCTCATGTATATAAAGAAAGAGCTTTCATATCAAAGAGCAATTGTATATTAAGAAAACATTGCAACCCAGTCCAGATCAAGTCCATAAGTCTAATATTAGCCCACAAGTCCATACTAGTTTATAAATTCCTCTTCAGACTCTTGAAGCACACGCAATGATGCCAAATGCAGTAAGATCATAGGCCAGTAGATGAAAAGTCTTGTGGATCCAGTGTCAGTGGAAGCATCTTAGCACTGGTGTGGGTCTCCACGTGGCTCCTCCAGCTCTCTGAGTGTCTCCTCCATAGGAAGGTGAAGCAGGGAAAAAAAGAGGAATTTCCCAGAATCCTCATGAGAAGGCCATGCCCACAGAGAAGCATCAGGCTGTTGCTTGATTGACAGGTTAGTCTCCATCCCTTCACTCTTAATATCCTCAAGTTGACATGAGATCGTGTAACTGCCACACCTAGATTCAGGTATTTCTCCAAGGAGCTTAAGTCTCCTGTATTGGAGAATGCTGTTAGCAGCCAATATCTGGGCTCTAGGTGCTTGCTTTGATTTTGAGAGAAAATGAAAATATTTACTATTAAACCATTTACCATGTATTATTCCAACCCTCTAATATGGTATATATTTCCATTTATTTAAGTTAGTTTCACTTTTCCCATAAATCTTTCCTTAGAGTCTACAGGAAGATTTTTCAAATATTTTCTCATATGTGTTCATATGTTTTTGATAGTTTTACATGTTATTGTAAGTGAAGCTTTGTTTTGTTTTAATTTCACGTCGAAGATGTCTGTGACTGGTAATTCACTTAATTCTTTTTTAATATATTAACTTTGGAGCCTATGACCTTCCTAAATTTATCAGTTCTAATGATGAATCTTTTGACTTTTTAAATATACATAATGCTAGTGTCTGTGAATAAGGGACGTCCAATTATTTTTCCAATATTCATGTTTTTTATTTCTTTTCCCTGTCATATTGCACTGTCTGGGACCACCAGAATCAAGTTGAATAGATTATGAAGATAAAAGATATCTGATAAATTTGTTTTCCTCTTCTTTGAGGTAAGTATCCACTATTTCATTTATGTAGAGTGTTTGTTAGATGTCTTTTATCAGATTTAGAAAGTCTCTCCTTATTTTAGTGTGCCAAGAGTTATTACCACAGACAAGTGTTGAATTTTGTTAAAACATTTTTTTGGGTGGTAATGGTGTCAGATCTTTCTTATGTACTGCAAAATTTCATAATAGTTTGCTCATAATTCTTATGTTTATTCATGATAAATATTATTCAGCAATTTTATTTTATTATGGTAGCCTGGCTGTAGATGTAGTTCTCAAATTTTGATGTTGAGCTTAAATATAAACTGGTCTTAGAATGTTCTTTGAGATGCATTCCATTTTTCTTTACTCTTTCAGGGATATTTTATGTAATTGCTTTCTTAAAATTTTGGTAGAATTATCTGGTCAAGCTAGATAAGCTTAAGGTTTTATGTCTGGAGAGATATTTAGTAAAATGCTCAATTTTTCAGGCAGTGAAGTGGCAGTAAGTTCAACTTTTCTATTATTCTATGGAATTTTGAAGCTTTTTCCCTAATTTGTTAAATTTAAGTTATTGATGTGTTCAAAAAGCTGGTTATATTTTCTTATTTTCTCTTTTGTAAGTGTTTTTGTGTTGGCACCTCCTGTTTCATTTCTGATGGTGGTGTTCCCTGATTGTTACTGTAGACCTGCCATCTTGTCCAATATAGCTGTTCCAACCCCACTGTGCTGTAATGGGTTTCTTTGATGTGGTCTTACTGATCATGCGTTTGCCTTCACCAAAAAGGACTGGTCAGGCTCCAATCTGTCAAGTGATTGGCCTGCTTCTGGCATGAAATGATTGGTCAGTTTCCAACTCAAATAAGTGGTTTGCAATCTACCTAACAATTCTGCTAGGAAAGCCACACCTGGACATAGATAAACATTTTTTCTATGTAAGTGGCCAATCTCACAGCTTTTTTTGAAGACCTTCAGCTAAGCCTAGCTGAAGCCTCAACACCTTGTCCTGAGAACCACCTAGGCTCAAAGGAAAGGGTTGTGCTGAGCACTAATCTGATAACCCTAAAGACCAAGCACGGAAGAGTCAAACAGCATAGAAAGCATGGCAGTCAGGACAGTGGCTGGACCCGTGAGACCAGCAAGCAATGATGGGCTCTCACAGTGATGGGCAGAACCCATGCATGGAGTGGAAGTCACGAGTGGAGCTGGGAGCCCTGTAAAGGGGACGTAACCACATTCTGGGTCTGTGAAGGCACAAGCCTGTGCGGAGCAAATGGCAGTGCGGGAGGCCATGCTGGTTTTGGCAATGGTAGACCCCCGGCTGTGCTGAGAGCCGTTCCTCTCAAATCTGTACCTGTGGTTTCTGGTTTGCTTTCTATAAATGAGCTCTTCCTGTTTACCTTCTATAAATAATAATTGCTGTTGTTGTGTGCCATCAAGTCAGTTCCTACTTTTAAGCAACCCACAGGGCAGAGGAGACTGGTCCCATGGTGTTTGAGTTAGTTAATTGTGCCAGCTTGGCCGATAATCACATGTGGGGCTAATTGAAAGGCGGAGGGATAAATGGGTGGTGAGCCTCGCCTTTCTAGTTCTCAGGTCTCTTGCTTTGTGATGGTTGCACCGGGTGCAGCTGCCTTAGCAGTTCCCTGCTTCAGCTTGCAAGATTGACTTCCTACAAGACATCCCCAAGGAGGAGCCACATGGACCAATCCCGATGCAGCCCTGGGTGCTGGAGCAGCCGTGTGGAGACCACTGCTAGTGCTGAGATGCTTATTCGTTCACTGACTCAGCTTTCCTCCTGCAGTCGGCATCATTGCTTCTGTTTTGTGAGATGGAAGACTTTGTGGACTGGTGTTGGGTTAATGGGTTAAGGTTGGACTTGTGGGCTTGGGCAGCATTGGGTTGGGATGTTTTCATGATGCACACTTTCTTTACATAAAACTCTCTCTTATACATGAGTTGCTGTGGATTTGTTTCTCCAAAGTACCCAGACTAATACAGTGTTTTCCAGGCTGTAATCTTTTTTTTTTTCTCCTTTTATGTGGCCTTTTGCCTTGGTTTTTCTTCTTTTTTTAATCATTGTATTGGGGGCTCGTGCAACTCTTATCACAATCCATCCATCCATGTGTCAAGCACATATGTACATTTGTTGCCATCATCATTCTCAAAACATGTGCTTTCTACTTGAGCCATTGGTATCAGCTCCTCATTTCCCCCCTCCCTCATAAACCCTTGATAATTTATAAACTATTATTATTTTGTCATGTCTTACACTGCCCAATGTCTCCCTTCAACCACTTTTCTGTTGTCCATCCCCCAGGGAGGGGATTATATGGAGATCCTTGTGATCAGTTCCCCCTCCCCACCCCCCCAATTCCTCTTGCCCTCCTAGTATCGCTGCTATCATTATTGGTCCTGAAGGGATCATGTGTCCTGGATTCCCTGTGTTTCCGGTTCCTATCTGTACCAGTGTACATCCTCTGGTCTAGCTGGATTTGTGAGGTAGAATTGGGATCATGATAGTTGGGTGGAGGAAGCATTAAAGAACTGGAGGAAAGTTGTATGTTTCTTTGGTGCTATACTGCACCCTAAGTGGCCTGTCTCCTTCCCACGACCCTTCCATTAGGGGATGTCCAGTTGCCTACAGATGGGCTTTGGGTTTCCACTTTGTACTTCCCCTCATTCACAATGATAGATTTCTTTATGGGAGAAGACTGCTAGGTTTTTTACCCTGCAGAGAGACTGGTGGGTTTGAACTGCAGACCATTTAGTTAACTGCTGAGCCATTAACCATTGTGACACTAGTGTTCTTTACACATAATAACAGTGGCTTTCAGGTGCTAATGTTTCAAAAAGTGCATTTATGTGTGTGACATAATCAGATTGCATAAACTCACTGCCTTTGAGTCAATTCGGACTCACAGTGACCCAACAAGACAGTGCAGAGCTCTCCCTGTTGGATTTTGAGACCAAATATGCACGAAATGGAAAGCCTCCTCATTCTCCCATGGAGTGGCTACTGGTTTCAAACTGCTAACCTTGTATTTAGGAGCCCAATGTGGAACTCACTACACCACCAGGGCTCCAGCAGAGTCCTGTACCTAGCAGTCTCATGATTGCTTGAAATGCAAAATTGCGACCGGTAAGTACACAAACACATGTCTATGCATGTCATTCACCCACCATCATGTACTCCGCCAAGCTTACAGCAAAAGCCAAAGACAATTCTCACCACGCAAACTATCCCTTCACACGTTAAGAGATTATCTAGATATCAACCCCTAACTTTCATCCTCATTTTATTGGTTCAACCTTATTAGGTGTGCCCCAGGTGGTACCCTCATAGCTGCCTGCACCTGTCATTTCTAACTTACATGCTCTTCTCATAATGTAAATTTGGCACTTCTCTCTTGGAGAAATGGAGATCCCTGGCATCTTGGCTGGACTGCAATGGTGACAGATGTGATGGAGAGTGGCTTTAGAGGGTGCTGGATCCTAAGAGGTCATACAAATTTCAAATAGTTCTCTTGGGACCTTGCTTTTGGCCACCAGATCTGCCATAATAGCAGTCCCTGGGGCCTCTGTGCTGTGACCAAGTCCAAGCCAGAGCCTTCTAGGAGGCCATCCGGGAGGTGCTGACACTCCGGAAGGACAGAGAGACTTGAAGACCATCTCCTGTTGCTCTTCCGGTTCTGTCTCCAGCCGGGAACGTCACATGAGAGACATGAGTCAGAATCACACTGTCCAGGGCCTCCCAGACTGCTTACCCCCTAAAATGCGAAGGATCATAAAATGATTGTTATGGTTTTATGTCTCTAAGTTTGAGGCATTATTTTTCTGAAGCACCAGAACACAGAAACTATATTGTATGAGAAAAAAGGCTAGGAAGTGTTATCTTTACGCTGGGCAGCAATATATCCATTTAAGCATAGACATTGCTATAAAAGAAGAAGAGAATAATGCACCTTGAGGGACATCCAGGAGTCTCTTCCACATCTCCTATAATGTGTGGTTGGATGGTAAAGCTAAATACCTAAGTAGATAAATCACTGTATTGCAATATGCTCCTTGTTTTAAGTGGACCTGGGGTGTGGGACTAAGCATACATAGCTCTCTGAGCCTGGTAGTTAACAGAAGCCTTTCATCAGGAGATTAACAATTATTATTTTTAATCAACTATAATTTTTACCATTGACTCAGTTCATGGGGACCAACCACTTTAGATATCTAATCTCAATCACCTTGCATAGCAATATTATGATGTGGGTATTTGGAGCCCTGATTTGCACATGGAGGAAAATACCTTTATAATAGTCATGTATCCAGTAAATGGAAGAATTTGACCCAAGGATAAATCCGTTGACTCTAATATCTGGACTTGATCTGGGTTTTGAAGAAGGAGCCGGAGGCACCCCATCAATAGTAGATGAAATGAGGGGGATAAAAAGCGACTCAAGCACAGAGGCAGCCTGTGTAACAGGTAGAAGAATCGGGAAGCCCTGGTGGCAGAGGCGGTTACACATAGGTGGGCGGCAATAAGGTCAGCCATCTGAAAGCACCCGCCGCTGCTTACGAGAAAGCTGCTACAGTCTACTCCTATGAAGAGTTACAGTCGCCGTCTTGGAAACCCACAGAGGGAGTTCTCCCCTGGTCTACAGGGTCTCTATGAGTCAGCATGGACTGCATGGCCGAGAGTTTGAGAAGTAAGAATCAGGGTGTTCAAAGAGCTTTAAATAAATGTAGAATTCAAGGCATCAACTGGAAAATTGATAACAGAGGGAAAATCAATGCCAGATTATGAAGGTCTTAAATGGCAGGATAAAGAGTTTGTGCTGTATATGCCAGAGGGTGAGGAGCCAAGGACATAATCCTGAATTTCAAAGTAGTCTTCCAGGTAGAGGGTGCAGGCTGGCTTCCATAAAGAGAATAAACCAACTGGAGAAAACGTTCTGAGGTCATCGGAAAAGAGCATGAAGGGCTTGAAATAGGCAAGCACAAGTAAAGCTGGAGCTGAATGGACGAAGTCGACCATTACATAGGAGGTAAAACTTAAAGCAACTAGTCCTAGGATCTGGGTGAGTATTGGTTAAGGTTTCTGGATTCGGTGACTGTGTAGTCTCAGATGTCGGAGTAGCAAGTTATTGTGGAGTAGAAAAATGCGTGACGTTCGTTCTGAATTGTTTGTTGAGGGTTATATGCTCAGGGGGACATGAAGTGATATATGCAAAAGAAAATTAGATATATAATTTTGACTCTGGGTAAACGTCTAGCCCATACTAATGTGTGTTTGGTAACCATACACGAATGATGGTGATTAATGCAGATGGAATGATAATGTACTAATATAGTATAGGCAGAAATACTATGTTAGTATTTCTAGTAATACTAGTATAGGCAGCAGGGCGAAGGCAAACTCCCTAGGGGACACAGCTACAAGGAAGGCAGAGTAAGAATCTATGGGAAATTGAAAGAGATGACTAGAAGTACAAGAGTAGAACCAGGAAGGGATGGGCACCATGGTTACTAGAGTAGGAGGAGATGAGGGTTGGCGCCTAGATTTCCAGTTCATACGTACACTGGTTATTCCAACCAGCACGAGCCCGTGACGGCTGCAGACAAGGTCTGTCAGGAACTTAGTCTCATCAGGTTGCCTTTAAAGAAAGGGTCGATCAAAACAAACTCCAAGGAGATCTTCTGGGCCATGGCTTTTATTTTGTTTTTTAAATTCAAAATCATTAGGGTCACCCTGATAGATTTTCTTAAAAGGACAAAGGCTAATCACTGGGGCTTATTAGGTTCATCACTGGCTCTTAAAAGTGACCATTTTAAGAACATTGAAAACTGAATTGTGGAGGAAAAAAGGTCCAGGAAACTTCCATAAAGGGTTTTTTGTTGCTGTTGTTGTTTTCTGTCATGACGAGGATATTCTTCGAAAATAGAGCTGTCCTATGAGCTGTCCTATGAGAATTTCTTTGAGAAAAACTCCTACACCTCTGATATTGCCCCCTAGACTCTACGAACATTGGCTTCATAGACATACACATTTATCACCACCGTTAGGTCAATTCCAACTCACAGCAACGCAATAGGTCAGGGTGGAACTGTCTCTGTGGGGTTCCAAGACTAACTTTTTATTGGCGTCCAAAGCCTCGTCTTTTTCCTGAAGAGCACTTGGTGGTTCTGAACTGTAGACCTTGTGGTTAACAATCCGATGAGTAACTGCTATGCCATCACTGGGTCTTCTGGGGCCTCCAAACTGCCATTTTGACTTATTGTCATAGATTATGGAGATGAAAACACCGCCTACATAAGGATATGCCAACAAACAACAGCCTCACAGTTTGATATTTCTGTTTAATAAATGTTTCTGTGACTTCATAGCAATTGTGTTGATTTACTTTCATGGTTGTGTTAATCTGGGTAGAATAGAGAAACGAATTCAAAGACACCCATATATGTATAGAAAAGAGATATCTATACAAGAGCATTTGAATATTGAGGAAACATCCCAGCCTAGTCCAGATCAAGTCTATAAGTCTGATATTTAGCCCATATGCCTGATACCAATCTATAAATTCCTCTTCAGACCTATGAAACACAAGAAATGATGCCAAATGCAGGAAGATCACAGGCCAGTGGGTGGGAGGTCTTGTGGATCCAGTGGCAGTGGAAGCATCTCAGCACTGGTGAGGGTGTCCACGTGGCTCCTCCAGCTCAGGGTGCAATGTCTCCCAGAGAGTGAGCTTGTGTGCTGCTTCCAATGAGCTAACTATCTCCTTAATGCCGCCAAATGAGTTCATCAAGCCACGATCTGATTGACAGGCTAAACTTCACCCCTTCACTTTTAATCCTCAAATTTACAACAGATTATGTAACTACCACAAAGTTTTATATATGTGTGTGTGTGTGTGTGTGTGTTTATACACACATGCCCACATATTCATATCAGAGTCAAAAATAATATCAATGCATTGGTGTCAAATTGTTCTTTTTTTTAAATAGGGATGTTGGAGCTCTTAGAGCTTACGTGCTTTACATATCCTGAGGTACACCAGAAGTCTGCCAGCCCTAGATAAGAGAAAACTGTGTAGGGATTAGGTTGCTAAGGTTCTTCTGCCTCTGGAGGCCTCTAACCCAGCCACTTCCCACCTCATTGCAGAGAGGATGTGTTCTCACATCTGCTTTCCTGGGGATTCCCAGGCCTTCTTCTTTGCCCACTTGCTTCTGGAAAACAGGGGAATCTGTTGTGGGGGATGCCCCGGCATGTGGCTGTCCATGCCGAAGTCCCAATAAATACATTGTTGTGCAGTATTATTTCATGGTCCCATCTTTTTTCTTCTCACTGTCTTTGAGCTGATTCTGACTCATAGCAACCTGACAGGGTTATGGAGACGGTAACTCTTTACAGGCGTGAAAAGTCTCATCTTTCCCCTGCGGAGTGGTTGGCGTTTTCATAGCCACTATCGTCAATTCCCTCAAATGCATTACAGCCCTCACTCACTTTAACACATGTCCTTTGTACATTATGTTCTCAACACAGAGGCCAGAATCATCCCACACACGCACAAAAAGGAGTCAGACAAACTCCCCTCTCTGCTCAAAGTCCTCCGATATTTCCCTGTCACTTTCCCTATAAAACCTTGCAATGACCTACTGGGTCTTTCTGACCAGCCCCCCTCCCCCCTCCAACTGTATTCCACTAGGTTCTCTCTACTATAGTCTCCCTCTTTCCCCTCAGAACTCCAGGCAAGCTCTCACAGGATAATGACCCAAGTTCTTCATTTTGGGTGAGAATATCTTCCTCATGAAAACAATAATAGTAAGAAAAAGTATCTATATTCATATACGGTGAAATCTGGGATAGCTAAAAAACTCCAGGATTGCCTTGCTGTTCTAATTCTTGAAAGTTTTCTTTGAAAGTGTGCACCTTAGCACTTTTTTTTGTAACTGTCTATGAGTGGAAGACATTAGAACTTTCCTTCTCTGACAGGTGCCTGTCTTACAAAGGTTCAGGGGTTCACAGGTTTTACCTTCTGCTTGCGTCTGTGTGCGTATCCATGTGTGTGTCATCTGTAGGATGCACTAGAACTGCTCCTTAGGCTCCCAAAGCTGCAGTCTTTACAGAGAAATGAACTCGGCTTTTCCCACAAAGCAGCTGGGCAGTGCCAAACTCTGAGTGCTGATTAACAGCTTAGCATTTCACCACTGTGCCACCAAGACTACGGGCATACATGTGGAGTCCTGCTATCTATACACAAATTGATACATATTTGACATATATTTATGTGGAGCCCTTGTGGCACAGCAGCTAAATGCCCAGCTTCTAACCGAAAAATAAGTCGTTTGAACCTACCAACATTTTGCTGTGGGAGAAAGACATGGTAATTTGCTTCTATAAAGATGACAGCCATGGAAACCCTGTGGGAAAGTTCTGCTTTGTCCTACAGGCCACTTTGGGTTGAAATCTATTAGATAGCAATGGATTTGAATTTTATGTATCAATATTCACTTTATTGGATATTAGCAAAATGCTGCCAGGGTTCATGATATGCTTTGGGATACCTATGTAGCAATTCAGCTCGAAGTACAAGTGAAATAGTTAGGCCATAGGGTTCTATGATTTAGGTTTTGTAGGCTTGACCAAACCGTTTTTTGGAAAAATGACCGATTTATACTTACCCACAATTATGATCTGTTCCCCGCTTCTCCTCCACCTTCTCTCCACCCTCCCGGTATTGCCACCCACCACTGGTCCTGGAGGGGTCATCTGTTCTGGATTCCCTGTGTTCCCAGTTCCTATCTGTACCAATGTACATCCTCTGGTCTAGCCAGATTTGTAAGGTAGAATTGGGATCATGGTAGTGGGAGGGTGGGGGACGGGGAGGAAGCATTTAAGAACTAGAGGTAAGCTGTATGTTTCGTCATTGCTACACTGCACCCTGACTGACCCTTCTCCTCACCGTGACCCTCCTATAAGGGGATGTCCAGTTGCCTACAGGTGGGCTTGAGTCCCCACTCCACACTCCCCCTCATTCACAATGACATAATTTTTTGTTCTGATCATGCCTGATACCTGATCCCTTCGACACCTCGTGATCACACAGGCTGGTGTTCTCCTTCCATGTAGGCTTTGTTGCTTCTGAACTAGATAGCTGCTTGTTTATCTTCAAGCCTTTAAGACTCCAGACCCTATATCTTTTGATAGCTGGGCACCATCAGTTTTCTTCACCACATTTGCTTGGAGTCGGAAAGGTGAGCATATCAGACTGCCGAGTTATTAGAACAAAGTGTTCTTGCGTCGAGGGAGTGCTTGAGTAGGGGCCCACTGAAAAGTGACTCTATCTGAAAGAGTAAGCCCCATAAATTTTTGAGGAGTTAATTTAAAAAAATTTTTTTCTTGGGGGCTCGTACAACTCAGCACAATCCATATGTACAACCAATGTGTCAAGCACATTTGTACATTTGTTACCATCATCATTCTCAAAACATTTTCTTTCTACTTGAGCCCTTGGTATAAGCTCCTCATTTTCCCCTCCCTCCCCCACCCCCCATGAACCCTTGATAATTTATAAATCATTATTATTTTGTCTTGTCTTACATTGTCTGACATCTCCCTTCACCCACTTTTCTGTTGTCCGTCCCCCAAGGAGGGGGTTATTTGTTGATCCTTGTAATCAATTCCCCCTTTCTACCCCACCTTCCCTCCACCCTCCTGGTATCACTACTCTCACCACTGGTCCTGAAGGGATCATCTGTCCTGGCCTCTCTGTGTTTCCAGTTCCTATTTGTACCAGTGTAAATGTTCTTGTCCAGCCAGATTTGTAAAGTAGAATTGGGATCATGATAGTGAGGTGGTGGGGGAGGGAGGGAGAGTAAGCATTTAAGAACTAGAGGAAAGTTGTATGCTTCATTAGTGCTACATTGTACCCTGACTGGCCCTTCTCCTCCCCATGACACTTCTGTAAAAGGATGTCCAGTTGCCTACAGATGGGCTTTGAATCCCTACTCCACACTCCCCTCCATTCACAATGATATGAATTTTTGTCTTTGATGTCTGATCCCTTCGACAACTTGTGATCACACATGCTGGTGTGCTTCTTCCATGTGGGCTTTATTGCTTCTGATCTAGATGGCCACTTGTTTACCTTCAAGCCTTTAAGACCCCAGATACTATATCTTTTGATAGCCGGGCACCACCAGCTTTCTTCACCACATTTGCTTATACACCCATTTGTCTTCAGCCATCATGTCGGGAAGGTGAGCATCATGGAATGCCAGTTTAATAGAACAAAGTGTTCTTGCATTGAGTGTGTACTTGAGCGGAGGCCCAATGTCTATGTGCTACCTTAATACTAAACCTATAAATATATGCACATAGATCTATATCCTTGTGATCATATATAAATACATTTACATATGTACATGCCTGTATTTAGACCTCCGTAAATGCCCTTTGCCTCTTCGTTCTTTCCTCTATTTCCTTTTACTTTACTCTTGTCCCACTATCCTGCTCAGTCTTCTTTTGGGTTTCGGTAATTCCTCTCGGTTACATTACCCTTGATCAAGCCCTGCCAGGCCTCTTACACCCTCCTCACCACTGACTTTGGATCACTTGTGGTTCCCTTGTCCCTGGGTTTGTTAACACCACTTCCTTTCCCCCACCTCTCCAGAGTCTTTAATTTTTATGAGAGCAAATTTCCAGGTCTTTTCTTTTTTTCCATAGAGTCACTGGATGGATCAGAACTGACAACCTTTCAGTTAGTTGCTGAGTGCTTCACCATGACACCACCAGGGCTCCTCCTATAAACACTGCCCATATCAAAAATAACATTTCGTCTGTCTGCTCACAGTGCTTTTCAATCACTATGTGCTCTCCTTTTGAGAGGTACCCACCATCCTTATTTTTAAGCTCTATTTGTTTTGTAACTATGGACCCTATATTCTAATTGTCAGGCTCACGTTGCTTTGTATAAGCATGAGAGTTTATTTGTGTTGTTTTATTTATCCATCTTCTGTTGATAGCTATTTGGATTGTCCCTTGGTTTCAACGATTTTGAATAATGCTGCCAGAAATATTCTTGTGTTTGTCTTTAATGTACACAGATAGATAGCTTAGTCAACTATGTTACTCAAAATAAAATAATTGGGTCATAGGGGACATCTAAGTTCATATTTGGGAGAGTATACCAGTTTACAAAGAAGCCGTACCAATTTATACTTCTATGAGTAGTCCAACAATTTAAATTCTCACCAACACTGAGTATCTATAGTATTCCTAGAGAATGTAGAGGGGGTTGATAACAAGTAACACAGCTACAGCCTGAGACGATGAACTGCATGAAGCTCCATAAATCATCATTATATGATATTCCTCAGTTGTGGCATTAGCCAAGGCACAGGAACAGTCGTTGTTGGTGGTGGATGGAGCGTTTGGGTTTGCTGAGTAGGGACAACAAAGGAAAAGGACACAAGGGAGTTGAAAATATGAGTAGAGATCCGATCCCATGATCAACCTTGTAATCTCAGCTGGTGAATGCACCTTTCTTGCGTGATCAAGAAACGTGCAGCCCTATGAAGCCGAAGCATTGGTTCTATCCTAGAGGTACGGTTGGCCTTTTGAGGACACATTTCTACCTTCACTACTTATGAACTGTTTCCCACTAAACACTAGTCACTAGGCACCGAGCTCCTGGGAAACTTCATACTGAGGCCACCCCTGCTATTGAAAAAAAAAGGTCACAGGATAAGCTGTCAGCTTTAGCCATACCTGTGGGGACAGGCGACTGAGCATTTGAAACCAAGACTGTCCCAGAACATCTGGGAAGCTGCATGTTCTGTGGCTAGGAGGCTCTCTGGGACACCAAAGATTTTGAAGACCATTTCAGTGCCCCAGGGCCCAATTCTGTTCATCCACAGAATGAGGCAAAGCAAGTGTGCCGAAAGTCACTGTGGGAGGGGGCCCAAATGTGGTTGGAGTGGAGTGCTGGGGTTTGCCTTACAAAGAGGGTTTTCCTGCAGGAAGAAGCCTGCCAACCCCCAACCAGCTACAGCTCAACCTGGCTCTAATTAGGAAAGCTCTGGGGTTTCTGTAGCAACTGTGCAGGACTTTCAGGGATACTTCAGACCCTGCTTGGTTGCTAGGGCAACAACAGCAGGGGGCAATGGGGAAGCTGCGGGTAGCTTTGGCTTGTGAGGTAACCTCCTTTGGGAAGGGCACTTCTGACTCCTGGGCTGGCAGATTGCACCATCCCTCGACTCACCCGTTTCTAACTGACAAACAAAGAAATCATGGACAATTCCTCACTTCAGCCTGACGCCCAAGAAGCCTTTGCTCCTCATGCCGCTGATTCCCAACTCCTAGGCAGATTTGTTCGAGTGAATACTTGGCCAACAAGGTTCATTGGATCACTGTGCAAAGGTGATTTTCAGCTTCAAAGGCAGAGACTGTCTGTCTCTCAGGACATGGGACACTTGAGATCCATCTGCATCGAGGTGCCATCCGGAAAGAGGTTTGCAAAGTTCGCGACATGCCTCCCGTTATTGGCAGCGCGATAGAGGACAACTTCAGACGGAAACAAGAAAGGCAATTAGTTTCCTGTTCGGGAACCAAGAGACATCTGTGCGGAGTGTGCTAGCATTTTCCCAAGGGGCAGGCCCTGCCCGTGAGGAATATACTCCAGCTGTACACCTCCCCCCTTCTCACCTTTATCAAAACCTCCAGTTAGTCTCCTGTAGACTTAGCCACCATGCCGTAAGGAAAGTACAAGTGCATTCATAACCAATTGTCAGTGTTCTCAAGGGCATAGGTGAAAGATGTGCTGTAGGCCCTAATTATAACACTTGTAGGCAATCTCAAAAGATTTCTAGGACTCTCTGTATCTCACAAATTAAGAGTATGCTTATTTCACAGAAGAGGAAACTGAGGTTCCCTGACATTAAAAACAGCCAAGTCACTAGGAAAGTGACTGAAATTGGACTCACATGATCTGCAAACATCAATTGCTCTATTTATTGGACAATGACTAGGAGGCATGCCCTTTCTATACATACTCTTATTTAATCCTCATCGGCACCTGGCCAACTATTATTTTTAGCTTATTGGGGGTTCAAAAGAATGGACTCAGAGAAATATCAAAGTCATATAACAGGTGCTAGAAACTGGATTGTAACCCGGGTTCACCTGACATTAAACACTTCCCTACACCATACAAAACCTGGCTTCAGCGCCCAGGTTCCTTTTATAAAGTGACAGGAAAACCCATGAGTGGATGATTATTTACTGTTGGGAGGAAGGCAAACCTGAACATATAGGTAAGCATTTAAACATTGTTTCCAAGTAAGCATCCCTGCCCTGGTTGGAAGAGAATGAGGGGTTAACATTCACACTGCCCTCTCAGGATGCAGGGCTCCCATCCTCGGCCTAGACCTGCTTGTTTTCAAACAGGCCACCCACCTTGGACCTTCACTTCTGATTGCCCACTTCTTTTTCATACATTGGCCACAAACTCTTGCCTCCCTTTCAAAATTACTACCTGTGTTTCCTCTATTCGACTGCAGGATTATGCAGTGTTGCACCGTGTGTTTCTATCCACTTTCTTTTTTTATTAAACGGAGTCTTCAGAAATGGCCTGCACTCCTTCTTACCTTATCTTGTCTTTCTCATCCCCTGAATTTGTAAGGAGGCTTTATGTAATCAACTGGTTAGGAGAAAAGACATTTTTATTTATATGAGCCTTGACCAAATCTAATTTGAAATACAATTATGAGGCATTGCCTACCTACGCCCATGATGCTGATGTTATATGACGCCAACTAAATTCATAAATAAATTCTATATCATCAACCCTTATCCCCTGTCCTAGGAAACCAGTTTCCTTGTGGTGCTGCCCTTCTTAAATTCAACAGATGGTGTCATGATCAATGGCCTAGACTCCTTACATATCTCCTATGCTACTGATAACATAGCAGAACTTCTATACTTACTTCAGTTTGACCCTACAAATTAGAGAAGAACAAAAATCAATATTCAAAATATTTTCTACATGTTCTAACATGTGCATAACTTGGGGATGTAATGATGTCTTTATAACTACAGTCCTTTAATGAATATGACTCTGTTTCATCTATTTTTCAGTTATGTTTCACATATAGTATGCATTTTATAACATATCATGTTTCAGTGTGGGGAGAAGTCAGACACTTGCTGCCAGACTGCTGTCTCATCCCACAGCAGGGCTGGGCCTGCTCCCTGCTGCTGGAGACAATAGACTACCTCTCTCTGGAGCCAAAGGCCATTAGTTTGATTCCTATGGGCGAGTTCACACCCAACTAATAATGGTTCCTATGAAGACCCAAAATCAAGTTAAGCTGTTACCAGAAATCTAGGATCAGCCTATCTTGCCGCATGTACACCCCCAATCCCTCCTCCTTCTGTAGTGCATATGTCCCTAGATCACCTCCTCCCATCACTGTAATACCTGTAGCACAACCCTTTCCTGTGAGTATGTCTTCACCTGTAATGTGGGGGCTTGCACGTCCCCAATGACCCCAGAGAGTATAAAAGCTTGGGGAGCATTAAAGTTCTCTCTCTCTCTCACTCCCTCCACGTGGACCACCAAGCAGGGCTGAGGTGAGCATGCTACCATAATATGTGTCTGACTCCATTTATTTCTATAGATCTCTTTTATCTCTCATGCTCTCTATAACTTTACTGTAATATTTACTTATTATCGCTGTACAATTGCGCCTACCAAACCCGTAGTGATTGTGCTAGGAGCTGGCTTCTTCTGGCATTTCAGTTAATAAGACATTAGTAAATGGGAGCAAGTAGAAACTTTTAAAGCCTTTGTGTTTTTAGGCTTGTCCGCTCTTGCTGTGTTTGGCATCCTGAGACCACCATCATATAAAAAATCCCAAGCTCACCTGCTGGAGAATAAAAGCCCATTATGGTGGCGATACATAAAGTGCTCTGGTCAATAGCCTGCCAATAAGCAGACACATTAGTGGGACTACGCTGGTTATCTAGCCGTCGTCTGATTGTAGTTGCATAAGCAAGCCCAACAGAGAACAGTCAAACAGACCCAGACACAATAACTAATTTATATTGTACTAACCCTTTAAATTGTAGTAGAGCTTATCATGCAGCAAAAGCTTGCTGATGGCACAAGGGAAAGAGTCAGAGCTAAAGCCGGGCTATGATCTCAAAGTGGGATTCACTTAGCCTCAGTTTCCAAGTCTGAAGAGTAAAACCCACATTCCAAAAAGGTGTAATTAAGCAAGATGGGAAAGATTAAATAAAGAGAGGGGAAGATAGATAGATAGATAGATAGATAGATAGATAGATAGATAGATAGATGATAGATAGATAGATAGATAGATATGTATATATCTCATAAGAATAGTGCAGCATTGCCCGTGTGATATCCTTGTGTACAAGAGACAAGGAAGTTTCAGTTAGGAGCAAAGGTATTTCTATCTTAACAGGTAAAAGGAGATAAAAGCCAAACCAAAACAGCAAATAAGCAAAACTAAATGTGTTGCCATCAAACCCTTTGTGATTCATTGGGGCCTCCTACGTTACAGAGTATAGCTATGCTTTAGGGCTTTCTCAAGTTCAATCTTAATGGAAGTATATTGGCAGGCCTTTCTTTAGTGATGCTTTTGGGTGGGTGGGTTTGAACCAATAACCTCTAGGTTGGTGACAAAGTGCCTATTATTTTCATAGTCTGTGTTGGGAACTTGAGGGAGTTCTCTCTTGATGATGTCTATATTTTTAATGAAGATGAGAAGCAAATTCATCACCTAAAAGTGAGGAGGGATATAAAATATTTCAGGAGTGAGCAATGCTGTTTTTTTTTTTTGCAAAAGTATAAGAGTAAATACAAGAAAGATTGATAAAACTCTCTCCCTTACAATTTAAAGCCCTATGTATTAGGTATAAGTGAACTTACTGAAAGAAAGAAAACACAAAACTATATTGTGATACCACCATGCAATGCCACATTATACAGACTACAAAATCACATTTTAAAAGATTGTTTAAAGAAAAAAAATGAATCAATATTGAAACTAATAAACAGAATACAAAATTGTATAAGTATGACATCCTTAAAGATGTTCACGGATGAAAAACAGAACCAGAAATGCACATGTCAGCCAGTTAACAGGAGTGCTCTCAAGTACCCCGTATCTTAATGCACCGGTGAAATTTCTGTGTTTCCTACAAAGACTGTGTCTCAACAAAATAAGAAAGTACACAATTGATGCTATTTTGAAAGCAAACTAGTCATGGGAATAACACATCCTTCCTTCCTTCCCATTGATTCCTAAAGGCAGAGTTGAAACACGGGAAATTTCCCATGGTAGGTGCAGAACAATGGGAAAATAGCTGTGAACATAGCTAAAGTAAAAGATATACAAATAAATGAACCAATTAATAAAATATAAATACTCTTAACAGTCAATAGTTATCATTTCCTTATTGTTTTGAGATATAAAGGTTCTGGCCCCAAATAACGTGCATCACATTACATTTCCTCATTTTGATTTTACACTTCTTAGAAGCTGAACAGTGTCTCAATAGTTTGCTCTTCACTTGTCAATCACTAGAAGGGATCCGTACTTAGAGGAAGACATCAGTGAGAGTATGTTAGACCCTCTGCAAGATGGGTTGGCGAAATCACCAACATAATGGACTCAAACATGACTACGATTTTGAAAATGACACTGGCCTAGACAACATCGGGTGGCCATGAGTTGACTCTACGACAGCTAAAAACAATAGCAAATAAATCAGAAACTATCTCCTAGAGAAGGATATAGATTGTGAATTTCCAGTCTCGGAGCACAACTGGGAAACCTCAACTTCCTTCAAAGTCCATGTCAAAGGCAGCACTCCTCAAGTCTAGAGTACACTTACGCTTCGCATGATTGGAAGATACATCTCAAAGCTCTCGTACTTTCCAATTCACATTCTGTGAAACCCTACCCAACTGATTTAATGATAAAATACTTTGATTATAAAATAACCACTATACCCATTTCTTTTTTTCTCTCACCCTACACATACATATGTTTGATATCTCAGTATTTGGAAGGCACAGCAGTAGACAAAAAAGTAGATTCCCTACTCTTAGAGAATAGATGTAGAAAAAAACATGTACTGTACAGTGACTTTCAAACTTCTTTGCTTGTGTGAAGTATATTTTATACCACATCCCTGTAAACACACACACACACACACACACACACACACACCACTGCAACTCTAAAGACTGAATAAAGGTTTTAGAAAACAATACTAGCACTTCCTACATGTGAAACTCCAGAATTTTCTACTGAGTCTATGAATCATGAATTTGTCACAACCACATGTTGAAAAACTGGTCTAATAAAAACAATGCAAAATGTGGAGTCAGTAAGACTGGAACTAAATTCTTTGCTCAGCTGCTGATGGGCTTTAAGAGATAAAATTATTTTCTATTTCTTTTGGATCTCAATTTTTACTTTTATAAAACTGAGATTAGAGCATGGATTCCAAAGGATAGTTTTGATTATTAAATGCCATGTTACCAGTAAAGTTCTCACTCCAGCAGAGTGCATAGAACATTTTTCAAAATGTTAGCTACTATATTCTTTTGAATATTCATGCTAATGTTCAACAGCAGAGTACAAAGGCATAGCCTAAGCTTCCATCTTCAGGCACAGGGAAAGAAAGAGCAAACTAAAGTAGAAAGTTAGCAAAAAGAAGAAAGGAAATACTGAAGAAAAAAAAAAGAGTGAGTGAGAGAGAAATAAATGAAAGGCAGAATTGAAAATAATAGAGGGAAAATCTACAAAACCTGAGTGGTTCTTTAGCCCTAAAAACCATGTTATAACTACTCTCCTCTTACTGAAGGGTCTCAGGGAGGAGACAAGCCAGTCAGGGTGCGATGTAGCAACAAGGAAACATACAACTTTCCTCTAGTTCCTAAATGCTTCTTCCTCCCCCACTATCCCAGTTCTATCTGACAAATCTGGCTAGACCAGAGGATGTACACTGGTACAGATAGGAACTGGAAACACAGGGAATCCAGGGTGGATGATCCCTTCAGGACAAGTGGTGTGAGTGGCGATACTGGGAGGGTAGAGGGAGAGTGGATTGGAAAGGGAGAACTGATTACAAGGATCTACATGTGACCTCCTACCTGGGGGACAGACAACAGAAAAGTGGGTGAAGGGAGACATCGGAAAGGGAAAGATATGACAAAATAATAATTTATAAATTATCAAGGGTTCATGAGGGAGGGGGGAGGAAGGGGACAAATGATGAGCTGATGCCAGGGGCTTAGGTGGAGAAGAAATGTTTTGAGAATGATGAGGGCAATGAATGTACAAATGTGCTCTACACAATTGATGTGTGGATGGATTGCGATAAGAGTTGTATGAGCCCCTAATAAAATGATTAAAAAATAACTGCACTCCTACTTGGGTACAATACAAAATTAGGTGCTCAGAAAACACAACGTTATGGTCTAGCTATGTCTGCAGAAGATGATACTTTTGCTGCATTATATTTATCTAAGGCAGAGATGAAACAAGCTGATTGTGCTAATGAGAGCGAATGTGAAAGAATTGGGCAAGCACTTCACATCTATAAAAAACATGTCTTCCTTCTTTATCCTCTTGGTTAAGAATCCTCTGGACAATCTCTCATAACCTTGAAGTTACCAAAAGCGGTTATGAAAAAGAAAAAAGAATGCGTAGTAAATGTAGGTAGTTTGAGGTAAATAGTTTGAGGATGGTCACATGACTTTCAAAAGCATGGATTTAAAAAAAAATCATCGTGACCTCTGAGTCCTAGGCACCTATAATCCTAGCATCGTGATGATGCAGGCAACTAGGGATAACAGTAGAAAGGGAAGGCAAAGTCCTGCCAAAGTAACTAACTACCTGGGAACATATACGAAAAGTCATTTGGAGAAAATGACAATTTCCTGTCTTCTATTGAGGGACCAAAGTGCTCTGACTCACCGCTCGGCGAAACCTGCAGAGCGGTCCTATGATTCACCCCCCACCAGTCGGAAGAGATTAGAGATTGGCTCTGTGTCTGTTCATTGACCATCTAATAATCCAATAAGGACATGATCACTAGAAATCCTTGTAAATGGCTTCCAGTTCCAGAAGGGCATTACATTTTTTACTCAGCTCTACAAAAACATATTCATCAGAAAAGGGACAGAGCCAAAAAGAAGAGTCCATGTCCCCTCTTGGAGTTATCCAAAGCATTTACATTAGGCTGAGTGTGATAAACGGACGTGTCACCTTGCTGAGAGATAAGAGTCTCTGACCTTTCAATTCTTGGGAGAACCAAGGGGGCAAATTATGACAAAGGGAACTTCAATGTTAAAACAAATTATCTTAATTTTTTTGTTTCATATTCCCTATCATCAATTTCTCTTTCTTTTTCTCCTTGCTCGTTGTTAATCCTTTATCTAGTTTTTCAAAAACTATACTGTGGATGAAAGAGAACTACTGCTTGATGAGTTTCAGGGTTTGTTCATGGAAACTGGCAAATTATCCAAAATTTGCTCAAGACTCTTACATGGGCAGACGTGCTCTTTTGTGATCTAGGTAAAGGAGGAGGTACCTGGGAAACAAACGGGCAGGTGAGGATTTAGGAAATCAATTGGCTGTGTCCATGGGTGTCCTCTTGCATTAGTACACTGCAAACAGAATAACACCAAGAAGGCTGTTGCCATTGCATGTTTCCTGTGTAAGAATGGTCTGCTGTTGTCATTGTTGTGTGCGATCAAGCTGATGCGGACTCAAAGTCACCCTCTAGGACAGAGTAGAACTGTCATCTGATTGCCAGGCCTTTTCGCCCCTGAACAGCTGACATTTGGTTTAGCACGTCATAATTGCACCAGCAGCAAGGATGGGGGAATGGGGGGTGGAATCATACGTTGACCTCTCATTTTCAGAAAAAACAAAGACCCCTAATCTGTACATCTTTACAGAAGCAGACTGCCGACTAAATCTCCCTCAGAGGGGTTGATGGTGGATGTGAACCTCCAACCTCATGGCTAACAGCTGAGTGTTTAACCATTGTAGCCCTGAAAATCCTTATTAATAATAATTAAGAGGCATCAAACCCAGACCTCCCATTTTCAATGAACATGACATATCCAGAAGACTAAAGTCTGATTCCCATGCCCGGAGTCTAGTGTCCGGTGAGATGCCCTGGTGCCTGGCCAAGTATGCTGTCCATTCTGGCAGGGTGCCAAACCTTCCGCTGAAAGGCCCCTAACTCACTGATTCCATTGTTCTGGGATGAACGTTCCCCCAATAAAGTCATGGTACCCGGGAAATTAATGGTGGTTCAAATGTGTATCATCTTTTGCTAATAAAAATAAAATTGGATTTCTTCGCCCAGGGCAGTAATATGGGGTAAGAAAAGCACGCTCTCAAACTCGGCAGAAATCTGTGAACACATTTACCAGACCATGCCACCCATCTCTTATCCATGAACTCGTGAATGTATGGTCAACCCAGAATGCCTTTTCTTCCCTTGCCCACTGATACAGTTTGTTTCTTCTTCAAGTCAGACAACATCATGCACTCTGCTAGGTATAATTATTTCTACTGATAATTTCAGATGATTGGTTTAATAAGTAATGGTTTATGGATTTCACTAAAGTTGGAAAGTCGTTCTGTCCTGAACTCTGTTCTCCTTAAAATCTTCCATCATTTGTCAACGGTAACATCCATTTTCATATCTTTCTGTGAACACTTTTCAATGTTTATTCAACTGTGAACCCCTCTCTTTCTCCTGTGCATTGATAAAACTTACTTCCTAAAAGTGTCCTTAGGACATTACCAACTTCCCCTAGGTAGAATTAATTTTATCTTGATCTCTGTTCCCTCAATATTGTGTCCATTACATTTGTATAAGACCTGTCATAGTTTCTTAGTTATCCACTGATGTGTTGATTGCTTTTGATAGAATATGGGTTCCTTGAAGATATAAATGTGTGTTATTTATTCGTACTGTTCTAGCATGAACTGGACACATAGTTAATATAGTTATTGATATAAATTCACATATAGTCTTGCATTTCCTGCAAGAAAGGAGGGAAGAATGCGCTTTATTGAACCATACGGATTCCTCCACTCTGCGGCTCTTTGCAGAGTGCCTCCTCGCCCACCCCAGCTGGAGCAGGCATGCTCTGGTGACTCCAGATGGTTGGCATGGGCCTGGGGCAGCTGGGTGGGGAATGCACCTTCCATCTGATTGCACTCACCAGGGGTGGGCAGGTGCCCTCTGTCAGGATGGCTGCAACCAGAAGCCAAATGGGTGGTTCACTGAGGTACAGGCAGGAAACCAGAATTGCTTTGATTCAGAACTTAATGTTGACCCCGATCCTAGAACAAACTTTATAGTTAGGTTTGAAATAACTTGTCCTCTCCCATATCCATCATTCCCATGATTATCATCTAAGAGCTTAGCCTCTTCTCCAATATACGGAGATGTCGTCACCAACTCCAATGTGTTATCGAGCCAGTTGTCTGGAGTGGTACCAAATTCTCCTTAGGAGGCAGGGTTGATAATGCCACAGACCAAGTCCAGATGGGCAATTACAGGTAAACAAAGGAAGGATAGAGGCTCGTTTCATCCAGCTCAGGAGATGTCTCAGAGGCGCTGATCAAGCCCTTTTCAATCTGGAGCTTCCCCTGATGCATCGGACGCTCCTTCGGATTTCCAAGCCATTGTGATTCCTCCTTTTCCTCATGAGGAGCTCTGGCATAATGGTTGTGCGTTGAGCTGCAAACAGAAAGGTCAGGTGTTGAAACCCACCAGCTGCTCTGTGGGAGATAGATGAGGCTTTCTGCTCTTGTAAATATTTACAGCATTTGGAAACGCACAGGGGCAGTTCCACTCTGTCCTAAAGAGTCACTATGAGTCAGAATTGACTT
Source organism: Echinops telfairi (assembly GCF_000313985.2). NCBI lineage: Eukaryota > Metazoa > Chordata > Mammalia > Afrosoricida > Tenrecidae > Echinops > Echinops telfairi. Next base: position 2,862,236 of record NW_022111324.1, on the reverse strand, counting down.
AATGGCCATGAGTTTTACCTCCTTATAGCTTTGTCTGACCACCTTTGAAAACATAAGGTGCTCTCCCCACAACACTCCTAATCATTAATCCTTGCATTTTGCTTGTCTGTAGTCCTGATTACTAACTAACATACACAGTTATTGATTCATTGCCTTATCGTCTACAGCTTCCTTATAGAGCACAGTTCAATGAAGGAAGATGCACCTGTGTGTTTTTTTCACGGCAGTCTCTCCAGGGTCCCTACATAGAGCGGGCAATATCATTTGTAATAAATTCAAAATGTTGAACAGATTCATTTCCGTGTCCCTTCTACGTGCAATGATGGCTAAATTTGTCTGTCTCCTTAGGTGGCTATGGTGCCTGGTTTTTGAAACAGCACTCATCTGCTGCTTCTGTTAGGGGGCATCGAGCAGGTTCCAATGCCCAGTGACACTATGTGTAAGACCATGAAGCCCTGGGCTGCCCCATCCTCACAATAGTGCATTCGGTTGTCAGTACCTGACAGTGTTGGTGCTTTCCATAGGATCTTCAGTGGCTACCATGGTCCCTCTGAAGTGGTCAGTCTGCTCCTTCTTTTAGTGTGACCTGAGTCTGGAAGCTCTAGAAATCTGTCCAAGTTGAGTGACCCTGCTGCTATTTGAGATGCCAGTGCCGTAGCTTCCAGCATCACAGCAACACACACATGACACCACAGTACTGCAAACTGACAAACGGGGGTGGCCTCCAGGAAAGAAGATTTCCCTCCACGATGTGGGCGGGCCTCAGTCAATCAGTTCAAAACTTCAAGAACAAACACAAGTTTCTCTAGGGTAGGTTTTGCCTCTGGCCTTTAAATTGCCAGAGCACTCTTATTCTGAGCTCTGTTCACCTAGCCAATGGAATTTGAAACACAAGTCTGCAGATGTTTGTGGCCTGAATTATGAATTTCAGACTGGTCAGCTCCCAATCATCTTGTGAGTCAATTCTTTATAGCAATCCTCTATCTATCTATCTATCTATCTATCCATCCATCCATCCATCCATCAACTATCTAAATTCCATTATCTTTTAATCCAATTTTCCCACAATTCTTTGAAGGTCCCTCGTATATGTATCACTGTTCTACTTCATTAAATAACTCCAAGATACAAGTAATCTTTTTATAATGGAAAGACTTTTATCCACGGTCGTTGAGGCAATGTCATTTTTTTTCAGCAGCTGTGGCCACATTCTGTACCACATGTCTCTGGTTTTATCCTCCTATCCTCCTACCACACTGATCTGAGACAAAGGTGGGGATGTTTGTATGTATGTATGTACAAGGGGTACCCCCTCGCAAAACCCAATTTTTTTTCAAAGCGATGTATTTAAATTATTTTTTTTTAACAAAACAACCTTATCACCTACAAAGTACTCTCCATCACAATATAACTGTCAAATCTTTGCTTCAGTCTTTGGAAACATTTTTCAAACTCACTTGTCTGGATGGCTGAGAGCACCTCCCTCGTTTGTTCCTTCACCTCTTATACGTCATCAAATCACTTTCCTTTTCATGTTCCTCTGCACTCATGGAAGCGAAAAATGGAGCAAAGTCAGGTGAGTGAGGTGCATGGGGCAAGAAAGGCATGCTGTTTTCTTTTCCAAAACTGGCACACTGAGATGACTGCATAAGGATTATTGAGGCGGCAAAACCAGTCCCCTGTCTGGCACAAATCAGGCCTTTTATTGTCAGATGCTGTTATGCTATCTTTTAAGAACCTCTGAATAGAAAGCTCGATGAGCAGTCTAAACTGGTGGAATGAACTCCGAATGCACTACACATCTACATTTTCGTCCATTCAGGAAGTTGATGGATGTCCAGAATGAGGTTGGTCATCAATCAACATTCCACCCTTTTTTTTTTTTTTTTCATTCCACCCTTTTTGAAACCCACTTGTACACTCGAGGTTTTCCCATGGCGCTATCTTTGTAAGCTGTGTTCAACATCACAACAGTTTCTGTGGCACTTTTCCTGAGCAGGAAATAAAATTTCACAGTTGCATGCTGTTCTCTTAAATCAGCCATCACAAAAAATGAAGTTTCAGCCAAACTGCTTTCATGAACAAATTCACTGGACTGGAGAGACCTTCCCAAGCAAAGCCACTGGGTGCACTAACTCAGAACGAGTTGCTTGATGCTCACCTAGTGGAAAAAATGTGTACTACAACGCTCTGCTCTGCACAGTGCAATTCTGTTTTTTGGGGGGTATCCCCCCATATATCTATACCCCACTAGAGACATAAACAGGAATTTGTTTCCAGTCTTCAAGTGCCTATAAGTTAGCTGCAGAAAACAGGCATGTAAATATGCTTTCATTATTATTAGATTATAGATATTAAGATCATATATAAAATGCTATACATTTATCAAGATGACTTTTCTCATGCCTGATGTATAAATTAGGTTAGATATGAAAAAGAAGTAGAATTTGGACATTTAACTGTTAAAAGAAAGATGTAACTTCAACTTAAGTGCTAAGAGATTCAGCTGTTTTATGCTACTGTCCAGTAATTTCTGTTTTATTGTGACCTTTTGAACAGACTGAATCTTTACACAGACAAAATTCTCTGTGTGGTTAAGCATACAGTTCTGACCGTGTAGGAGAAATTTCTTTCCAAATGATCTAAATCTGACTTTTTATACTTTTCAAAGCCAGTTTAATATTTAAAGAGGGTGAAATTAAAGGTAAATAACAAGATTGTGATTTCAGTATTTTAAGTTGAGGTTCTAAAGGATTATTATGTCTCTGAAAATTCTCTAGCATTCAAAATTACCCATAGATACTAATAAATCCAGCTGAGTTTTATTGGATTCAAAACTGAACTGTAAATTCCCTAAAAACAAAACAAAATAAAAACCATTAAGGTCCTACAACATGAAGACCAATAGTTCATTTGATAATCTCATTGACCAGGGTCCCCTATCCCCAAGGTAGAATCTTCTTTCACCTAGGGCTGGTTTTAGTGTCCTGTAAACCCTCCTTCCTTCAGTTCTGAGGATGGGAGGGAGAAGAGAGATGATCAACAGCCTAACATCAGCCTTTATGCTAGCCAAATTCGCTCTCATCATCTATTAACGTGCAAGGTCGATCTCTTCCTTCCTCTCTAAGTTGCCCTCTTTCATGATCCATCTTGATGTTGACACAGCACCACTCCTGAAGTTTTTCCAGGAAAGAAAGGTGATGACCAGCTGAATGACAATTGTGTTAAGCAAATCCCCATTGGAGAGCCAGCGGCTAAAATTTGACATTATAACTACCACTTGCAATGGCATTTCTTCTGGAGAGAAACTTACATATAATCATTGAAATTACATTCTTTGGAACATATCTATGCAAGAAGGATAAAGAGTGAAAAGGGGGTGGGGGAACAGTGATTGAATAATAATGTATATGTGGTACTTTACAGTTTTCAAAGTAATTGACATACATTATCATGTATCATTTATGTAAAAGAATTTGAGGTGGGTTGTTATTACTGTTAGGTGCCACCCAGTTGGTTCCTACTCATAGCGTCATAGCAACCCTGTGTCCAACAAAACGACATGAAACACTCCCTGCCCCATTCTCACAGGTTTTTCTTATGTTTGAGCCCTGTGTTGCAGCCACTGTGTCAATCCTTCTTGTCCAGTGCCTTCTTCTTGTTCGTCTGTTCTCTATCCAGCATGATGACCTTCTCCGGGTATTGGTCTCTCCGCACAACATGGCCAAATGACAGGAGATGAAATCTTGCCATCCTTATATCTAAGGAATATTCTGACTGTACTTCTTCCAAGACAGATGTATTTGTTCCTGTGGCAATCCAGGGTATTTTCAATATACTTCACCAGCACCCTATTTCAAGTGTATTGATTCAGCTTTGGTCTTATTCAATGCTAAATTTCAATTATATATGAGGCGATTGGAAATGCACGGCTGGAGTTGGGAATACCTCACTTGTTAAAAGAACAGCCTTGCTTTTCATCACTTGAAAGAGGCCTTGCGCAGCAGATTTACTCAACACAATGCATCTTTTGATTTCGACACTGCTGCTTCCATCAGCATTGATTGGGGAGCCAAGCAAGACAAAATCCTGGACAACTTCAATCTTTTCTCCATTGATAATAATATTACCAATGGTCCAGTTATGAGACTTTTGGTCCTCTTTTCATTGAATTCTAATCTATCCAGAAAGTTGCAAGCCTCGTTCTTCATCAGCAAGTGCTGCGTGTCCTCAAATGCAGCAAAGTTGTGTCACCTGCATATCTCAGGGGCTAATAAGTCTTCCTCAGTCTTGATGTCACATTCTTGTACATACAGGCCAGCTTCTCTGATTATTTGCTCTGCAAATACATATGGTGAGAAACCCTGATGTCCACTGTTCTTAATTTTAAAGCATGCAGTATTCCCTTGCTCTTTTTGCGCAACTGCCTCTTGATCAATGCACAAGTTTCTCATTAGCAAAATGAAGTTTTTTGAAATTCCCATTTTTTTCAAGGCTATTCAAAATGTATGATCCATCCAGTTGAATGTCTTTGCCTAGCTAATAAAACACAAGTAAATATATCCCTGGTGTTCTCTGTTTTGAGCCAAGATCCATTCGACATCACCAATGATATCCCTTGTTTCATGTTCTCTTCTAAATTGGGCCTGAACCTCTGGGAGTTCCCTCTCAATATATTGTTGCAATTCTTCTTGGGTGATCTTCAGCACAATTTTACTAGCATGTGATATTAATCCTATTGTTCTGTAATTTGAGCATCCTGTTGGGCCACTTTTCTTTGGAATCAGTACCAACATGGGTCTCTTCCAGCCAATTGGCCAACTAGCTCTCTTCCAAATTTCCTGCCATAGATAGGTGAGTGCTCCCATTGCTTCATCATCTTCTTGAAACATTTTCATTGGTATTCCATTGATTCCTGGAGCAATCAGGTCTTCTGTCATTAGTACTCAATGCTTCAAATTTGTTATTGAGATGTTCTCAAATTTCAGGTAGGATAACCTCACAAGACTACCACTTCTCTCTATGTCAATGTTCTTATCTCTCTGAAGCAAACATGAAGTTGAAAATCACAAGAATTGAAATGTCCCTGCATCTTTCACTTTGACTAATAGTCATCATTTTGGATTTTTGAAAGGAAAGACAGCTTGAGAAATCAGAAAGAGGTAGAGGAAGGAAAGAAAGAAGAGAAGAGAAGATGGGTGTGGAAACTTGTCGATGTTAACAATTACTGAGATTAGAATTACATTTCAAAAGATAAGCCAAACATTTCTTTCCCATTTTTCTTCCATTTCTGCTTCAAATAACTATTGCATTTCTCTTTTCTTGCACCTTTTTCATCCTTTACTTCCCCCTCATGTATGTGTACCTCTCACATGTGTTACTAACCCAAGTCTTGCTTGGCGTGAATGAGACACAAAGACAGAGACTGGATAAATTTGAAGGGTAAAGCTATGGTTGTTGTGGTTGATCAAGCAAGGCCCAAGTCAGTTTTAGGGTTGCCAAGACAAATTTCTGATAAAAGGGATTTTGCATTCTTTTACATGTGCATCAGGAATTAAGTTTAGGGAGTTATGACTGTGTAACAGATTTTGAAAGTACTGTCATAACTATGCCTTGGGAAAGGGTTCTGATCATTGACAGGATGTGCCTTATTGGACCCTTCGATTTCAAATGTCTTCCAGCTTGGTCTGGCAATGTGACCTGAAGGTTGTGACTGCACTTTCACCACGTATTCACCTGGCTAGGTGTGCTCATAACTGTCACTCTCTTGCTGTGATGGGATACTTTCCTGGGAGGAAAGGGCTCATAAGGGACAGATTATCAGGAAGGAAAGCACAGTTTAATTATGGGAATTATATGAGATATATACAGTCCCATATCTTCTGACAACATATCATATCTTAGGGTAGACTCCTTGGAAAAGCTGTGGAATTTACAACTTTACACAGGGCTAAGTAGGTTGAATTGTGGTTTCACATGTGTCCTTAGACTTGCTTTTTAACTCCTTTCCCCTTCTGTCCAATCATCCTTCCTAACATGGTGGCACAGTTGTTCATTACTCAGCTAAAATCGTGACTGAAAGGCAGTCTGTTTGAGCTCACCTAGCAGATCCAGGGAGAAAGATCTGCTCTAGTAAAGATTACAGTTAAGGCAACCAGTTCTTCTCTGTTGTATCAGGTCATTACAAATAAAACATTACTCAATGGGACCTAATAGTAATAGCAAGGTTTGTTGAATTCCACATTAATGCCTGCTTGACATATCACACAATTTTCCTGGGTGAATTGTCTTCAATTGTTTGAAACAAGTGTACAGGGAATAAAAGCTAGAAGAGACCACACAGAGAAAGCTCAGGGGCTTGCTTTGAAAAATACAGAGGGAAAATTATCTCTCTCTTCCTTTTCTTTTCTCTCTACAACCTACAATGAGACAAGGGAGTGCAAAGCCCTTGTCTGCAAAAGTAATCAGACCCTCACAAGAATTAATTTCAAATCTACTATGGGTTCTTGGTGTAGCCAAGGGAAAACCATTAGGAATTACAAGGTGTAGCAAAGAGTCCTGTTGCTAGCTTGGGCAGCCCCAACGGGGCACACTGTATAGGGAGGGGGCATGAATGAAGGAAAGTAATGTTTGACTGGTATTCCCAGCTTAGGGAAATACCAGCATAGCCCTGAGATGGGATGCCTTGCAAATTGCAGGCTAATTCAGAAAAGGTGTCTCTCCTTCCTCTAGTGTAAGGTTCATGCTTCCAAAGCTAAAGGTTTCTGAGGATTTCTTGAGGGATATTTGGTCCATATATGCGACAAGAGATCTAGTGAATATCTCAAAAAGTAAGTCCAAACTGTTGTTTCTGTTTTTAATAATGAAAATTAAAATTTATAGAGATCAGATTCCAATTGTGGTTGCAAGAGTAGAGGGGTAGGGAAAGGGGTGACTCATTATTTAAGTAGCTGTGAGGTTTTAGTTATGGATAGGAAAAATGTGGCAATGGATATTGGTGTCAGTTATACAGCATGAGATATAACTGGTCTCACTGAATTGTATACATGAAAACTTTTGAAATGGCAAATTTTGTGTTATCTATATTTTCGCAATGATTAAAAGATACTGAAGCATTAAAACCTATTTGCTATCAGTGAGATAGATTGTATTTATTCAACTCCATGAACTTATTGAAATCCTACTCTGCATCAGTCATGGTCCTACGCATCAGGGATACAATTGTCAAGGGATGAGTCCTTGCTTTATGGAGTGGACAATCTTGGAGAGGATGATTGAAGTGAGGGTTATGAGACAAAGCAATGTAAGTCAATTTGGTCATTTGCAAAGATAAATCTCAGTAGATAATTATAGCAAGTAGACATGTCCTAAGTGATATTGTTTTATCATCCCATTGAGTCAGCTTCTACTCATGGTGAGCCCCTGTATGATGAAATGAAACATAATTGGAATCATTGGTATATTTCAACCCATTGTGAATTTTGAGCACCTGTCAACCAAGAGAACTTCCCTTTCAGCACTGTGGTGGGTAATATTTTATTGGGATCCCGTGGGTTTCCATAAGTTGAGAAAATGATGATGGCGGCATATGTGCAAATGTGCTTGACACACTGGATGAATGCATGGATTGTGATAAGAGATGTAGGATCCCCCAATAAAAGTATTTTTTTAAAATAGCTCTTTTAGAAACCTTTACACCAGGGGTAACCTTGCTGGTCTTTGAAATACTAGTGACATAGCTTCCTACATCACAGAAACTCACAAGCAACCACAGTAGAGGATAGATCAAAATGGTGTTGCTAGTGGGATTCCAGTTCATACATGGCAAGTGTTTCCAAGTAAAACATGTTTCAACACATCTCTGTGATTAGTGGCTGGTGGACAACTTGTAGAGTGTAGTAAATTTGGATTCGTTTCCTTGTGGTGGGGCCCATCAAACAAAATTTCCATTCAAAGCAGTGACTTCTGAGGAAATCTGCTAGTTCAAGGCAGACAGGTCAGCCCAGTATGTTATGCGGATTCCATTTGGGGATTCCAAAGGAGTATTCTTGATACAATTTAATCAAATGATGCAGAATGTAGTAGAGGCTTATTATAACGAAGTTATTTTCAAAACATGACAAGTGTATTGGTAAAGAAAAGTCCAGGAAAGTTGCAATGAAGCTATTTCCTATCCTGATAACACTCCTGATCGTTCTTAGAGGGAAACAAGAACTGTCTTATAAGAATTTTATTGGGAAACCTTACCCCAAACACCCTACAGCCCTAATTCTGTCCCTTCAGATTTCTTCTTGTTGCCCAAACTCAAAAATCATTTAAAAGGATTTGAGTCCACCAAGAATATTAAAACGGACATTTTGATATGGCATGAGTAGAAGGATGCAGAATTCTTTGGGGAAGGGTTAGAGACATGGAAAAATCATCTTCAGAAATGTATAGACCTAGGTGGAAGATATATGAAACAATAACGTTGCATTTAGATATTTTTGTTTAAGAAGGGTTGCTAGGATTTTGTAGCAAGGCTTTTGACTTTCTCTCATATACTAATCTAATAGACAGGGGTAGTTTAAATAGTAAGGGAAAGGTAATTGCTCACAATCTTCTCACTTATAGTAATGAACAAAGGTTTTAGATTAATTCCCATGACACATAAAATCATTTAATGGGCCAATATTCTTGGCAAGAGAAAAAAAAATGTAATTCATAGACTTGCCTAGACACACTTAGTGAAGTCACTAGATAAGAAAGATAGAAAGATTAGCGCTAGGCAGATGAGGCAACTTTTCCAGGTCAGGAGGTAAGAGTCCATGCCTGTCATCATCTGACTCATACAATACGCAATCTAAAGTCAATGGTTGGATAGAGATTAGTGAGAAATCCAGCCTTGTGCTGCTCATCCCTAAGGGCTGTAAAATAAAAGAGGCTTCCAAAAAGTTCATAAAATAATAGAATTAAACTATAATGAAATTTCTTCACAAATCTTTTGGAGGCCCCCTTTGTGTAGACTTCCAAGGAATATGTACATGCACCAGTGGGGAGGAGATATAAAGCAATTTAACACATCCTTGTGTTTTAAATGCTTTAATTTCACAAAACAAAGACCACTTCCGACGTTTTTCATGCAAATAAGGTGCTAGTTTCACCAATGACAATCTATTTCAAGAGCCAGAATGCTAATTAACAAATATCTATTGTCCAAGACACAGGCTTATAGCGGCTCCCTTCCCAGGTGGCTTCTGAAGGGCTCTGACAGTGCCAGGGCTGGGCATTCTTGACAAGGTACTAGCTGACCTTCTCCAGTGTTCAAGCTTAACCTGGTTGGATATTTCTACTACCCTACTGTTTAGGCAACTCTCAAGGAAATGATAGGTCTCAAAATAAGCAGATGGCAAGGCCACAAAGAAGACATAGTAGTTTGAGTCTGGAAATCAGAATGAAGTTACCATTTACTGAGAAGGTACAGATTGTGGAAGCCATTGCTTTGAGAAGAAGAGCAGTAATTTGTTTATCAACATGCTAAGTTTGAAATGACTATTAAGCAATAAAACGAATATGTTTAGCAGGAATTTAAATATATCAATTGTAGTTCAGAAGATAAATCGGACCTAGAGACATAAAATGAATTTGGGAACCATACGACTCTCTACACTAATTAGAGTCCTAAAACATATGAGATCACTTAAGGGGTGAGGTAAGTAGAGAAAAAAAGGGGTTTGGGGGCAGGACCTTGGGAGAATTTCAACATTAAACGATCGAGATGATGATGATAAAACACCTTTATAGTGCTTACTTTATGACCACATACTATTTTAAGTTATACAGCAATATATATATATGCACACATGAATTCATATAAACCTCAACACAACCTTATGAGGCTTCTACTAATCTAACCCCATATTACAGATAAGGCATCTCAGAAAGATGAAGTAACTGGCACAAGATCATAGTCGTAATATGAGTAGGAAGCAACCGGGGAAACAGAGAATAAGTAATGGAGAAAGGAGGAGCTCACAAAGAGGGTAATGTTAGAGCCCAGGTGAAAAGAGTACTTCATGAATGAGGAGGGGAAATGTAGTTGAAATGCTTTAGATCAAGTTAAAATAATTTAGAGGTCTGGTCACCAGTTTCCGTCATAAAAGCTGTTGTATTTTCAGGGTGGTGATCAAAGCTTTATTGGAATTGATTCAGTAATGAATTGGAAGAATGAAATACTGTTTTTATTTTAAGCCCCCTCTGATGTAAAGTTGGGTCAAAAATAGAATGTAAAGATAACATATTTGCATGCTGATGTGGATGACTTCGTACACTGGGAAACCTGATGTTGTTTTGATAGCAGACAAGTTAGGATCCAGAGAATAATTGGAGAGATGGATTTGGAAGAGCATAAGGAGTTTGTGTATTATAGTTTGGGGGAAGCAAAGCGTTATGGGAATACACCAGCAGATTTTTGTGTACATTTCATGGTGGGAGTTTTGAAGCTCTCGTTTGATTGCTTCTATTTTATACATGAATAAGAAAAATGATACTAGTTTAGAACGAGGTCGGGAAAATTATGGCTGAGAGGTGAGGGGGTGTGAAATATTCCTTAAGAGACCTGGAAAGTGCCTTGACCAGAAAAAAAGTAGGTGAAAAAACATGCACCCCTGGCAGTCCACTTGAGATTAGTGGTCAAAGGATAGATCTTTTTTGAAAGCAAAGGAAGTGTTAAAGTTAAGCTTTGTGAAAGAAACAAGATACAGTAGATACAGAAACTCAAAGTAAGGGGTCAGAACAAAATACGAACTTTCAAAATAAGTAGCTGGAGTTCACAGATACTTTCAGATGGACAGATTTCACCATGGGGGCAAAATTGTCAAGCTGAAGACATTTTGCGTCATGTTGAAGGAGACCCCTTGGAAAGGGCAATGCTGTTTCAATAGAGATTCTAGGCAGGGTGTCTAATGAACCAGAGGTGAGGGTAGAAAGACCAGCCCAGAGGAAGGTTGTTTATATCACTGGAAAGATCTAAATAGGGACCTCCTACTTATGAAAAGATCCAAGGGACATCAGCCCTGTACATATCCTACAAAAGAGAGTTCAACACTGTAAGACACCCTCACTATCCAAGGTGCACTGGGATCCTCATTAGTCTCCTCATTCTTGGAAGTGGATGAAACAGAAATTACCAAGCTTATATAGGAGAAGGAGTGCTAAGTAAGGGAAAGTCAAAGGACCAGCTCTTCTTGTTCCGTATCAGCCAAGTATAAAGGGGCCTATTATGGGGAGGAAACTATTTATCATGAAACAAATTTTGGAATTTGAATGGCCATTGGGAACTTCTTTGTGAGCTAACAGTGTTTGTGAACTAAGTAAACCAAAGACTCTCCATTAGTAAATCATGTGCATAAGAGCCATGAGAATACTTTCCACTCCTTTATTTATTTAATAAAGAATTAGAGCAAGTGTGAAATTATGAATTACATTTTAAAGTGATAGTAGAATATTAATTAAAAAGTATGATTTGTTTAATATACTAGTAAGAACTTTCCCCCACAGCTTATAGCTTCCTTTCTCCCTTGTTACTTTTATTAATGTAATATGAAATCCTAATTTACATTTACAGATTAAGAGCAAACATGCATTTAGTAGTAGTTACTATCAGAGAACTTCAGTTATTCAGATCAAATAAGAATTCAGAAGCTGGGAGACTTTTTGCAATAAAAACATACAGTTGTTCAATCCTTAGGTCATGGTGGCACTGGAGGAAATGTTAGACTACTAGTCACAAGGTCAGTGGTTCAAATCCACCAACCACTCAGCAATAGAAAGTTGAGGCTATGTGCTCTCCTAAATAGGTATAGTCTTCGAAACCTTATATATAGGATCTCTAAGAGTCAGAATAGAATCAAGGGCAATGGGCTTGGGTTTAGTTGTCAAGTCAATTCTCATTCACAGTGATCTATAGAGCAGAGGCTAACTGCCCCATAGGGTTCCCAAGGCTGTAAATCTCTGCAAAATCAGATGGCTCCCTCTGTCTGCTGCTGAGGGGATTGCAATGAATGAGATAAAGCCAGGTGCATGAATTGCTGATGATCTGCTCTGTCAACCAGCTGATTGCCTTGTGGTTAGCACTCACACTCTTGGTTCTTTCTTATTCTCATAACACTCTACGAATGTCAAGGCAAAGAATCCACCAAACTAAAAACAATAAGAAAGCTTAATATTTCATCTGGATTTCTGATCCACTTTTCACTGATATTCAACTCTGGAAAGTATTTCTTTACATTGCTTTTGCCGTGTATGATTCTAAAATATTACAAACATTATCTTATTAAACAAGGTAAAAATATAAACTTTTGGTATTTGAATTGTTTGCACCATAGTTTGGATTTCTAAAAAAAAAAAAACTAAGATCTTAGGCCCAACATTAAAAATGCTATTTTTGACCCAAAATGAGTTGGATCGCTAGAGCAGGCCAGGTTTGCCTGAGAAATAGCCTGTCCTAGAAGACTGAAACAAAGGTAGGTCTGATTTGAAAAGATTCACAATTTAATATTTTCTTCAATGCTGATCAAGGATATTGATATGTGCTGATGAATTGATTCAGTAGAACTGCCCCTGGGATTTCCTAGGCTGAAATCTTCACAGGAGTGGTCACTCTTCTCTCACGGAGCAGCTAGTGAACTTGAACCATGGGATTTTTGGTTACTGACCAATAAGCAACTACTAGGAATGAAGGTATGTGAATTGATCTTCCATGTACCTTTAAAAATATTGTGTATCTAATGGCCTAAGAAGGAATGCTGGTGGTGTAGTGGCTCTGAGTTGGGCTGCGATCTGCCTGGTCAGGAGTTTGAAACCACCGACAGCTCCAAAGGAGCAAGACCTGGCTTTCTACTCCCGTAAACAATTACAGTCTTGGAAACCCACAGGGGGTCACTATGAGTCAGCAATGACTCATGGGATTGAATTTATTGTCCTGCTAAGAGTCCCTGAGTGGTACAAATGCTCAGCCGCTAGCAAAACATCCTGAAGGTTTCAGGTTACACAAGGCTGTCCTGAAAAAAGCCTGCTGATCAATTTTGAAATGTCAGTCATTGATCACTCTGCGGAGTACAGTTCTGCTCTGATACATACTGGGTCCCGATTGGTGGAAATACTGCTTCATCCCTGTGGCTCAAATTTCTGCCAGACAATAGAGAGGTGTGTAACAGGTAAAATAACTTTAGGGAGGCATGCATGCCGACTTACTATCACCTATTTAAAACCGAAGCACATAGTCCCAAAGAGTTAGGAAAGGGAGGAATGGAAACAGGACCACAGGAGAAGTGGAGAAGGGAGGGCGCATGGAAGGGATGCCAAGGAATGAGAGAAAGCAGAATGCGTAGGAGTTCTTGAATTAAGAACGGATGAGCGGTTCTGTAATCCTCCTAATTCGTAAAAGCAACTCAAGGACAACTGGTTTGGGTTGTTCGGCTCGTGCTGATTCTCACCTACTACTTTCATTTGGTATCCTTTCTCACATAGTAATTAAAACATTACTTTTTTGTCATAGCTCTTTCATGATTAAAGAAAATGTCTTCTAACACATCTCCCTCATACTGGTGGTAATTATTTTTGATTATTATTAAAAGATCATATTATTGGAGACTCTTTTTTAAAAGATCGTTTTATGGGGGGCTCTTTCTACTCTTGTTACAATCAATTGTATCAGACATATTTGTACATATGGTGCCATCATCCTTCTTGAGACATTAACCTTCTATTGACCCCTTGGGATCAGCGCCTCTCTGCCCCCCACCCATACACACACTCATGATACCTTGATAAATGATAAATGATTGTTATTTTCATATCTTACACCCACCGCTGTTTCCCTTCCCCATGCTTTCTGTTATTCTTCCCCCTGGAGGGTGGCGGTGGTGTGTTCTTCATTATACTCGGTTTCCCCTTCCTCTCCTCCTCTCCCCACCCTCCCCCTACCCTTCTGATACCGCTGCTTCCATTCCTGTTCCTGATTCTGCATGTTGTAAGCTCTCATCGCTTATCTGAGCCTGTATACATGCTCTAATATAGGCCGCAGTGAAAGGCAGGACTGGATTCATGATAGTGAGGAAGCCTCAAGGAACAAGAGGAATATTGTGTGCTTCATCAGTTCTTTAGTGAATCCTAGTTGACTCATCCCTTCTTTGTGACCCTTCTGTGAAGGGATGTCCCATTGTCTACAGATGGGCTTCAGGTCTTCCTCCCACACCCCTAGTTTTAAATAATATGTTTTGTTTGTTTGTTTGTTAGTGCTAATTCTTATCAGGAACTCCTGAATACTCTACCCATCTGTCATTTCATGCACATTCACAAAGCAATATGTCTGCCCCCAGACGGAACGACTGCCTTAGGCCAGTGATGTTTAATAATGCCCAAAAGGTGTCATTCAACGTTTTTTCTCCTCTCAGGGTTTTCTTGTTTTGCTGAACTCCTTCTTAGGGGGTATTACCTTCCTTTTCACCCAGGTTAGCACAGAGCTGCCTTCTAGCAGTAATTTGCCATCTCTTCCCCTCCTGTGAGCCACCAAAGTGGTTTCCTTCAGTAAAAAAGCCTTTTCTTGACCTTTACAAGACGGGTCTCATGAAACATATCTGGTTGTAATTGTTTCATTTCAGTCAGCATAAGGCCCTCTAGGTCCCCCATGCTATGAGGTGCTTTGTCCCTTATTCTTTAATGGTGGGTACTTTCCATTGCATGCACATAACATAAGTTGTTTATTCTTTCATCTGATGATGGGTCTTCAGGTGTTTCCATCCTTACATTATTGTGAATAGTGATGCAATGAACAGGGTGTACGTACAGGTATTCGTGCCGTGGCTGTTGTTTTCTAGAATAGATACCACGTCAAAGGATTGCTATGTATTGCTATTTCCAACAGTTTGAAGAATCACCATCCTTATTTCTACAGTGGTTGTACCGGTTTATAGTCCCACTCACAGTGCACAAGGGGTACAGGATCGCTACATCTGCTCTAGAATTTGTTGTTTTCTGTTGGTTTGGTTTTTTTTTAGCTTTTAATTTTTGAGCTATTAATTCTGGGGTGTTATATTCTGAAGTGTCAGAAGGGAACCAATTGTCATTAATCGGCACACATTTTGCAGAAAAAGTAATTGATGAGCCCCACACGGGGTGCCAAGGAGTGTAACTGTAAACTCAACAGGAGTTTCCTTTGTTTCTCTAGTTTGGATGATAAAATACTTCGTTCTCTTTTACTAGAAAACATTATTTTACTTTTGTCCAGGAGAAAAGCATTCAATTATGTCACTAGAAAGGTCACTGTACTTTATTCTATAGCAAGGCAGAGCCTTCAGTGACTGCACGCTGCCGGTTGAGAACAGGAAAGGCCCTGAAGACTAAAGGTTAATACATCTGCGGTCGGGCAGATCGGTGTTTAGAAATGCATCTTCGTGCTTCCCATTGGCCCCCTTGTTTTGAGCTTGCTTGGTGGAATTACCCCCTCACAGACCTCCTGGTCCCAGCACTTGCTCGAGTCCTGTCCACAGATGATCTAATTAGGGTTTCTGATATTTATTGTTACTACTTTTATCACAAGTTTATATTTCTCAAAGTCATTCTTAAGATATTGGTCCAGTTTCTGAGAACTGAATATACTATATACAACAAACCTAAAAAAAAAAAAAAAAAAGAAGAAGCAAGCAAATGTAACATAAATTAGCATTAGTATGGAGAGTGCAAAGGAGAATAGGTTAGCTGCAACAAATTGTATCCTGTAAACTGTATGCCGGGGATGAGGAAATTACCAAAGCAGTCCTTAAGGATCAACTTAAACTTTTAATAAAGTGGCTGGTTTAAGAATGTTATTGAATTTCTTTGAATTCCAAATCTGTGAAATGTAAGGGAGGAAGATAGTTTCAATACTTTCTCTTCTGAATCCACCAAATTGCAAGCCACTTTGTAAGGGCCCTCAATCATCAGTCAGCATACTTTGTGAAACATTCATTTAGAGTAAATAGCTATAAGAATTTGTCCTTATAAGAGGTGTGGGGGGTGGGGAGTGTGTCCATGTGTATATAGATGGGTAGGTTGATATGCGTTTGAGAGCTATCACTAACTTTTACCTGATCATCTGTAAGAATACTGAAGAAATGTTTTTATAACTTTCACTTGTGGAATATCTCAAAGGTAAGTTCATTTGGAGTGCCCTTTATTAACCCAGAATATTTTAGAATGAAGATTACTCAAAAACCAGATGCATGCCATTCAGTTAATTCTGACTCATAATGAACCCATAGAACAGAGTAGAATAGCCCTTCTGGGTTTCCAAGACTGTAACTTTGAATGGCAGTAGAAAGCCTCACCCTTCTCCAAGGAAGCAGTTGATGGTTTCAAACTACTGACCTTTCAGCTAGCAACCCAATGTATAATCCACTATGAAACAGGTCTCCAGAATTGCAGATAAACAAGTCAAAATGGACTCTCTTACTCAAACTGTTGAGGTACGATTTCAGGCACAGTCACAGATACAGAAAGCTGTCAAAGGGTCTACAGTCCCTGTCTTCAATATGGAACAACGGCAAAAGCAAACACACTAAACACACTGCCATGGAGTTGATTCCGTCTCATCGTGACCCTATATAGGGTTTCTGAGACTAAATATTTATGGGGACAGCCTCATCTTTCTCCCATGAAGTAGCTGGTGGATTTGAACCACTGATACAGTGGTTAGTAGCCCAAAACCTGACTCACAGTATCACCAGGAACCCCTTAAATATGTAGGTGTATATTTATATGGAGAGTCCTTCAAAAAGTTTGTGAAAAAAATTTTATTACCATATAATTCGTTTCCCATAACATTGTTGAATCCCCACTTGCTTGCTTGCATTCATAAAACATGTGTATACATATAGATGTCTGTTTTATATATATACACACTATATAGAGAGACATATACATAGATAGAGTCACATACACATACAGAGAAAGAGAGAAAATGATTTGACCTCACGTGCATCACTATCATCTTTGTCCAGCCACCATCATCCCTCAGCTGGATGATGGAAATGACCTGCAAGTTAGGCTCTCCAGTTTTGGTTCCCTCCCATACAAAGGGAGGCTTCAACATGTTCATGGAAAGTGGAAACAAAAGAAATTCTCTCGTGAAATTTTGAAGTCCCCTTGTATAATCTCTCAGAGAGAGTTCCAGGGTCATAGAGGTTGCACGTTAGGCTGCTAACCACAAGATCAGCGATTCAAAACTACCTCCCACTCGCTGGGAGAAAGATGAGATTTTCTACCCCCATGATAAATCACAGTCTCAGAAACCCACAAGAGCAGTTCTACTCGATCCAACAGGGTCGCTTTGAGTCAGAATTGACTCGATGGCAGTGAGTTTAGTTTTTCTGGTGTGTATATTCTTAACACAAAAGGCAGCTTATTCTATTAATACAGATTCGATCATGTTACTCTACTGCTTCAAAAATAAAAATAGAAAAGGTTTTTGTGCACATCTAATATGTACACCCTCTCTTTCTCGTTACCAGCCATTCTTCCGTTTACTCTCTGCCCTGGAGCCACACGGGCCTCCTAGGACCCACCAGGCGGTTTCTTGCCTAGTGGTCCCAGTACTTTCATTCCCTCAGCCTACTCTAGCCTGACATCCTATATATAGCTTTTCTGCCTCAGCTCTTTGGGGTTTTAACTTGGAAGCCAATCTCTTAATATGGTATGTCTTAAAAACTCTATTAAAAAGTCTTGTCTCCATTTCCTCATCAGTTTTCAGAATTGGTCCCCTAATCTCTTGTAAAGCCCAGGATTGATGAACCCATAGGGGCAGCAAGTAGAAAAAGGAGGTTGCGGGCAAGGGAAGGGTACAGTGGTGGTGGGGGACAGTGAGAAGTGGCAGTTGTAAAGGGCAGCGATGTCATGGACTCCCAAAAGAATGTTTGAGAAGTGATTGTGGTAGCCATTGTACAATACTGCTTGATATAATTGAACTATGGAATGATATGATGTACGTATTAACACCTACTACAAAATAAATAAATATTTATTTATTTATTTGTTTATTTTAAACATTTTATTAGCAGCTCATACAACTGTTATCTCAATCCATACACACATCAATTGTGTAAAGCGCATCTGTACATCATTCTCAAAACATTTTCTCTCCACTTAAACCCCCGACATTAGGTCCTCATTTTCCCCTCCCTCCCCGCTCCCTCATGGGCCCTTGATAGTTTATAAATTGTTATTTTGTCATATCTTGCCCTGTCCGACGTCTGCCTTCACGCACTTTTCGGTTGTCCCTCCCCCAGGGAGGAAGTCACATATAGTTCCTGGTAATTGGTTCCCTCTTTCCTACCCACTCTCCCTCTACCCTCCCTGTTTCACCACTCACACCACTGGTCCTGTAGGGCTCATCCGCCCTGGATTCCCTGTTTTTTCAGTTCCTATCTGTACCAGTGTACATCCTCTGGTCTAGCCAGACTTGCAAGGTTGAATTCGAGTCATGGTAGTGGGAGCGGGGAGGAAACATTTAGGAACTAGAGGAAAGTTGTATTTTTCATCGTTGTTACATCGCACCCTGACTGGCTCATCTCCTCCCTGAGACCCCTCTGCAAGGGGATCTCCAGCAGCCTACTAATGGGCACTCCCCCCATCATTCACTATGGTAAGATTTTTTGTTCTGATGATGCTTTATACCTGATCCCTTCGACACCTCATGGTTGCATAGGCTGGTGTGCTTCTTTCATGTGGGCTTTGTTGCTTCTGAGCTTGATGGCCGCTTGATTACCTTCTAGCCTTTAAGACCCCAGATGCTATACTTTTTGATAGCCGGGCACCATCAGCTTTCTTTGCCACATTTGCTTATGCACCCATTTGTCTTCAGTGACAAAGAGTCTTTTGTATTCTCTTTTCCCCTCCTTTCACTAGCCCCATCCCTTGTATTGGTTTAGTCCATAGAACTTATTACTATCTGATAACCGTGCTGCCTTATTTCTTTGTACTCTGTCTCTCCCACTACAATGTAAGTTCCACAAGGCACAGATTGCCACCTGATTTCTTCACTATTCTAAGGTGAAGACATAGGTCATTATTTGACCTTAGTATCAGTTTGAGTACCAGTTGCAGAATAGAGATGGGTTTTCACAGTTGCAACCTGTCAGTCGATCACCAACTTTTCTTGTAAGGTGACTCCAACAGGGGACAGCTTCTAGTCTTTTGGTGATGATATGGAGTGTATTCAAACATTTATGATGTCTTCAAACATTTTATGTTGTAAGGCCTAACTGTTGCATGTTTAGACATGATCATGTTTAGGAATGATGGTGTCTTTGTTTGGTAGATGAGACTATGTCAATATAGGGTTGTCTTAGTCATATTTGGGGTATAAAATAGCTAAGAAAACATAGAGGGGAAGAAACACAATAAATCTCACTGTCCTCAAGTTGGTTCTGAGTCATAGTGACCCTATAGGACAGAGAACACCTGCTCCTCTAGGGTTCTGAGGTTGTAACTCTTTTAGGAATGTAAAGCCTCATCTTTCTCCCACAGAGGTAGGCAGATGGTTTTAAACAGCCTACCTTGCAGGTCGCAGCAGTGGACTTGTCCAAAGAGGTGAGGAAGCAGAAATGAAGAAACACTGATGACCGATGTACAGCTAAGGAACCAAGGAAGAGAAACTGAAAGAGGCCTGGATTGTTCGTCAGAGTGTACAAGAAAGATTTCCACCCGGAATTTGAACTTCTAGCCTCTAAATTTGTGAGAAGGTAAATTTCTATTCATTAAAACCACCCACTGATGATGAATCTTGAAATGAGCCCAACCACTATATGTAGCAAGCCCCACTCACCAAAGAGACCAGAAATGTGCACATTGGGAGTTATAAAAATATAGAGCAGAGGCAGGTGCATTCTGAGCTATCACCTTATATAACTGAATTGTGCCTACAGAGTTTTTAAGCTTGTGCAACTATTTCTTGGACTGTGAAGTGTATATGTTGCTGCCATCTTCACAGCCTGGCTCAGATTATGTATTTCCCTTTTGTTTTATACAAATATGATAAAGTGCAATAACAAATCTTGGGTGTGGTAACGGTTTGAAGGAAAGTTGGAGGACCTGAGATCTGCCTTATTTTCAACCTGTCACCTCCACGGAGCTCCATAGAAGGATCAGTCTGATATCATACAAGAATGTGGTCGCCAAGCCATGAGCTGTGTAAGTCAACTGCGGCCACGCAGAGCACTGAACAACGACCAAGTCTTTCTCTTCAGCGCAGACAATAGTCCAGCCTCTCTCTGTCCTGAGCATTGTAGTTTGAGGGGCCCTTTAAGGGAATGGGACAGACTGATACTTGAGACACACATAGTCAAGAATTAAAGTCTCTAAAAATGCTGTTTAAAACGTTTTCTGAGTCTTAATTCTTGGCCCATTACTTTTTCTAGGGTTCCAGCCATTCTTCTGTAGTCAGCTCATCTTTAACCCAAATATTGATGGCCCTCAGTTCCCTAACCTGCAAAACAGGCACACTCCTTATACTTTAACTTGCCTCAGGTTGTATGTGTCTTCCAAGTGATCTTCAGTCTTGAGATTTTACATGAAACTTAGAGTTCAGTGAATCGAACGTTCGTTAACTGTGAACAATACCTCAACTTTCATCAACATGGAATTAGCTAACAACTCTTGTAAAAGACAATTAAGAGAAGAAGCTCTATATTAAAAATGCAGACTGCTCCCCCCTCTCCAAAATTCCACAGACAACAAGCAAACGTTCCCCTGAAGAAAAGCAGTCTGATATGGGTATATTTTTCTTTCTCTTGAATTTCTGTATTTTCTAAGCCCATTTCATGTTTTAAGAAATGAGAAAAGGAAGGAAAAAAGTTTATATTGGTTTGAAATAACATGTGTGATTTTGTCAGTTAGAAATGAAAACAGCCCAACCTTTGTTCAGCCCAAACTAGAGGAGCCCGCGGGCTGGACATGACTGCCTGTGGGAAGCGTGTCCAGCTCTGGGAAGTCACCCGATATTGCAAATGTTCCATTGGCATGTTGTTTCTTTCCTTTACAATAATTGCCTTTCTTTTAGATTTCAGTGTTTCCCTTTTGTGTTTACGGTAACAGAGGGATGCTTTATTGCATTTCACCAGGCTGGTTGCCATGGTGATCAGCAGTTGCTGTATGCTGTAAAAATAACCCTCCTTCCTTGATAGATTTCACTTGAGTGAAAATAACCCTTAAAAATAGGTTGAAATTTACATACTAACTCTTCCAGCAGGTTCAAGCAGGGAAAAGGAATGAATTACCTCATGATTTGACAAGCTATTAGGCTAGGGGCTACTGGATGAGGTTTGAGCAAAGGAGAGTGTCCTAGGTTAGTATAAGGGCCACCACATATAGGTATAAAACCACCACAGCCTGTGCCCTTTTCTCTGACCTTTCTTCACCAGTGTTCTATGGTGCTTGGAGAGATAATCTGGAAAAATTAAAATTTGGGTGGACATTGGGGATAGAAAGAGCTGGTGGACCATGGATCACAGGTAAGTCTGGGTGAGGAAACCATTTCTTAAACTGAGTTCCACAGGACACTGCCCCCAAAGTGCAAATGGGCTGCTACTCCACAGTACACGCAGCAGAAGGTTCTCTGTCATCGCAGGTATGTGCAAAACCGACTCCGAAGAACATATGTTGATGCTCACGTTTCTGAGACTAGCTGCAGTCAAAAATCCCCTTTCTACCTTATTGAATAGACATTCCAAACTATTTAAATGTGCCTACGCTTGGCAAATAAAAATCAAAATAATTTAATTTGGGGAAACATTTAGAATACTTCAAATTCCTTTTCTTCAATGCTTTTCATGATTTTACGAAGATGATTTAGCAGACTAAAAAAATCTCCAACCTTCTGAATGTGTTTTTGCCCAAGAAATAAAGATTTTAAAAAAATACAGTATGTGTGGTAGTCGTAAAGTGATTGCATACAGGAAAAGTATACCATCTCCAGCAGTCGTAGCAGAATTAATGAATTATAGGGTACATTTTATTTTGGAAAATAATTATAATTATTTACACACTTACTTTCGTCGTCTCAGCCATTGGTTCTTCATGGTAACAGTCCCATATTTGAAAATTTAAACTATTATTGTATGTAATATGTTTGTCTCATTTGTAAATGAATAGATAAATATTCATTTCCTATCCACCTCCTAGGAATTTCTGGAAATTAATTAGATGCTTCTTAAAAGACTAACCTAAGCCTTAATCTAGGTGGGTTGAATTGTTCTTTCTTTTATTAGCAGTATGAAAAGGATTTTTTAAAAATGTGGAAATTGTGAATTAAGATAATGGAGGATTTCCAAGAAAAGCTGTGAAGCCTCCATGTATATTTCTTTTATTCTTAGTTTACTGAGTTTTAAGGCACTAAAAACATTCATCTTATTAGCTTGTTATCTCTGACGATGTATCATTGTACCTTGAAAGGAGGAGCCATGGCCTGATCATGATAATACATCCGAAAATATGCCTATTTATTTATTTTATATGTGTATCTCTATGTATATCTATTCATCTATCTATCCAAATATATCCAAATTTAACAATATCCTGGCATTTTACACATATCACTTATACATGCATGCATAAGCATACACACACCACACACATATATATATGTATATGTTTATGTAGATCTATCGAGTAGTTCACTTCAAAAAATTTGGGGAAAACCCCATTACCTTTTCATTCTATTTTTCCATGAAATTTTAAAGTCACCTCTGTACATAGATATAGTTGTGTGTGTGTGTGTGTGAATCTCCAAAGATCAGTTAATATGTCACAATTTGTATTATGCAACAGTCCAGCCATACCTGACACTTAAGAGCAGTCACACAGGGAGATGCAAATGGCTCATGCAAATGCACATCTGGAGATGCAAATGGCTCAGAAGGCCACTTTCTTCACCACGGCTTCCTAACCACCACAGAGCTGATGTGATGCCAAGGTGATGGCAGTTGCGGATCACCTGCTGCTTGGCAAAGAGCAAGGGCCACCCTCTACCTGACCACACTCCAGGTCTACACATGAAATCCTGAGAGCATCACCTCCCCATTCTGCTGGCCTGGAGAAAGGTGTCAAGAGCTGTGCTCCTTCAGTCTTCCGTCAAGTGGTGGAGACTGAGAAGGTAGCAAAGAGGCCTCTTTAGAAGAAGTGACCTCCATGTCTCCTTCCCATCTCTCAAGGTCCTCGTTACTGCAGCCTCCTTGCAGCTCAACTCCGCAGACCTGCTGTGCTTCTCCTGCCCTGCTCACCCTGGACTTATTATAGACCTAGCTTGGCCTGACTCCTCTGCCTCACTCAGGTAATAAAAACTACCTGGAACCTAGATATTTCCTTTCATGAACATCCTCCTCCTTCTCCTCTTCCTCTCCTCACTTCTTCTTCCTTAATATACAAAATAGTAAGATAGTAGATTGTCTGATTATTGTAGTAAATGTAAAATATCAGATAACAAAATAGTTGCTATGTGAAAAGTAGGTGTATACAAATTTGTTCTTGTTAGATGCTGTCAATTCAGCTCTGACGCATAACTACCCTATGTATAACCAAAGGAAACACAGATTGGGTCTACACACCATCCTTACAATTGTTCTTATGTTTGAACCCAGTGTTGCAGCCACTGTGTCAATCCATCTCATTGAGGGCCTTCCTCTTTTTCGCTGCCCCTCCCCTTTACCAAACAGGATGTCCTTCTCCAGGGACTGGTCTCTCCTGACAACATGTGCAATGTGTATAAGAAAAAATCTTGCCATCTTGGTTCTAAGAAGCATTCTGACTCTACTTCTTTCAAGACAGATGTGCTTGTTCGTTTGGCAGTCCATGGCACTTACAGTCTTCATCACCGGTGCCCTAACTTAAATGCATCCCTCTTCTTCAGTCTTCCATCTTTAATGTCAAACTTTCACATGCGTATGAGGCCATTGGAAATCCCATGGCTTGGATCAGGTTCATCTCAGTCTTCAAAGTAACAAAAGTGCTTCCCAACACTTTAAAGGGACCTTGGGCAATATGTTGTGGATCTAAGCTCGACAAAATCTTTGACAACATCATTCTCTTCTCCAATTTTCATGTTACCTCTTGGTCCAGGTGTGCGAATCTTGGTTTTCTTCACAGTTAGTTGCAAGCCATTCTGAAGGCTGCAAACCTTGATATTCATTAGCAGGCGCTTCAAATCCTTCTCACTTTCAGGAAGCAAGTGTGTCACCTGCAGATCACAGCTTGCTCATAAGTCTTCTTCTAATCCCAATGCCCCCTTTTTTCTTCATAAAATCCAGCATCTCTGATTATTTTCCCAGCAGAAAGATTGAATAACTATGGTGAGAGGATATAAGTCTGATACATTCTTTCCCTCATTTTAAACCATACTGTATTCCCTTGTAGTATTTGAAGAACTTCCTTTTGATATAGGTATAGGCTTCTCATGATTGCAATGAGCACTTCTGGACTTTCCATTTTTTTCAAGGATACTCATAGTGTGTTTTGAATGCCTGTGTATAGTCAATGAAATACAAGTACACACCTTTCTTGTATTCTCTGTTTCAGTCAAGATCCATCTTATGTTAGCAATGATATCCTTTGTTCAACGGCCTCTTCTGAATCTGCATGAACCTTTGGCAGCTCCCTGTCAATGTTCTGCTACAACCGTTGTTGGAGAGTTTTCTCAAAAATTATACTTGCATATGATGTTAATGCCATTGTTCTAAAATTTGGGTATTCTGTTGTGTCATCTTTCTTTGGAATGGGCATAAATATGTATTTCTTCCATTCAGTTGGCTAAGTAACTATCTTCCATATTTCTTCACACAGAGGGGTGAGGGCTTCATCGGCTTGTTGAAACGTGGCAATTGACATTCCATTGTTCCTGGAGTCTTGTTTTTGGCTAATGCTCCAGTGCAGCTTGG
This sequence comes from Echinops telfairi, assembly GCF_000313985.2. Taxonomy (NCBI): domain Eukaryota; kingdom Metazoa; phylum Chordata; class Mammalia; order Afrosoricida; family Tenrecidae; genus Echinops; species Echinops telfairi. The sequence goes on along the minus strand of NW_022111324.1, from coordinate 2,837,295 downwards.
ACTTTCTCCTTCAGTACCAGTTGTTCTTGCTCACATGCTACCTCCTGAAATGATTCAACGTGACGAAATCTTTTTGGTACCATGACTCTGGTTGTTATCCCTATTTTCTTTTGATGATTTTGATGCTTCTTGCATCATTTAATATTTTGCCCATGAAATATTTCAACATTGCTACTCAAGGCTTGAATTTTTATTAATTCTTTCAGTGTAAGATATGCTGAGTGTATTTTACCTTTTTGGTTTTCTAACTGTAGGTCTTTGCACATTTTATGATAATATTTTACTTTGTGTTTTCTAGTTTCCCTTTGAAATTTTTTATTCAGCTCTTTGACTTTATCCTTTCTTCCATTTGAATTAACAACTAAAAGATTAAGAGCAAGGTCCAGATTATCTTCTGACATCCATTTTGATCTTTTCTTTCTTTCCTGTCTTCTTAATGACCCTTTACTTCCTGCGTGTATGATGTTCACGACGTCATCTCACAGCTCATTGGATTTTCTGCCATTAGTATTTAATGCATCAAATCTGTTCTGGAGATGTTCTTAAAATTTGGGTGGGATATACAAAAGGTCATATTTTGTCTGGTGGACTTGTTTTCATTTTCTTTAGCTTCAACCTGAATTTAGAGATGAACGATTGATGGCTTTCCATAGTGGGACCCTGGCCTTGTTTTAGCTGCTTCCCTATTGTCTCTTCCCACAGTTGTAGTCAAATTGATTTCTGTCTGTCCTAGCTGAAGTCAACGGGCCTGTTGTGTGGTTGAAAAAAATGCATTTTCAGTGGAAAAAATTATTTGTTGGCCTTGCAAAATTCTTTCATGTGATCTACAGTTTCATGTTCATTACCAAGACTATTTTACAACTCCTGCTCCTTCCTCTTTGATTTTGGATTCTAATCGCCAGTAATTCTCAATGCATCTTGTTTGCATATTTGATCAATTTCAGACTGAAGGTTTTGGTAGAATTCTTCAATTGATGCATCACTAGCTTTAGTGGTTGGTACATAAATTTTGAAAAGAGTTGTATTAAATGGATCTCCTTGTATATGGACAGATAGAATCCTATCACAGACATCATTGTACTTCAAGATAGCTCTTGACATGTCCCTTTTGACAATAAATGCAATGCCATTCCTCTTGATTGTCATTCCCAACAAAGTATACCATATGATTTTCTGATTCAAAATGGTTAATACTAGTATATGTTCCATTTAATTTTTAGTGAATTCCAATTGTCCTAGATTCATACTACCTAGAACATTCCACGTTCTAATTGTTAATTTATGTTTGCAGCAGTGGTGAGTCATGCCTCACCAGCAAATGAAGGTCCCTGTGGTAGTTACACAATTTCATGTCAACTTGATAAAAGAATGAAGGGGTGGAGTTTCCCCTGTCAATAAGTTCACAGCCTGATGATCCCTGCTTGTGGGTGTGGCCTTCTCATGAGGATTCTGGGAACTAGCTCTCCTAACTCAGACATCAGAAGAGGGGCGCCACTCTCTCTCCCTCTCTCTCTGCTTCACCTTCTTGTTGACGAGTCACAAGGAGTCACGCTGATTGCAGCCAGAGCCTTGGAGATGCATCCACTGCCATTGGATCCACAGCACTTTCCACCCATCGGTCTGTGATCTTCCTGCATTCGGCATCATTGCATGTGCTGTGTGAGCCTGAAGAGGAATTCATGGGCTAATATCGAACTAATGGACTTGATCTGAACTGGGCTGGGATGGTTTATTGATGCATAATTATTTCTTGATATGTTCTCTCTTACACATATATGAGTGTCTCTGGATTTGTTTCGCTTGTCTAGCTGGACTAACATAGTCCCAAAACCTTTATTCCCACATGCTCTACTCCATTCCTGTCATTATGGTGGACTTTACTTTGAGAAGGCAACTCTTCCTCTGTCCTATTTTGAGTGCCTTCCAACCTGAGGAGCTCTGTATCTGACAACATTCCGCTTCTATAATGATGTTTTCAGTAACTGAGAATGTTTCCACGTCATTCATAAGATTTTCAGTGGGTAATTCCTCTAAAGTGGCCAGCCTATCCCTTCTTAGTCGTCTATCCTTAGTCTGGAATCTCTGCTAAAATCCATTTCCTTTGAATGACCCTGCTGCCATTTAAATAGCAGCAGCTTCTAGTATCACAGCAACACAGAGCCACCACAGTAAGACAAACAGACAGACAAGTGGTGAATACAAATACAGTACTTGTGTATGAAATACACATACCTCTACTATGTATACACATATACGTCTATTATATACACATACGTTATAGTATATACAATATATTGACTGTAACTATGCAAAAATATATGTATATAATTTAAAGAATTCATAATTAAGGAAATAAATCTCAGTGGGGGAAAGGAAAAAAAATCCTTCATTCTTCTTCTTGATCCAGCCCCTAAAACTATTATGAAATAATCATATATGTAAACTGCAAAGCTATAAAAGGAAGATGTAAGCAAATATCTTTGCAATTTTAAAATAATAAAAATTTCTTAGACAGAACATTAGAAAACAACAATAACCACAAAAAGAGAGAAAAGCAATAAATTGGACTTCATGAAATTTTAAAATTCTATCCATCAAAGAATATTAGTATTCATTCTGTAATGTTCTCATTTCTTTATGTAGATCCAAGTTGCTGTCTTATCTTTTTTGCTTCTCTGAAGAATTTCTTTGAATAATTCTTGTATGTCAAATCAACTAACAACAAATAAAGATAAAATAAAATCCTTTATTTTTTGTAGTCTTAACTGACTTAATATATAGCATTTATTCAAAATAAGCATAGCAATGATATACTAGATTATTTTAATATCTGGATAAGTGACAGTAATGGTGTAAGGGACAATAGTAAGGAATTGGAAATATGCTATTATTATGAGTCTGTACCACCTGTAGAGCTGAATGGTGTTATTTGAAATTGAATGTAGATTGATTACAAATCTATATCGCAAACTCTAAAGCAATCACTATTTTTTAAAGCACAATTGATTTGCTAAAAGAGAATAAATGTAATCATAAAAAACACACTCAATTAAAACCAAAGAAGGCAGCAAAAGAATAAAAGAAAAAAGAAACAGGGAAAAAGAGCAATGAATACAGAACATTTAGAATGTGATAGATATTAATCCAATTATATCAATAATTGCTTTAAATATGAAAAAGGAAAATGAGGAGCTAATTCCAGGAACCTGAGGAAAGCGAATTTTGAGAATGATGAGGGCAACAAATGTATAAGTGTGCTTTACACAATTGATCTATGTATGGATTGTGATGAATTGTATGAGCCCCAATAAAATGATTTTAAAAAAATAAATATGAATGATCTAAACATCCAATTAAAAGTGAAATTATCAGAGTGGAGTTAAAAAATCACACTCAACTATTTTGTTTTCTACATGAAAATGTCTTTCTATATGAGGGAATTTTTTAAAGTTCACAAGGAAATAAAAGACAAAATTAGAAAAACATGAATTTTATTAAAAACATTTTTGCATATACTTCACATATCATACCATTTTAATGTTAAGCATATTAAGAAGGCTTATGCAATCATTCCCACAATCATTCCCACAATTAATTTCAGAATATTTTCTTCTCATACTCGTTGTTATTAGATCCTCATTTCCCCCAAACCCCCCCTCCTATATCCCTTTCCAGTTACTGTCTCTATAGATCAACCTACCCTGGATTTCATAGACAGAAAGTCATACCCAATCATACAAAAGCATACAGAGCAAACGAATGCCACACACATACACACACACACACAATGATTAGACAAAATTGAAAGAGAAAGAAAACATTAAAAGCTGAAACAACTTTAAAATGGGTCTGAAGGGAGATCAAATGATAGGGCATTATTTTAATCCAACCACAACTGTCATTGTTGACTTTGCAGTACTCTCTGTATGGTAACAGGACTGCTCACATCCCTTGACTGTCGTCAGAAAGGATCAACTGAGACTTAATCCAATGAAAGAGTCATTAAGTCTAGCACGAACAATTGAGAATTTCCAAAATTAATGCAGTCTTTTTATGCTCTTGACTGAAGAAAAACAGATGTCCTTTAAAGATTTTTTCCCAATTAGAAAATACAAAATGTCAGGTGAAGCCAAGCCATGACTGTAAGGGGGATGCTTACTGGATTTCTCTCCATACTGCACTTATTTGAAAAGAGGAATGAGTAGAAACATTGTCGTGTTGGATTAGAACTCTAGTGAAGATTTCCTAAGCATTTTTCTGCTAAAGTTCGGTCTAATTTTCCCATACTAAGCAGATGTTATCATTCTTTAACCTTCCCAAATGTCAGCAGGAAAAATTCTTGAGCATCCCCAAAACATGTTGCCATGACCTTTGCTCTTGCATGGCCCACTTTTACTTCACTAGAACATTCCAAGGAGAAGTGGTGGCAGTGTTGGGCAAGCAGCGTTAGGTAATCAATAACCTTTAGGTAAGCTGTTTAAACTCACCAGCAGATCTTCTGGAGAAATAAAGGCTGTTTAAGTAAAGATTTACAGTCTTGGAAACCCTGTATAAATACTATCACTATGAGTCAGAATTGAATATATGACAGTAGATTTAGACCACTTCCACATCTTGGTAGCCATTTCTTTGATTGTACTTTGTCTTCAAGATCACCCTAATAAAACTCTGTTTCATTACCTGTTGCAATTCTCCCGAGAACTGCTTTGAGATCTTAATCCCAGTTGTTTAAAATTGCAATTGAAATCCTTGATTTTGTCTGCAGGTTATATGGAAGCAAAAATGTTAGAACTCACTGAAGAAAAATTTGCTCAACTTTAATTTTTCAGTCAGAATTGTGTAATCTGAACTAATTGAGAAGTTTATGGTGTTGATTGGTAATCTTAGGTTCTTTTTAATTAGGACATAAATTAGTTTATTTGCTTCTGTGAAAACTGAGATGATAGTCTAATGCTGTAGGCTTCCTTATCAGTATTGTCTCATCCCTTCTCTAAACAAATAATCCATCTGTAAACTGATGATTTATTTGGAACATTGTCCTCATAAATATTAATAAAGTATCAATGATTTAACCATTCTTCTACTCAAGGCTTACCATAAATTTAATGTTTATTGTTTCAGTTTTAGCAGAACACATGTTGATTTCCTAGGGGTTCTTTTCAAATTTTATCTTATTCTTAGTTCCTCAAATTGCATTCTGTTTGTTGGCGTTATAATAAGTTAATATGAACTTATTTTGGTGCAAAAATTATTTTAAAATCCATGAAAAGTTTGTTCATAACACACATGAACTTTTTGAAGAATCCTTCATATAAAGACACAAATAGATGAAAGGTAATGAATATATAAAGACTTATCATGCTAATATTAATGAAAAGAAAGCTGTAGAAACCAAATTAATGCCAGATAAAACATATTTTAAAGTAAGAAAAATTATCAGGTATAAAGGAGGAGGGCATTACCTAATGATAAAGTGGTCACATTTCCAAGACAATAGAGTCTTTCTGACTGTCTTTGTGCCCAACAATAGAGTGCAAAACACCTGGGGAAATTGATAGACCTGTAATGGGAGACATATAGATGCAGGATTAAGTTGGGGATTTGTAGGTTCTTCTATCCATAATTGATGCATATAGCAACCAGAAAATTAGTAAGGATATTATTGAACTGGATAGTTTGAAAAGCAATAATTGGACCTAAAAGATGTTTATAGAACTTGTATGAACAACAGAACAGCATAATACACATTCTTCTCATGGAAAATCACCAAGATATATCATATCCTCATCCATACAACACACCTTAGAAAGTTAAAAGAATAAAAGCCATAGAACATATGCTTTCAGACTACATTGGAGTTCAGTTAAAAGTCAATAACAAAAAGACAGATGGAAAATTATGAAATATTTGGAGAATGAGCAACACATACCTAAAGGATATAAGGAACAAAGAAGAAAGCTCAAGAGAAGTGAACACACAATTTATCAAAATATATGGGATGCAGCAAGGACAGTGTCTAGAGGAACATTTAAGCACAGTATTCATATGTTAAAGAAGATACAAAATCAATCATCTAAGTTTTGCCTAGGAAAATTCTAAGGAGAAGTAAAAAAATCAAATTCAAAATAACTGGAATAAAGAAATAATAAGAGCAGAAATTCATACAATCAAAACCAAGTAAACAATAGATAAAAGTATATATTGATACTATTAATTATTAATTAATTAGTTCTATTAATAGATAAAAGTATAAAAATAAATAAAACCAAAAGCTGGTTCTTTGAAAAGATCACTAAAATTGATAAACCTGAAATCAGACTCCCTAAGGAAAAAAAAAAGAGAACATACAAATGAATAATCTCAGAAGAGAACAAGATTATCTCTACTGATTGTGTAAACACTAGAAATATAGTAAAGAAATATTATGAATATTTATATGCACACTGATTTGATAAGTTATAGGAAATAGATCAAGTTCTTGAATGCCATGATTATGAAAGCTCACAGGAGAACAAGATCATCTAAACAATCAGGGCTGGTGGTTCAAATCCACCAACTGTTCCTTGAGAAAAAGATGAGGCTATTTGCTCCCATAAAGATTTACAATCTTAGAAACCCTAAGCAGTACAATTCGGTACTATGGTATCATTATGACCCAGAATTGACTTGATGATAATGGCTTTAAAACAAAATGCACCAGGTCCAGATAACTTCACGGGTGAATACTACACAATACATAAATAACTTATAATTCTCTACAATATCTTTCAGAAAATAGAAGTGGAGAGGATGTTTTCTAGCCCATTTTTGTGAGGCCAGTATCACACTAGTACTAAAACCAGGCAAAGATCTGATAATATGGGAACAACATAGATAAACATTGATGCAACAATCCTCAGCAAAATATTAGCAATTAGGATCCCACAATTTATAATAAAGAATGATATTCATAACCAACTTGGACTTATTCCAGGTATGTCAAACTAATTTAACATCTAAAGCCAATTGATTCAATCTGTCATATTAACACATTAAAGAAGAAAAATCATATGATTACATAAATAGATGCAGAAAAAGCAATGGACACACATTCAACACCCATTCATGATTCAAGAACCTCAACAAACTAAGAATAGAGGGATCTTGTTCAACTTAATAAAGAACATCTACAAAAAAACCGAAGATAACATCATGTGTAATGGTGCAAAACTATAAATCTTGCAGAAACAACTGAAGAAAAACAAAGTTAGATGAAAAACAATACCGGACTGTAAGACTAACCAGAAAACCGTAGTGCTCAAAATCCTAGTCGCGTTAACAAAATGCATTCTTAAGGGAATGACTAACCCAACTACATGCTGGGAAAAATATGTACAACCCACATACATGATGAGGGGTACATATCTAGAATTTAACAATAATTACAAATCAGTAAGAGACAAGGTCCTCATTGAAAAGGTCTAAAGGCTTGAACATCTACTTTGTAAAAGACGGCAGAGGAATTGCCAATAGACATGTAAAAGGTGCTCAATATCAGGCACCATTAGGAAAATGCAAATTAATAACTCAGTAAAATGCCATTTCACATTCATGGAGTCAAAAGTTTGACTATTTAATCCACCCAGAAGTAGCTCAGAAGAAATGCCTGGCAACATACATCTGAAAGGTTACATCCTTGAAGACTAAATAGAGCAGTTCTATCTACTCGGTGCAGAATCAACCCTAGTGCAACTAACAACAACAGTGTGGCTAACATTTTTAAAAAGATGAACAAATCCATATGTTGGCAAAGATGTAGAACAACTGGAACTCAAATGTTTTTAATGGGATGGTTTGATGGAATGCCCATTTGGAAAGTTGTTGGGCAGTTTCTTACAGATCTTGCCTATGACCCAGCACTTGTCCTTCTAAACATTCACCCAAGAGGAACAATACAATATGTACACAATGAAACTTGCGCATAAACATCCATATCAACTGTATCCATCATATCCTTCAACCCAAATATCCTTCAACAATTGAACAAACTCTAGTGTTTTCATATGGAGAATTACTACCAAATAATAAAAATAATTCAACTACTGATACACACAATAGCATGGATGAATCTCAACATTATATTGAATAAATGAAGTCAGACATAGGAAAAGGCATATTGCATGATTCCCCAAATGTGAAGTAATAGAAAAGCAAAACTAGGCTCAAAGCCAAAACTCACTGCCCTGGAGTCAAAAACTAGGCTGGAGCAAGAAATCCGCATAGTCGTTGCTACGAAGAGACATGGATGAAAAGAGGAACTTTCTGGGGCGATGAAAAGGTTTTGCAGTGAGATTGTGGTAATGACAATATCCATTTGTCCAAACTAAGAACACTGTACCTTAATATCTGTACATTGTGTTCCATTTAAGATTTAAATTGTGCCTCTGTATAAAAAATAGTAAAATTAAAGTTTAAAAAACCCATTGCTTTTGCAATTTTATGGTTGGCAAGTATATATCCAGTGAGCAAGATTCTGTTTCTCCTTCCTCAAGAAGGAAATCATCCACAACAGAACATGGACTGAAAATGTCTGCGAATAGGCAACCCATGCAAACCTTACTGTCTAATCTTCCAAGCCAATAGGAGAAAATCAAAAGGTAGAACTTCACATCAACATCCAAACTCACTGCCATCAACCCTACAGGACAGGGTAGAACTGTTCAGGGGTTTCGCAGACTGTGAATCTTTATAGGACCATAAAGCCTCACCTTTCCCTCACCGAGCAGCTGGTGGTTTGGGATGGCTGAAACTGCAGTAAGCAGTTCACCATGTAACTCATTACCCTATCAGGGTTCCTCCACCTAATTTTGGAGACCTGATGCAAAGAAAAGTGGAAACTGGCCAGGCAATGGGGTTTTGAATTTTCATTCCAACTTTCATCACCTGGAATATTGTTCATAATGTACGGAAGCAACATCTGCCTTTTCCCTCTCGGATGTACTTTCTACTAGAGGTGAATGAGAGAGAGGACCCAGCAGAGGCAGAAGAAAAAGAAACAAGCCCTGAAGTTCTCTGTGTGTGGGTTACCTGTTGATGTGCTAAACTCGAGGCCAGCAACTCCAACTGTGTACTCAATCATTCAATCATCACATATCGGGAACCTTCTCTGAATCAGGTACTGTTCTTTTGACAGTGGTTACAGAGATGAATCTGGCACAGTTCCTACCATCAAGAGGATCAAACTGGATCTAAATTTTTTCTGAAACATATTTCTAAATAAAAAAATCAATAGTACTGTATAAGGATTATATTATGATCACACTATGTTTGACAGCATGGTTAATGGCCAAGTTTTTGCTGTTGTTAGACGCTGTCCAGTTCATTCTGACTCAGAGTGACCCTGTGCACTACAGAAGGAAGGACTGCCCAGTGTAGCACCTTCCTCACAATCATTGTTATATCTGAGCCCATTGTTGCAGCCACTGTGTCAATCCATGTTATTGAGGGTCTTCCCCTATTTTACTGGCCCTCCACTTTACCAAGCATCATATCCCTCTCCAGGGACTAGTGTTTCCTGATAACATGTCCAAAGTATGTGAGATGAAGTCTCTCAATCTGTGCTTCCAAAAAGCATTCTGGCTGTATTTCTTCCAAGACACTTTTGTTTGTTCTGTCAGTCCACGGTATTTCCACTCTTTTTCTTCAGCCCCATAATTCAGATGCATTGACTCTTCTTTGGGAAGACCCTCGATAACATTGATTGACACAGTGGCTGCAACAATGGGCTCAGATATAACAATGATTGTGAGGAAGGTGCTACACTGGGCAGTCCTTCCTTCTGCAGTGCACAGGGTCACTCTGAGTCAGAATGAACTGGACAGCGTCTAACAACAGCAAAAACTTGGCCATTATCCATGCTGTCAAACATAGTGCGATCATAATCAATATAATCCTTATACTATTGATTTTTTTATTTAGAAATATGTTTCAGAAAAAAGTTAAGATTCAGTTTGATCCTCTTGATGGTAGGAACTGCGCCAGATTCATCTCTGTAACCACTGTCAAAAGAACAGTACCTGGTTCAGAGAAAGTTCCCAGTATATGGTGACTGAATGATTGAGTATATGAGTGAAGAAAATGTGCTTTTGGAAAATGTGTGCATGTGTTTTTTGAAGAACAATAGCATAGTTCTTGTATCATCTGAGTTAAGATTTTAATCGTTCTAATTTCATAGGGAGACGTTCTCTGTGATTCTACCACATTTGTGGTGACTGCTTCCACTGGGATGCATTATAAGGTAGCAGGAAAACTATCCTGAGCCTTACCTTTGTGTAGATAAGATGTCTTTATATTCTGACTTGAAAAATTATGAAATTCAACAAGTAAATATTTATAAAGCAGATAGAGTCCCTTGCATTGAAGGCATTATAGAACCAGTTAGTGCTGCTGTTGAATTGTGTGTGTTTTTTATCATTTTATTGGGGGCTCATACAGCTCTCATCACAATCCATACATATATCCAGTGTATCAAGCACATCTGTACATATGTTTCCATCACCATTTTCAAAACATTTTCTTTCTTCTTGAGCCCTTGATATCAGCTCATCCCCCCTACCCATGAACCCTCAATAACTTATATATATTTTTCCATGTGTCTTACACCAACCACTGTCTCCCTTCACCCACTTTTCTGTTGTCCATCCCCCTGGGAGGGGGTTATATGTCAATCATTGTGATCGGTTCCTCTTTTCTTTCTCCACCTTCCCTTTCCTCTCCTGGTATCACTACTCTCATTATAGGAAATAGAGAAAATAACTAGGAGGCAAAGGACATGTATAGAGGTCTACATACAGGCATGTACATATATAAACATATCTATACATGATGATACAGAAATAGATCTATGTATGTATATGTATATGTTAAGCATTAAGGTAGCAGACTGACATTGGGCCTCTACTCAAGTATTTCCTTAATGCAAGAACACTTTGTTCTAATAACCTGGCATTCCATGATGCTTACCTTCTCAGCATGATCACTGAAGACAAAATGGGTGCATAAGCAAATGTGGTGAAGAAAGCTGATGGTGTCCAGCTATCAAAAGATATAGCATCTGGGGTCATAAAGGCTTGAAGATAAACAAGCGATCATCTAGCTGAGGAGCAACAAAGCCCACATGGAAGAAGCACACCAGCCTGCATGATCATGAGGTGTCGATGGGATCAGGCATCAGGCATCAAAGACCTGGAACGAAAAATCATTTTGCTGCTATTGAATTTTATGGAAAAATTCAAGAAAAAAACATTAGATTGAGATAGCTATTAAAAAAGAAACTACTTAAACATAATAGCAATGTGTATTTCAGGATCTTATTTTTTCTCAATTCCTTTCACTATTCCTGTGTCCCTGTTCTTTATTTTCCACCCACCCCCCCATCCAGAAAAAAAAAGATAATGAACTGAGACAATGATTTTTTTTGTTGTTGTTCAAGTGAGTACTTTGTTTTCTTTCCAGTGAAGCTTCTATTGTGTACTGTGAGGGTGAGCTTGGAGAGAAACAATGCTTTCGTAATCAAAGGCAAAGACAGCACATTTAAGCATTTAATGCTTGCATCTTGATGATTTCATTATTGACTTCTATTAAGCTCTCTCTGGGCTAAGAACCAAACTCCCCACAGCTCTACAAAGCTGCATTGCTGGAGCTATTTGCTATTAAGTTTAAATTCTCATTTCTCCCCATGACACACTTATTGCCTTGGGATGACTTCCTCCTGGTCCTATGGAGACATCTGCAGCCACTGTATTAAGTTTCTAACCCTCCATCCTCTCCAGCCCTGCCAGCAATACGTTGCTGAGTCTCTGAGTCTTTTCACTCACAAATCCGTGTTTCCTCTATCTCTCTTTCCTGTTGTCCCTTCCTCCTGCTTCAGTCACTTTTCTCCAGGCCCTGAAGGCCATTCTCAATTCGGAATCAAAACCAAAGTCTTCTTGCAAGGTGAGTCCAACCATCAGAAGTAAAGTAATGAGATTATGATTAAAAGTACACCTTGATAGTGGAGTATCCATCAACCTGTCATAGGACTCTTATCTCTGGCACTAGTCTCATCAATCTGACCTTTCAATTACTGTCCCCGGTTCATGACTCGGAGTGTATATAACTCAGGCACGGAGAATGAGATCTACAGCTCTTTGTTTGGTGCCCATGACACTTGCTACAACTGGATGTCTCTTTTGTTGAATCTGTAGACTCCTTGTAGGGAAAATGTTGTTAAGATCAAACATGGCCACGTTTACCTTGAACCTTGTCTTCAATTTGTCAAAGAAGAGGTCTCTGGGTGTCTTGGCTGGTCTGTCAGGTATGGCATGAGGAAATGAGATTCTTGCAGGAAGGCCAGAAACCGAAGAGAACTTCGATTCCATGGTCCCAGGGAGTGTACTGAAGCACACTTTGATGCCTCACAAAGGATTGTACCTGGGCCAAGGGACTCATGCAGGAACGGTAGGACAGTGTGTATCTATGAGAAGCAGGGCTGAGTCTTGGGATAAGTGTAAACTAAAGTTTTCTTGGTCATTTAAAACATTTTTGGAGCATTAGGGTGGAAAAAGGATTAGCTGTTGTTATTACAGATAATCCTATAGGCTATTTATAGCTGGGGCAAGAAGCAACTCTGGCTATTAGGAGACCCGTTTTATGATAGCACAGTGATCTTTATAACAGGAAAGCATATGGGGCATGACTGGGAGGTATAGACCACAGCTGTTCAGAGAGTGTCTGACAAGAGAGGAAAAGTTATGTCAGAAACTGAGTGAAAGGGCAACTAGGAGTGAGTAATGAATGCCAATGCAGCAAATTATGTAGGCCACCAATTGGCCTTCTGACAACTCATGAATTAAGATAACTCTGTTATAATGTGCAGATCCTCAATCTCAGAGGCTTAACTCAATAAAAGTTTATATCTACTCAGATAGTGGTTAATGAGTCTATGCCTGGTTGACAAGGGCTTTCCTCTACATCGACATTTAAAGACTTGGGCACCTTCCATCTTGCAGATCTGCCAACCCCTGGTCGGTAGAGGAGGCAAACAACTGAGAAGACTGGCTGCTTCTCAAAGGACCCAGCACTTAGGAGACATATCACTTCCTCTCATGTTCGTGAGGCCTAAAGGAACCTCTGAAGTGCTCTGAAGAGCAGTGTCCTTTGGTTTTCTTCTGACCCCCTGACACAACTCCCTGCTGTAAGATTCTGAAGTGTTTATAAGAATATCTTATTTCCCAGAAGAACCTTGGTGGCCTATTGGTTACTTGCTGGGGTATGAAATGCAAAGTCAGCAGTTCAAAACTAACAGCCACTTTGAAAGAGAAAGACAAAGCTTTCTATTTCCATTGAGAGTTACCGTCTCCGAAACCCAGAGGCAGCTCTAGTAGTTCTAAGATCACTAAGAGTCAAAACTGACTTGATGGCCATGAATTTGGTTTTGGTTTATTTGCCAATGTGTTGCTGTTGGATTCCCTGGAGCCAATTATGACTCAGAGTAACTCCATGTGCCACGAGAGAATTACATCAGAGGGTTTTCTCGGATGCAATCTTTACTGAAGCGGTTTGCCAGTTCTTTCTTCTATGGAAGACTCTGGTTTGAACCACCAACCTTTTCGTCAGCATCCAAACACTGAACTACTGTACTACAAAGGTTCTTGGTTTCAAACCTAGGACACAATATTATTATAATATGAAATTTCCATTTTTGCGTTAATTCTATTTCCTCAGATACATACTTAAAAGAAAATTCTTCTTTTTTTAAAGTTTAATTAAACTTTTATTGGGAGTGCTAACAGATATTATAACATTCCAGAGTTCTGTCACATCAAACAGTACTATATAATTGCTACCACAATCAGTTTCAAAACTTTTCTTTCTTCTTGAACTCCTTAATATCAGCTTGCCTTTATCCCCTCCCACCTCCACCCTACCCCCTAGGAACTCTCTTTTTTCCTATAATAGTCCTTTTTTGGCAACATCTTACATGATCCAATATAACCATTCACATTCAATTCCTTTGTTCAATCCCATTGAGTGGATTATACAGTCATTAATGCTGGCAGCTCCCTGTCTGTGCCTCCCCCCTCTTCCCATACCCCCAGGGAACCATTACTCCCATTACTTTTTCTGAAGGGTTATCTATCTTAGCTTTCATGTACTGAATGATCTTAAATATACAAAGGAGCACATGCAAATATAACATGATTAATGAGGCAAAACAAATAAAAACCTTAATAGTAAGGGGAGGAAATATGAAGAACTGGACTCATCAGTGCTATACCATTATATGTGACTCATCAGTGCTATACCACACCCTGGACTTTTCATTCCTTCTGTGTGGCCCTTCTGAGAGGGACTATCTAATTAATTACTGGTATGTTTTGGGTCTCCAATACATCAATGCCCCTTCACATCTATTTAGTTGCTTGTTTTTGAACTTCTGATACCTCTTTCTGTCAACACCTCATGATCACACAGGCTGGTGTGCTTCTTCCGTGAGGGCTTTACTGCTTCCCTGCTAGATGGCCGCTTGCTTAACTACAAGCCTTTAAGATGCTATATCTTCACACAAGAGCAAATGAAGGGGGAAGAAGAGAGAGTGCAGCACATCCTGGCCCACCAGCCCTGGAGGACTATATCCCCGCTTTGAACAGCCAATGTACAGAGTGGACCATATGACTGATCCCACTAAGAGACACGCCATCCCTTGCTGGCCCAGGGTCCTAAGGGGGAAAACACTGGAGACTCAGTGTTGGGACTGGCCCGGACTGACCCTACGACACCAAGGCAAACCACTAAAAGCATGCGGCAGAGCAACCTTGGGAGCAGAGCTGGGAGCTCCTGAGGGAGTACAAAGGACCGACTCTGGAGCCAGAGTGTGACACCCCATCGGACCTGACTGAAGGACGACACACCTAGAGATCAAAAATCTGACCTTGATCTGTTTACAGGTTTTTCTTTCCTTTTAAAATCTTTTCTTTTAATTAATTTATTGTTTTATGGGTCATTGGTTTTATTTTTTGTTGTCATCTCTGTGATCTCATCCATTGCCTATCTTGCTATGGCTTGATTTTTGGTGCATATTATCATCAGTAAATATCCATCTAGATAAGATAGTCTGGATGAATGGTTTGGAGGAGAAAACAACGGGACCAATAGTTCTGGGGGGAAATGGGAGAGGGGAAGGCGTGGGTAAGGAGGTGGTGCTGATCAACCCAGGGACAGGGGAGCAACAAGTGATCCAAAATTAGTAGCAAGGAGGGTGTGAAAGACCTGGTAGGGATTCAGCAAGGGCAATGTAACCGAGAGAAATTACTGAAACCCAAATGAAGGCTGAGCATGACAGTGGGACAAGAGGAAAGTAAAAGGAAATACA
>NW_022111324.1:2781358-2820966 GCF_000313985.2 Echinops telfairi | reverse complement strand
TACATTGGTACAGATAGCAACTGGAAACACAGGGAACCCAGGACAGATGACCCCTTCAGGACCAGTGGTGAGAGTGGCGAGGCCTGGAGGGTGGAGGGAATGTGAGGTGCAAAGGGGGAACTGATTACAAGAATCTACGTATAGCCTCCTCCCTGGGGGATGTACAGCAGAGAAGAGGGCTGGGGGAGACATCAGACAGTGTAACATAGGACAAAATAATAATAATTTATGAATTATGAAGTATTCATGAGGGAGGAGGGGGAGGGAGGGGGAAAAATGAGGAGCCGGTATTAAGGGCTCAAGTAGAAGGCAAATGTTTTGAGAATGATGATGGCAACAAATGTACATATGTGCGTGACACAATGGATGTATGTATGGATTGTGATAAGAATTGTACTAGCCCACAATAAAATGATTTTTTTTAAGTTGCTATATCTTTTGATAGCCAGGCACCATCAGCTTTCTTCACCACATTTGCTTATGCAGCCATTTTGTTTTCAGCGATCATGTCAGGAAGGATTCATCCCAGAATCCTCACGAAGACTTAAAGTGTGTATGTGTTGTTAGATAAGCAAGACCTGGGATATGTAACCCTGAAAGAAATGGGAACTGGGCTGATGGTTTATAACATGTCCTTCTCTCTATTTAACATGGAAATATCCATCTGCTCTACATCAGGATTCCTGTTAGTTTTGCCACTACCTGTATGTTTACTGTTATTTACTTATTTATCTATTTATTCTTTTTGGTGTTTATCTATACAAAATAGGCAGGATAACGTTATACTTCATCAAATTTAACCTTCTCCAGAAATTGATTCCTCCTGATGACATAACCAAAGAAAACAAGCTGGAAAATGTTCCTACTGTTTTCATTAGTTAATTTTCAGAAGTATATATCTCTCTCTTTGTAGTCTGTTTTCTTCTGTGTAAGGTTTTGTGTCAACTTGGCTGGGCAGGAATCCCAGTTTAGCACTTGAAGGCCGCCCTGTAATGTAAACTAACAATGTAATCAACTTCATACTGGGCTCTGCTGTGAGCAAAACAAAACAAAACAAAACATCCAAGCAGTTATGGGAAGATTAGGATGGAGTGGGTGCTTCCCGTTAACTAGGACGCAGTCCTGATACAACTGAAAGGATGTTTCATCGGGGTGTAACCTCCTCCCACATACGTTGATGCTGTGGAGAAGCTAGTTCCCTTCTTGCTTGTCCAGATTCTGCATTTAGTTTATCAAATCTCCATGTTGTCTGCTGACCCTCTGAGCTGTCAGTAGCCTGTCCTACTGCCTGCCTGCCTTGGATTCAGTCAACTTTACAGCCACAAGCCTGACTTGCTGATGGATTCTTCCTCCTCTCCGGTGGTGTTCCTGGCTCCTTGTTCATCAGCTCTAGATTCATATAGGACCCTCAGACTTGGGCCATACTGGATTTAACCACTTTTACCACTAGGTGAGTCACTTTCTTTCTTTCTTGTCTTTTTTTTATTCTGTATTAATCATTTTATGGGGGGGGGGGCTCTTACAAATCGTATAACAATATGTGAACCACTTTATTGATATCGGTTTACTTTTTTAATAACTATAAGTCAATGTCACTGGTTTTGCTTCTCTAGAGAACCCAGCCTAGCACAGTCTGGAAGCTCGACAATCTATTCATCACGAGTGATCTAGTGGCACAGCTTCCAGCATCATAGTGACATACAGGGTACAATATAAAACCAAACTGAAGGGTGGTGGATAATAATGAATCAACTCATGATGAGTTGATTCCAATTCATAGTGACCCCATGTGTGCAGAGTAGCCCCACACTTCATAGTGTTCTCCAGAATTTTTACAGAAGCATACCATCACAACTTTCTTCCGTAGAGTAAATCTGCTGCACAAGATCTCTTCAAAGTGTTGAAGAACAAAGATGTCATTTTGAGGATGAAGATGTGCCTCATTCCAGCCATAGTATTTTCCACTTGCCGCATATTCATGTGAAAGTTGACCATTGACTAAGACAGCATGAAGAAGAATCAATGCATTTGAATTAGTGCGCTGGTGAAGTATCATGCACTGCCAAAAGAACAAACAATTGTCTTGGAAGAAAACACAACCAGAACGGCCCCTAAGAGAAGCGCAGCAAGACTTCCTTTCAAGAACTGTGCAAGTGTTATCAGGAGAGATCAGTTCCTGTAGAAAGAGGTCATACTTGGTAAAGGAAACGGGTATCAATAAAAGAAAAAAAGGGAAAATCTGACAGGTTGGAGGCACACAGTGGCTATTGAAAAGTAAGAACAATTATGAGGATGGCGCCGATGCGCGCAGTGTTTCTTGTAGGACACGGGGCTGCGGAGGTGGATCCTACTTGATGGCACCGAACAACGACAATAAATCCTCTGGAGGCAGTGCTGCTCCGTCGTGTAGGGTTACTTTGAGTTGGTATTGACTTGATGATAGTGGGTTTGTTTTTTGGCCTATACTTTTATCCATTAAATTATTACAATATTCCTAAAGCAGATCTTTTACAAAGAAGCTGAGGTTCATAGAGTTGTGAAAAATTTAACAAAGTACAAAAATTTGAAAAGATCGACTGCTCTTTTTATAGTCTAAAATACCTTGTTTCTTTCCTGTTTTTATTCAAAGAAACCTTTCCTTTATGAACAGACAAGTTAAATAAATAAAAATTACAGGAAACACATAGACCTCTAAGTAGTAATTTAAATATTACAAAGTTTGTATCATTTAATTAATATGTCCATAAATTGGCACTTAAGCTTTGGACCCTAAAGAGATTAAAGCCGTTCTGAAATTTAAGCATCTGAGGGTTAAAACTGAAGAACTTGGCTCTTACAAAATCTAAGTTGCATAAGTGAAAGGAATGCTTAACTTTCTTTTGAAGAAATGGAACAAAGGTTAAATGGAAGAATGCTGGATAATAATTGAAGACTATGAAGATAGCTAATGCTAGTTCATACTTCTTATTTCCCTACAGCTAGCTTCAAATTGCTTATATCTTTACACTAATGACAGGCAAACTTGTATTTATTCAATTTAAAAATGGTTAGCTCTAGAGAAAAATATACTTTCCTATATATATATACTTTCTTAGCTATTTATATCTGAAAAACAGCTGTCACCATGGTTTTGACATTGTTATCTACCACTATCTTGTAATAGATAAACAGTTTGCAAATACCAGGTTTATAAAATAACCTCCAATTATAATTTTGCACACCTAAACCTGTAGTTACAGAAGATCACGTGAGTAAGTTCTTTCTCTAGGGCTCATTATTTCAGGGAATATCCTTGAATCCGTAATCTTAGCATGTCAAAACCTTAGATAAGATTTGGTCTAGTGGTTCTCCACTTTTCTCACTCTTGTGGCCCAATGATGAAAAATTAAATTTGTTTAAATTAACCTTAACACGAAATAACACTGCACACTAGTGCTGACTACTAAAGATGTAATTTGTTGGACTGGATTCAGCTTCTCACGTGTGGAAAACATTGCATTACCTAAGATGAATTTTCACTCCAGCCATCAAGAACTCATGTTCACTTGCCTGGGGGTGATGGGTCAGGGGTTCGGTCCCACCTGCCACTTCCAAGGGATAAAGATGAGACGATCTCTTCTGAAGGAATTAGTCACCTGGGAAACTTGATGTAAGTTTGCTACGAGCTGCAATCAGTTTGATGGCAATGGGTTTGGGGGTGAAATCACTCCTCGTGAGAATGTACACTCTTTCTATATCCTTATTTGTGGCAGTGCTTCCAGCTGCTGCCGAGTGGGCAGATAGACTCTGTGCCCAAGGGAATCACACAGTGCTCAGCCCTGGGCCACCCGTGAGATGAGTTGTACGTGAGACCATGATCATTGTGTGCCTTTCTATAGAAGCCTTTCTTCCTAGCATATTTTACTTTGGAAGCGCTGCTGAAACCTGTTTGGTATCACACAGTGTCTTGCAAGTCTCCACTGACAAAATGGTAGAGGTCATGCATGAGCTATGTTGTCAAGGAATTCTATCCTGGTCTCTGAGCTAGAAGGCGAGAAGTCTACCGCTGAATCACCACTGCCTCCTCTTCCTTTCACAAAGCAGGAAATAGAGTTCGGATGGAAAAGTGACAGTGTGCACACAGCAGCCTGGCGGCAGGAGGAAGGAGAGGACCGGCTGCTTTGCCTTCTCACAGCAGGGTTCTTCCTCCGCTTCCCCACACCACAGGTCTAGGTGAACAAGATGGGCACGGATGGCCCGTGCCTCCCACTTTAGTACCTGCCTTCCATATGGCCATGTGTGGGATGGGATAGAGGCACAGCACGTTCTTCATGTCCAGTCTGATCCCCACCTATAAGACTTGCCAAAGAAGACACTTCCTTAATGAGCGGGGCCTTGACCAATCCCTGCTGTCACTCAGGCAACATTCTCTTTGGAATTCAAACCCAGTGACCATTTTACTCGGGGTTTCTCAGGAAGAGAATCTAGGAAATGAATATCCACTGCTGACAGCAAGAGTCGTCCTTCAAACCAATTGCTCCCAGAATAAGCACACAGAGGAGCCAAATTTCTCATCCAAAAAAAATGTTTTTATCATGCTAGAGGACTGACCGCTGAAACCATGTCTTCCTTCAAAGTGGACTAGGAACGGATGGTGTGTCCAGCGGCGTCCCTGGGTGGAGAGCCAAACAGGGGTGAGAGCATTTTTTGCTCCTTCATTAATGTGCAGGTGGCCCAATATGTTCTTTTTAAAAAAATCTTTTTATTGGGGGCTCCTACAGCTCTTATCACAATCCATACGTCCATCCATGTGTCAAACACATTTGCACATTTGTTGCCATCATCATTCTCAAAACATTTGCTTTCTACTTGAGCCCCTGCATCAGCTCCTCATTTTCCCCTCCCTCCCCATTCCCCCCTCCCTCATGAACCCTTGATAATTTATAAATTATTATTATTTTGTCATATCTTACACTGTCCAACGTCTCCCTTCACCCACTTTTCTGTTGTCCATCCCCCAGGGAGGGGGGTTATATGTAGATCCCTGTATTTGGTCCAATATGTTCTTAAGATGAAACACTTAGGGTCAGATTAAAGGCAAAAGAGGTAACCTTTCGAAAGAGTGATAAACAGGGCTGGTACAGGAAGCATTATGGTTATGGCTGAGAATTATTACGAAGAGTGGTGGGGTATTGAAAAATAAATTATTTGGATGTCAGGCGTAATAATTTATTTAAATGTTATTGCTGCTCTGAGACTCCCGGTGGACTTCCCTTTCACATTTTTAATATCAAATAACTTTAAACAGCCCATCCACAAATTTCATAAAATGAAATCATTCATTTTTGCAAAGCAATCTTAGTGTTTTCACTTGGAAACATATAGCAGTTGCTCCAGAGAAGTGAAGAATTGGTGAGAATCAATTGCTCACCTAGCCTGCTGCTCACTTGGTGTTGGTGGTTTGAAGGGGATCTTATACCACATCCATGGGTAATGGTATCCAAAGGATTTTTCTTTTCTTTTTTTTTTTAATCATTTGTTGGGAGCTCGTACAACTCTTATCACAATCCATCCATCCATCCATCCCTTGTGCCAAGCACATTTGTACGTATGTTTCCATCATCATTTTCAAAACATTTTCTTTCTGCTTGAGCCCTTGGTATCAACTTCTCATTTTTCCCTCCTTTCCCCACCCTCCCTCCCTCAGGAACCCTTGATAATTTATAAATTGTTATTACTTTTTCATATCTTACACTGACCGATGTTTCCCTTCATGCACTTTTCTGTTGTCTGTCCCCCTGGGAGAGGTTTATATGTAGATCATTGTGATCGGTTCCCCCTTTCTCCCCAACCCCTCCTCTTCCCCTCCTGGTATTGATACTCTCAATATTGGTCCTGAGGGGTTTATCTGTCTTGGATTCCCTGTGTCTCCAGCTCTTATCTGTACCTCTGTATACATGCTCTTGTCTAAGATATAATTGGGGTCAGATAGTGGGGGGAGGAGAGGAAGCATTAAAGAACTAGAGGAAAGTTATATGTTTCAAAGGTACTATACTGTACCCTGACTGGCTCATCTCCTCCCTGTGACCCTTCTGTAAGTGGATATCCAATTGCCTACAGATGGGCTTTGGGTCTCCACTCCACACTACAAGGACTTTTTCTAAACTTTGATGGGATTGGGAAAGAGAGTCACTGAACAAAGGGAACAAATAAAAGGAATAATAGAGATACTGGTGATGCTATCTCTTACACTTAAATTTAGAAATGCAGGTAAACGAGTGTTTCCCTAAACAAGATGGAAACATAATTGTATTTATACCAATCAATAATCTCATAGTGACCCTGTGGAACAAGGTAGACTGTCCCCTGATTTCCTGAGCCTGTGACTCTTTGCAGGAGTAGAGCATCTTATCTTTCTCCCATGGAGGGCCTGGTGGATTCGAACTGATGATCTTCTGGTTAATCACTCAACATGCAACACACTTGCCACTTGAGTCAGAATTGACTCAATGATAATGGGGGGGCGGGTTGCTTCTTTTTAAGCAATGGCTGAATGATATCTCCAATTTGAAAATTAGTATGTTCTTATAGGATATTTTTTTCACCTTCGTTTAAAATATACAATAATCTCAAACAATACCCCACTAACACAACTATGAGCAATTTGTTTGTTTATCAAACTCTTGTGAGAAGTTTCTAAAGATGTTAGTAGTGAACGCTGTACACCACAAATGTCCCCACATCATTGTCCGCATTGAGTGACAAGTGTGTGGCAGAGGGGGAGCTTGGCTTATTTCCTTACTACTTCTGGTGTGCTTTAAACATACTATAATGTTCACCCTGAAACTATTGTCTTGAAATCGTCCTTAAACTTCAAACCCCAAATATCCCCTAAATCCTTCTCAAAAACCAAGCAATATACCAGAAAACCAAGCTCCATGTCATGGAGTCAGTCTGACTCCTGGCAATACTGTAAGGCAGCTTAGAACTGCCTCTGAGTTTCCAAAATGTAAAGCTTATGGGGGCAAAAAGCTAGTCATTCTTCCAGGGAGTGCTTGGTGGCTGGTGGTTTCCAAATAGCTCACCTTGTGGTTAGCAGCCCAACCACATGCCTCCTACACCTCCAGGGCTCCTTAAGTCAAGCAAAATTTACCTATGCTAGTAAAAACATATGCCTTGAATATTTTACTCTTTTAAGAATTATTTAAACTAAAGCAAACTAAACCCGATGCCACCAAGTCAATTCTAACTCTCAGTGTGTCTGCAGTCATTCTTCATGGGAGCAAATAGCCTTATCTTTCACTCATGGATGACTTTGAACCATGAACCTTGCAGTCAAAGTTCAGTGCTTACCTAACAGAGCTGTTTATATGGACTCAAATTGATAGCAACAACTTGAAATATTAGATCGAAATCTGAGACAGCAATGAGTTTATGTTAATGGAGGAGGAATTCTGCCTGGCAGAGCGGATCCTGATGGGCACAGAGCTGGCCTTGCCGTGCCCATTGGGAAGCCCAGTGAGCACCAGTCCAAGCCGCTCTGCCGGGTCTGTGCCCTACCCTGCCCTAGGACCCCACAAAGGTGCCTGCATCGACAGAGAAACATATCTGATAAGACTTTGTATAAAAATAATTGCTATAAAAATGGAGGAAGAAGAATTTATAAAAGAAGGATGAGAAGAGCTGTCCACTGGAAAGAATGTAACCGCTGTCATTGAATGGTACAGAGAGAAATGGTAGAATGAGTGAATTCTGTTTTGCTTATTCCCAGTAACAACAATAAACTACATTTTAAAACACTATCGTTTTTATGGGTTTGGTGATATCTGAAAGCCTGGGGAGCACTGGTCTAGACCACTGTAAACACAGACTTTGCAGGTGCCATCAGAGGTCTCAGGATAGTCAGTCCCAAGTCAGATTATGAAGAGAGCGCCCGGTGTTTACCATAGTTATCATCTTCTGTGCATCTGCCTCATGGTGGAAAATATGCAAACGGTTTCAAGCATTCCCAATCCATTGTAGGATTCATGTTTGATAATGCTCATTTAACACAGAAAAGAGATCTCTTGTTGCCTGAATCAACCCAATGACTTAGAAGAGGAGAGAAAAATTCGTTCAGAACTCTCTCCCTCAGACTCCAACAGCCACACTTAAGCCCTGGAACATGAGTCTCTGGGAATGCCTTCACCTGAGTATTCTGCCCAGCTTCTTGAGGGCGGGGCTTGACGTCAGTCATCTGAGAAGCTCTTTGAACACTTCATCCCATCGCAAGGGATGACACTGGAAAGAGACAGTAAATTTCAATATTGTATAATCTTGTTAAAGCAAAACAAATGTCTGTAGTCTAGAATTTGCAAGCCAGGCAAAAGCAGAGGCATTTTACTACAACATAATAATATGAGAAAAGTAGCTATCATAAAAAAAAGAAAAGTGGCTATCAATATATTTAAAATCATATGCAATTAATTTAGAATACACTTGATTTGTAAATCCAGGGTAATGTATTTTTTTGATGATGATGCATCCATGTTGCTCTGTTATGATTTTGAAAGAACTGTGAGGTCTGAGGTCATGTTTTATAGATAAAAATAAATAAACATGCAAAGAAAATAACTATTAGAACAGAAGATAATAAGGCCATTGTAATGGATATAATGGGTTACACACTCTGGTAGGTGAAAAACTCCACACACTGCACTGCTTTGGGCTGAGAAATTGAAGTTGAATTATAAATATTACTGAAATCTAAAATAATGAAGATGTGCAAGGAAAACATTGAGATATTCAATAAAAATTATAAAAACGTGAAATCTTTTAATACTACCTAAATTCTGGGAAGAGGCAATTTTAGGACAATTAGAGCATAAAGTGAGATTAAAATAGTATATGGCAAGGGTACACAGGATTTCATTTTTGAGCTAGAAAACTAAGGCTTAGTGATTGATGAATCAGATGCTAGTATTCCTAGCCAGATCTGAGGAAGGGAAAATTAACAATGTCTCTGGCTGCATATTAATTTGGAATTGATATCTTGGGAGAAATACCTTGCTCAACTTTGTGTCACACTCAGAGTTTAAACAGGCAATGCTGGATGCTGAATTTGTGACGTGGAGGTCTTTCATGCAGTCAAGAATTACCTTGCTTATTTTTATCTGTATACCTTAATGGGCATGCAGATACTCTACACACATGCACGCGCGCAGACACACACACACACACACACACACACACACACACACTTCTCACAGTATCTGTTTATTTTAGAGTTGCTATTCAGTAGACTTGATTTGGTAGAAAATCTTGCAAGACTCAATGTAATCCCTCAACATTCTCCTGAAGGCCAGAGCAGCAGCCGTGGGGCTGGTCTGCTAATAGCACCCGTAATCCCATGCTAATTTATTTTATCAAATTAAAGCAAATGCTGCTCTTTGAACCCCCGGGACCTTCCATTCTTTCTTGGGGTCCCCATAGTGAGCTAGAATCCATTTAGTGGGAGAGTTTGCCAAGAATATAAATTAATAAAACAGGATTAAAGGGAGACATGGTTATAACCAATCCCTTAATCCCAGTGAATAATTAATGATTGTGATTCATGATTTGGCTGAATTCTCCTTATATTTGAATAATAAATAGCTTCAAAATAAACGTGAAATGCAAACCCACTGAGACAAACTTCTGACTAGTGGAGCTTTTCTTGCAGGAACAGTGATGCTGAAGCCAAAGGCAAAGAGGCCTCCTGGCCCGCCATGCCTCCCTGGCCTATTTCAGGGTAGAAGACTAAGTCCATTGTCCACGAAAGCTTCCATAGCTAATTCTGACAAATGTACTATAAAATGTTCCTATTGTCATAGAGTAGTCAAACCGATATCACATTTTGTTTATATTGCTGTAAAAATTAGTAGTACCAGTAACTCACAGTGCTCAGAGTATTAAGAAGCTCCCTCATACATGCATTCAAAAATATATATAAAAAGCATGTTTAGTGGCTACTGTGCTTCAGCCGGTTTAAGCACTATGTCCTGAAGATACAAAATCTGTCCTTTCATGGAGTTTGCATGCTAGTGACGCTAAAGGGAATCAGCTTATTTGTTTGGGATATTTTCCAATAGCAGTCTTCTGTTTGATTTTTATTTAAACTGGCAGCAATAAGTTCCTGTAAACTATATTTTCCATGACAGCTGTGTAATTTCTATACATTATTGATTAAACTCATTTGTATAGGGCAAGGGATTGAATAGATTACGCAATTGGCCATTTCTTCAGCAGCGTCCCTTTGCAAACTTGAATATCATCTTTCCATGGGGCCCGCTGTTTCCTTTGCTCTTTCCACTGAGAATGCATTAGCTCTAAGTAACATCAAAAAGTCAAGAAAGGCTTCAGATGAGCTCGCTTTGTGAAGAGTCTTCACAAGGGACAACAAATTGTTCCCAGCGCTCTCACCCTTTCTACGCGGACCTTTAGTCCTACAAAGCGAAGATTGCACTTAAATCCCAGACAACAGTGGTTCTCCACGCAAGTGGATTCTTCATAAGAACTATTTTTAACACCTTGGTTTCTATCCAAAAATAAAGTCCATAGATGACATAACCCATTTGCAAGCCTGATTTTAAAAATCAACATAATCCCCAAATTATTACAGGATTAAAGGACGTTGATGCACCATGTCACCATGTTACATTCTGCATTTTAATATTGAAATCCTGAGGCGTGCGACACAGGAAATCATAATGAAGTCATAAGACACTTGCATCCAGATGTAGCTTGACTGTGAACATGACCCCACAGACGCAAACTGGCACCCCTGTTTAAAGGGAAATGTTCCCATCCTTCCGATGACGTGATTTTCCAAAATGGTTACCAGACGATGCAGCGTTTCAAAGGAAAAGAAGCAAAGCCTTTTGGCAATTGACATGAATAGCAAGTTTTCATTCCTGGAAAACTCAGCCAGTGTACATTAAAGCCATATAAAACCATGTCATAGATTAAATGCAAAGTGGATTTGGGTTTTCAACTCACCTCAGTTAAAGCAGGTTTTCACCCTAACTGAATGTTGTATAGGTCACAGGACAGTTCTTTCTTGCCCCACAGATTGAAAGTCACCGTCTCCCAAATGTCAATCAATCTACACAATCACTGTGGTAAGTAAAAGAGTTCTTGCGTATTTCCAAGCCCATTCTGGAAAACAGGATCCCTTTCTTCTGATAGCCACCGCTGGCGTTTTGTTGCAACTAATGTATCTGAAGCAAAGAAGGGAACTTTCCTTTGAAAGCCTTGATCAGAGATCAACCCTTTCTTTTGGAGAGTCAAGTACGCAAGTACTTCCAAGCTCCTGTCAAATATGGCCTGAATATCAGGCACGATGAACTAGGGAACTAAGGTCTTTGGTCCATCTAGTCTAGCTACCATTGCATTTTCTTTTCAGAAGATGGTGCGTCCCAGCTACTGAATGTGTATGCTCTTCTTACAAGTTTTGTAAGAAGGCATCATTCATTCACTCATCCATCTGTCACATACCTAAAATGACTCAGTATGCGATGCTGCCGAAGATGAGATGTGAAATACTTGCTTCCTAGTTTCATGGTGTTTCCTACTCAATTGGAGATATAAAGCATAATACTATTTTGAAGAATCCGTGCTTACAGAAATTACATAAATGTTGATATAAATTTAAATATCTAAGTGCTGATAAGAATTTGCCAAATCATCAGGTGTAGGAGACAATTTTATACAAGATTTTCTGCCAATAGTCGTGCGTGCGTGTGTGTGTGTGTGTGTGTGTGTGTGTATTCTCTTCATAGACACAATAGACAATAACTTAAAGCTGCATTTAGGGTTTGTGACCCTCCAGCAAATACTTTTGTGGTGCTCCTATATATATATGAATAATAAATTAAAGGTATATTATGAAATGCATGCACCCAGGGTGAGCAGAGCGATGTATTAATGGATTTTCAGGATAATGATGAGGAAAAGAGCATCTTAATATATATTTTAACTGTTTCATTCACAGGTTCCCAAAGTTATTTGGCTGACTACTCCCCTCTCAAATTAAATAAAATTAAATTAATCAGTGCTCCCCTAGCACCTACAATCCAGGATAAGATGTAGGTATCTGTTTAGATCATTCCGCCCCCGAGGGGGGTTGGTAGAGCCCACTTAGGGAAACACTGAGTTCGTGGACCGATCCTTCAGATGGTTTAGGCAGCGTACCTTTCTGTTCATGTTTTTGCAATCTTTATTTCCAAATATATTGCCCTTGAGTAATTTCATATCTTCCATATCGTGTGAAAAAGGTAGGAGATAAGAATCTGGTGAAACCATTTAAAATGAAGCAATGTAGATTTCCTTGCCTGTGCATTTTCTCAGCACCATTAGTTAACACTGGCTCTTTCTCATTGATGTTAACCACAAGTACCAATATTCTTCTGGATCTGAAGGAAACGTGCGCAATACTTTGCTAAATGTATTATTCAGAACTTTGTAGCATAAACAAGACCTATTATAACCATGTGTCTTCTGGAAGTCATGAGGCTATAATCATGGTATTCTTAAATGCACTCTCTTTCAAAGTCTCTCTGCTTCCTATTCACCAACAACAGCGAGGGTGTGTGCCGGGAGCAAGAGGAGTGGCCACATTTGCATGTGAAGTGTCCATTCATTGTCCAGTTGGGTAGACTGAATAATGACTTCCGAAGTTATCCAGTTCCGATTCCCTGAAATCTGTGAGGGCTGCTTTAGATGGGAAAGAAAAACAAAATCCCCAAACCAAACTTTGCAGATGTAATTAAGTTAAGGGTCTAGATATTGAAAGGTTATCCAGTGTTATCAAGGTGGGTCCTAAGTGTGGTAACAGGTGTCTTCAGAAAAGAGAAATCACAAGGGATTTTACAGAAGATGAATGGGCCGATGGAGGCAGAGATGAAATGATCTGGTTCCAGAGGATTAGGACAGCCACCAGCAGCTAGAAGGCACCAGAAACTGCATCTGTCCTAGAGTCTCTCGAGGGGGCACAGCCCTGCCAAAACCTTGATTTGTTCTCCTGAAGCTGATTTTGATCTTCACAACTGTGGTGGAATAAATGACGGTTGTGTGACTCCAACACATTTTTGGTAATTTAGTACAAAAATCTTGAGGAATAAAGACTAACCCAAGAGAAGAGTCACTGCACTGGTTGCCTACAAGGTAGGACATTGATTGAAAGGGCCTATGCTATTGTGGGGCAACAATCTTAAAATCCATCAAATGATGGAGCCATAGCTACCTGTAGTGTCTGGCATGTAACAAAGAGACGGAGGAAAGAAGAGGTATCAGCCTTTGATATCTGAGACCACATTCCTTTTCCTCTGGATATGTAGACTGAACACCGCCCCTCCTGGAAGGCAAAGGATCCCGACCTGAAGTAAGTGCTGCCATGAGGAGACCAATCTCAACGATCAGTGGTGAGAAACTGGTAGTCCACACCCCTGAGCTCATCCTGTTTCCAATGTGAGTGTCACCCAAACTCAGGGTATCCACACCGTTCTAGAAGCTGAATGATGTGTGTGTGTGTGTATGTGTGTGTAGGCCTCTCAGTCAGACAAAGCGATCTATCTACTTGCTAGATTATCCCCTGGAGACCAGTCCCCCAGAGGCCAGATGCTGGAACTTCTTGGGGCATCTAGTTAACTTCACATGTAGAATAATGGGTCAGAGGGAGACACAAATGGGGAAACGGGGGACCTGAGCCCATTAAGCTTTCAGTATAGGCTGGGGGCCTTCTGTGTGAGTGCTACTTAGGGTCCTCACTGATGGCCTTCATTGGAGGGTGACTTTGAAACTATGGGGAATGCATTTCAAAGAACAAGGGTGATGACCCTGTGGCCTCAAGCCTGAGACAGAGGCCCTGCTGCTCTGGGTTCCAGGACAGTACTGAAAAAATTATTAAAGAATTATTTAAATGAGCAATTATTAAATAACTCATTGAAGAAATAAACTACACTGCTTTTTAGAAAGTTTATTTAAATTTCTGTTGAAACCTCCAGACATTCTGTTTCAAAATAGTTTAATTCCGTTTTAATCATCCCTTTGTCTGTGAATTAATGTTAAAACTTAGGATGTAGTAAAATCTGAAGAGAGGTAATTTAAGAGCTTTATGGAGGTTTCATATGCTGCAACAACAGATTAACTTCTAATCACTTCAAGCAAATATTTGTTGAAGATATATTGCATTCACAGCACTGTGCTAAACTCTTTGAAGAGAATGAGAAAAGCATTAAATACAAATCTTGTTTTCAAGGAACTTCTAATCGATGTAGAAAAGTGCAGAGAGGAAAAGACTAATGAAATAATTAGTGCAACCTTGACAACAAAAGAAATATCATTTTGTGATTTAGTGGAGGCCAACAAGATAATTAATTTTTGTGTTGTCTATTTTTTGTTGTCAAAACAGCTTATCAAATCAGTCCATCAAGAGATGGAATTATAAAGATATCTCTTCAACATTTTTGCATCTATTTGTTTGCCATGGCTACAAGTTAACTGACATTTTGAGCTAGCCTTAATCATGAAACATAATATATATTTAATCAGCAGTTCCAAAAAGTCTATTTAAAAATGCAGCATTTAGATCCATTGACTAGCCGTGCCAGTGGGAACTGCTGAGCTATTTCAGCATGTGCAAACTTGCTGTTGCCAACCCTTCCTCTGTTCCAGAAAAGTACTGTCTATCTTAAACCTGCCGAGCACAGGAAGAAACCACTCAGTAGAATTTCTTTATTTCATACACTCAAGAAGGAATGGGCTCTGCGGACGCCCCTCACCTGGGAGATAAGCCACTGATCGTTTTGCTGACTCTCTCCGTTGGAAAGGAGCCAGGATAATAATGGCTATCTGAGGATCTTCAAAGATTTAATCTTGGAGATGAGTTCTTTGCAGGGCTCAATTTCTTTTGCTTTGCCAACCTGTCTACATTCTGAAATGGCCTTCAGTGTAAAGGTGCGTGACAGGGAGGTACACACCCTGCAAGCCAAGTGACTGAACTGCATTTCTGTGGCACTCAGCGGCAATGTGGCTTCGGGGTGAGAGCTGAGCTGCTCGGAACCACACCTCCGCCTGGTGCTGACCCAGCCCTCCATATGCGAGGGCCTTCAGGAAGATCATGGGAAGTGTTCACTCTCTTTAATTCCACATTTCCATGAACTTTTTGAAATACCTTCATGCATACGGACCATGCTCGATTGATTCTGACTTAGTGGACAAGATAGATCTTGCTCCAGAGGATTTCAGAGGCTGTAAATCTTTACACAACCAAATTGCCACACCTTTCTCCCTAGGCTTGACTGATGGACTTATCTTGCTGAACTTTCCCTTAGCAGTCCAACATTGAAGCCACCGGGCTCCTTATGTCATAGACATGCCCACCAAAAACCATTGCCACAGTATCTGTTCTGAATCACAGAGAGTTTTCAAGACTAAATTTTTCGGGGAGCAGACAGCTTCATCTTTTCCCCACAGAGTAGTTGGTAGGTGTGAACCGCTGCCCTTGGCGTTTGAAGCCCAATACCTAACCCACCATGCCACCAGAGTTCCTTTAAGATAGGCGCATTATGAAGGATATGTGGCAGGGTAGGAGGTACAAAGAGGCAGGGACAAAGCAAGTCTAGAGACAAAAATCTAATTGGAACCATAATTCAAGCAACATTCATTCCCGTGTTGAATACTCGCCGAGGTATTTTCAGTGTCTACTCTGTGCTAGTCACGATTTTACATTCTTGAATAGGACAGAGAATGAGCCAAGAGTTCTCCCCTCGTGGAGCAACATTCCAGTGAAGAAAACATGCAATAAACAGCAAAGCGCATACAAGATGATGCCAGGTAGTAATAAGTATTATGAGAAATGTTACATGGCAGATTAGGGTTGGACTAGGTTCCTATAATATTGAAATTCCATAGAAAATTCAGTGGGTTGAGAGCAGATAGAAGTGTTTGTCTCCAATCCTGTTACTGTGCTAGTTTATGATTAGATGCTGAGTCGAGGCTGGACAGCTGTTGGAGAGAGTAGGATGCCCTCTGTGGTCGTTACATAATCGTTTGCCAATTTGCGGAATATGAGTGAAGGAGCAGAGTCTAGTCTGTGAATAGGATCATAGCCAATAAGTTCTCTGTGTGGTCAGGGCCTTCTGAGAATTCAGGGAACTCCTAGATTTCCTCCTTGGAGGAGGGAGACCCATTCTCTCTCTCTGAGCTCACTCCCTTGGAGACTCTCTACTGACAAGACACATGCCACTACGCTGATAGACACATGCCCCGGGAACTGGAGAAGCCACATGGAGACTCTTGCCAGCACTGAGATGCTTGCAACACCTCTGGATCCAAAGACTTTCTACCCACTGGCCTCTGATCATGCTGCTTAGGCATCATTGCATGTGTTTCATGAGTCTGAAGAGGACTTTATAGATTAGTATCAGACATATGGGCTAATATCGGACGTATGGGCTTGTACTGGACTGGCTTGGGATGCTTTCTAAATTTACAATTACCCTTTATATAAAACTCTCTCATACACATATGCGTTTCTATGGATTTGTTTCTCTAGTCTACCTGGACTAACACACCCAGAAACATACATGCATATAGATTTGACAGTGTATCTGTGTGTGTGTGTGTGTGTGTGTGTATTTGCTGCAAATATACTCATGGTTGTGGTGGAGCCCATAGGAAACAAAAGTTATGAATATTTCTTAGAAAAATGAAACTCCTTAAGCTAATGAATTGCTGAACCTGGGAGATCAGGACCACAGTTTGGGGAACACCAAGGTCAATTGGCGTAACACAGTTCACAAATACTCGCTTCTGTGAGTAGAAATTGGGATCTGAAAAGCTCGTGAGCAGTTATCTAAGGTGCAACCATTGCTCTCTCCCTACCTGGAGACAAAAAAGAGTGATGAAAGCTGAAAACCCATAAAAACAATTAGTGCAATGGACTAGCGGACCTCTCAAGCATCAGTCTCGACGACCACCGGGAGATGAGAAGAGCTAGGTGGGGCATGGCCACCACCTCCAACTGCTTTGAAAGGCTTCCAGAAGGTCCCGGATAGACAAAAGAGGCCAGGCTTACTGGTCAGGAAAAGACAGATAAGACACCCCCAAAGTGTGGCCTTTAGATATCTTTGAGGTCTAAACCTGAAATCTCACCCACTGTTAAAATGAGCAACCATTCTATATCAAAATGCCAGTGTTTACCCAAGGACTAGGTTCATAGGGCCAGGAAAGGAGGAGGAAAAGAAACAAGAGACTCAGGGAGAAAGGGGATTAAGTCATGGAACAATAAAGCGATTGCAATGGGTGAGTTAAAACAAAACGTGTTTGAATTGCTGAGTACGAAGCTCTTGGTTTGATCTATTCACCTTTGTCTAATTCATAATAAAAAGTTTCAAGTCATACCTGTAAGCAATGCTTTAATTTGTTTTTGTGTGTATAGTCTCTACAAAACCAAAATGAATAATTATTGTTTTAAAATATTTAAAATACAAATTTGCATGTCACGCACATTTATTAGCCTGAGGTGAAACACTGTGTTCAGCCAGACCATTCAGAAATATAGATTCCTTCTAGCCTGTTGCTTCAAAATCCCCCAGGGTCTGGTTGTTATGTGGGTGGTGGCGACTGAATGGCCTCTGGGTTACAGGCTGCAGCCAGAGTTGAGAGAGCACAAAGGCATTGACAGGGCCTTACAAAGCTGTCAGGGCAGCAGCACACATCACTTCCATTTATATTCCATTTGGGGGAACTTAGGGGAAGGGGTGTAAGGGATAGCGAGTAATATTGTGTAGCTGGGCAGCTCTTATTCTATTACGACTGGAAAAAAGATAGATAGAGTTTTGCAAATAGCAGGCTCCATTGGATCTAGAGTAAGAGTGAGGCGAGCTGCTATTTTTCATGGTGTGATCAGGGAAGTCAGCTCTGAGGAGCTGATTTCTGAAGTAAGAATCAAATGAGCTGAGAGTGCACCACAAGGACATCTGAGCAAAGAGCTTTGTAGACAAGTGGAGCACAAAGTACAAGTGCCTGGAGTTTAAGGAACTGAAACAGCAACACGGGGTCTCGTGGATTCTGGGCTACTGACAGCAAGGCCGGCAAGTAGAACCCACCAGCCACTCTGCCAGAGAAAGAAGAGGCTTCCTAACCCTCGGAGGAAGTCCAGTCTCAGAAGCCCACAGGGGCAGCTCCACCCTGGCCTGTTGAGTTGCACTGAGTCAGAATGGGCGCGATGGCAGTGAGTTTGGTTTCTCATAACCCAGTCATTCCATGACAGAACTCTCTTCTTTCGAGCAGGACACCCAGCTCCCTTCCTGGCCAGTGCACCCCAGGCACAGCCAGCCCTCAGCTCCATCACTCAACTGTCAGTTAAAGTGGAAACTCCCATGTCGCTAGGATGCTAGACATGTTTCTAGGTTTTTCAGACTAAGACAAAGGAGGATGAAAGGCTTGACAATGTAATGTTGAAAATCAGCCCTTAAAAAAAAAGGTATGGACTATAAAGGTTCGATTCAATGGGGTTTGGTGTTGCCAGGAATCAGAGACTCACCCAAGGGCAGCTAATATCAATGAGGGGAAGAGAAGGTCACTCAGGGTCAGATCACGAAAGAATCAGCAGGTCTTGGTTAGATTTTAGAATTCAGCCTCTGTGGGGATGTAGGAAGCATTCAAGGAGGGAAACGACTTTGAAGGAAGGTCTGGTTGAAAGTGGGGCACAGGCACACGTGTAGAGAGCAGATTTAAAAATGGTATGAAACCAGCCCTCCTGGCAAAAGACATGACCCTTTAGGAATCAAATGAGATTAGACCTTCCATTTGTGGGTTTTAAGTTCTTTCCAAGAAAAAAGTTTTTACTTCTTTGGGTTTATGTTATTCATTATCAAGAAAAAAGTATTGAAATACACTATTAACTGCCACTACCATTCAAGAAAAAGATTACTGAAAGTACTTAGCCTACAGTATTTACAGCAATACCTCAGCCTACTTAACATTTTATTTGTACTAATGAAAAAGCACTTAAAATCATTTGTATGGGCTAGTCTTCCCAAGAGGCTAAGGATAATGAATATGTGCTGTAAACATATGAAACAACTTGCTTCATTATTCTTCTAATAGTTATTTCTTAAAAAGGAATTCAAACTGAAGACTGAAGTTTAGCTTAGTATACTACAAAATCACAATTTCTATAGTTTTTCCTTATTAATCAATACCTTTCCCCATTATTATCTAAGCAGTTTGCAAGTGATTCACAATTAAAATGTTAATGCTTCTCTTTAATATCGACTATTCCATTAAGGTAGGAAAGTGGCCCCACTTTTTACTTTGAGAGACTTGCAAACCTAAGGCCTTGAAGACATAGATTCTCTTGCTCTATTGTCCTTCCTTTGTGTACCCAACTTGGCAGAAATCCAGAGAGGAACTTCATTATCAAGGCTACTTGAGTTTGTGACCAGGATGAATGGTACTACTGGAGAAAAATATATTTAAAAACCGAGAGATACTTTGAAAGTCAGGAATTTTCAACAACATTTCTAGTCTGGCTCCCTCATGTGTTGTAGCAGTCTCTCTCTCTCTCTCTCTCTGAGTGTGTGTTTAATTGTCCTTTTTGTCCACGTGTGCCCCTGGGTGGTCCAAATAGTTTAGATGCTTGGTTGCTAACTAAAAGGTTGAAGGTCAAGTCCATTCAGAACTGTCTCAGAAAAATAGTCTGCCAATCTACCACTGAAAAATTAGCCATTGAAAACCCAAGGGAACACAGTTCTACTCTGACAACACAACATGGGATTGCCATGAGTAGAAATCAGTTCAGCAGCATATAATTTGGCTGATTTTTCACTATGGCTCTCTGCAGTCTTCTGCACATTCTTGAAATATTTCTGTCCTAAACATGCTCCCTCCCTCTCAGCAAATGCCTGCCCTCCTAATCAGCATACAAAAATTTCTACACTTCCTGCCACCAAATTGACTATTCAAATATCCTCCCCTCCTCAACCCACCCGTCACACACACACAAATATACACTCTTAGCCCTTTCCCACTGGTTTGCGTGGAAGGAGTGGCTCTTTGTGGATGGCAAATCCCTGGCCTGGTCTTTGAGTCCAGCCTCATTAGTCTCTCTCCGAAATGTGTCCTGGAACCAGATGGCCCTCTAGTTCCATCCATTCCAACCACTGTCTTCTGTTGATTCTTCCCTGTAAGCATCTAAGCTCTCCTCTCATTTTATGTCACTTCTCTCATCCCTTTTATAGGTTCTTTTGCCTTTCTCCATTTCCTTAAATGTCTCGGATGACAGCAGTCTGGTTGTCTCCTTCACCAATACCCTGAAATCGTGTTCTTTAGGTCACCAATTTATCATATTTTAAATCTTAGCAAACATTTGTTTCAGATAACTTTAAAGCTTTGCTAAGGCTCCTCGCTAAGGAGTCTTGACTAGGAGATGCTTAAGTGTTCCGCTGCTACCAAAAAGGCCAGGCTATTTTGAACGCATCTGTTTGATGGAAGAACTTTGAAGCAGTCGGATTCTATAAGGATTTATAGCTTTGGAAAGCCTATGGGACAGTTCTACCCTGCCCTACTCTGTTTTAGACTCTTGTTACTCATGGTATGACTCCCAATATGACAGCATGGTTGCCTTAGAAACTCTTGGAGATACAGAATCTTGGGTCCCACCCCAGACCTATTGTTATTAAGTATGGTCATGTCAGTTCTGACTCATAGTGACTCTCTGTACAATGAGATGAATCACTGCTCAGCCTTGTCCCATCCTATCCTATGTTTGAACCCGTTGTTGCAA
The DNA here is from genome assembly GCF_000313985.2 of Echinops telfairi. NCBI lineage: Eukaryota > Metazoa > Chordata > Mammalia > Afrosoricida > Tenrecidae > Echinops > Echinops telfairi. Next base: position 2,800,178 of record NW_022111324.1, on the reverse strand, counting down.
CCACTGCTTCAATCTATCTCACCAAAGGTCTTCCTCTTTTTCACTAACCCTGTACTTTTCTAAACATGATGTATCTCTCCAGGGTCTGAACTCTCCTGATGACATTTCCAAAGTGTGTGAGATAGTCTTGTCGTCTTCAATTCTAAGGAATATCCTGGCTGCACTTCCTCAAAGACAAATAACAAATTTATTCGTTCTCCTGGAAGTCCACAATAGAACCCAGGAAACTGTCCTAATAAGCCCTCCAATAATCCTCATGTTATGGGTCAGGAACTACAGTTTAGGAACTACTGGCCTAGATTAATGAAATGCAATAATTCTTCCAAATTCAACACACTTGCTAGGATTATTCACCCAATCCCATTAAGTCTATGCAAACTTATAGAGGCCCTATAGGACAGGGTAGACTTGACCTTGAGGGTTTCTGAGACTGTACCTATTTATATGAGTAGAAATTCTTGTCTTTCTTCCACTGAGCGGCTAGTGGTTGTGAACTGCTGACCTTGCAATTAACAGCCTAACACATAACCAATTCACTACCAAGGTTCCTGGTAAAGCTTAGAGGCTACATATTTTACATGGGGATAAAATGATTAATGTGAAAAGGGTGTTGATGACCCTTCCTGGATCAATGTTTTTCACTATGGAAATCATGTCCATGATAACTCAGAAGAGTTCATTTGGTTCTATGACACGTTCCAATGAGAAGAAAAGTAGCAGCGAAACAAATACATAAAACACACCAAGCCAGTTGCCATTGAGTCATTTTGACTCACAGTGATCGAGGTGTTAGAATCTACAGGCGGTTTCCAACGGCTGACATTTGAAAAACAGATTGCCTGGCCCTTCTTTTGAGGTTTGTCTGGCTGGAAGGCCACCTGTAACTTTTTGCTTAGCTGCTGAGCACATAATAATTTGGACCATCTGGGGACTCCTGATTCCACAGAAAAGGGAGACTAATTCTCTTTATATTTTTTCTCCACTGGCTTCCCCTTTTTGAAAGAGAAAGTTTTCTCTTTAAAATGCTCTCCAAGTCTCATGTCTGCAGTAGGCATTTATCTCCACCAGTTCTTGCCTCTTGTATGAGTCAGGGTTCTAAACCGGGACCAATGGAACAAACATTACATGATTAAGCAGAAAAAGATTTTATTAAAAGGATATGAGTGAGCTCATGAAACATGTGGGAGGGCTTATCAATCAGGCTTGGCCTTACGTTTCAGGAACAATGTCTCAATCATTATGCCAGAGATAGTCTAACGAGGAAACCTCTGGTCCCAGTGGATATTATCTTTGTCTAGCCCGTCGCTTCTGTGTCCCAAACTTGATTTTGTTATCAGACCTTGCTGGTACTGCGGGTTAATTGCGGAGTTCCTAAATGAAAAGTTGCCGGTTCAAACTCATGAGCTTCTCTGAGGGAGAAAGAGAGGCAGTCTGTTCCCATAAAGAGTCACAGTCTTATAAATCCTATCTAGGATCCAAGAGTCCAAGACTGAGCCTTGGGTGTAACTGGGTTCAAGTGTGGGCTGGTGGAGCCTGCCAACTGACCCACTGCTCTCACAAAAGCTTACTGCCTCAAACACACAAAGGGCTAGTGCTCCACTGTCATACAGGGTCAATATGAGCTATAATGTACTCAAAGGCAGTGAGTTTGAAATACATTAAATAAATGCTATCAACTAAAGCAAATAAACAACAGAATAAAAGCTAGATGACTGAAAACTCCCAATTATTAGACACATATGCATCAAAAGGAGTATAAAACAAACCCACTGACTTCATCTTACATACTTTGGACAATATGCTAAACATATAATCTGAGAAAGTGTATTATTATTATTTTTTTTGGTTACTGCTTTCAGTGCAGTTTGCACTTTTTCTGTCAGTACTATTACCTCTACTTTGAGAGCACTGATCTTCCTCAGTCCTATTCTGAGTGCCTTCCAACCCGAGGGGCTCATCTTCTGGCACTCTCTCTGACAATGTCTGCTTCTTCTCATGAGGTTTTCAGTGTCGGACAATGTTTCTATGCTGTCCTTAAGGTGGCTTATCCCTCAGGAATGGAAAACCTATTCCTTATTTGTAGTCTGTTCTTAGTCTGGAAGCTCTGTTGAAACCTATTTACTTTGGGTGAGTCTGCTGGTATTTGAAATATCAGTGACATAGCTTCCAGAATTACAGCAACACACATCCCACCAGAGTACAACACAGACAAGTGGTGGAATGGCATTCTAGAGAGATGCAAATGAAAACAATGAGATGCCATCTGTGATAGGTTTATTGTGACAATGAGGCTCCAGTAGGAATATGTGGGTGGAGTTACATCAGTTTGCAGCTTGATTGGAGGGCGACAGAGATAAAGGGCTCTGAGAAGCTTGCCTCTTCCTCTTTCCTCCTGGTGATCAGACCAGCACGCTGCTGCTTCAGTGAGTCCTTTGCCTCAACCATGTGCTGCACTGCCTGTTGGCAGAGACAACCTGTGGATCCGGTCACCATGCATCCATCCACCAACAGAGCTTGTGGCTCCCTTAGGATCTGCTGCACTGGGCTCCCACACCCCCGGCCTCTGCTACTCCTCAGCTTCTCATGTTCCTACTGCTGCTGCCCCACCCTGCTGTGTCTGCTTGTCTTGCCTGAGGGCAGAGTCAGCTGTCTGCTTTATGGACCTTGGACCAGCAACCAAAATAAATTGAAGAGCTTTCAGTATATTAACTATTCCATGAAAGTGCATTGAATTGAACCCTCTGTACTGCTCTGAGGACTAATCAGCTGTTATATTTCTTCATGCTGCATAAACCTATCCTTTTATAGAGCACCCTGCCTAACACACCATCTAGTGCTTAACCCACTGCATCACCAGGGTTCAAGTTTACAGGTGTGTACTCTAGTGACTTACCTCCTTCCCAAACTGACCCTTGAACTATCAAAGAATATTTACTTTAGAATGAAGTCTTTTTAAAATCTTTTAATAATATGAAGGAGCTTCAATAAATTTGTGAAAAAGTAGTATTGAAAAATAATGGCATTTTTCAATAAACCTTTTGAATCTCCCTCATTGTGATCTCAGGAGTATTTTTCTTTTGTGATTAACATATTTCACACACAATGTCTTCTAAATCAATTCATGTTGTGAAATCTTTTTCAGTTTCATTGTTACTCTTCAGCATTGTGTGATATTCCATTGTTTCATAGCTTCTATCTCCATTCTTTGCTGTTGGTCTTCTAGAGTGTTTCAAACTTTCTGTTGTTATAAATCGTGCTGTGATGAATGTGGATGGGCATCTATCTATTCATGCATGCCTCTGTGCCAGATATGTCTCTTCTGTTCTTAAGGCAGACTTGCAAAAGAGTTTGAAAGAAATGGAGTAAGTGTTCCAGAGAACGCATTTGTCTTTAATTGATGCATCGCCAGAACATTTCTGCAATAGGATTCTAAGACCCCTGTGATGGGCATGAAAACTGTGACTGTAAGAGATTCCTTCACTAGTTCACTGCTGGTGATGAAGGGGACAAGTTCAGAAGTTTAGAACCCATGCCTGTACAAATCCAGCCTTTTCCCATGCCACTGCACCAGGCAGGGTGAACAGGAAAGGGAATAACTGCTAAGCAAAACCAAGGCTAAGAGCCAACTCAGAGAAGAAATAGAGTTCTCAGATTTTAGTAGAATACTTAAATTTTGTAGTTAAAAGGAAAGGAGAAGTTATTTGGGGGAGTTTAGGAAAAGAGAAAACAGTTTATAGATCTCTGAGCTTGAGGATTCGGAGAGTTGTTAGGAAATTGTATTGTTTTACTTTGAGAATGAATCAGCACCGCCTTGGGCAGCAGGGCTGTCACTACTAGCATGAGAATAACACAAGATCAGATTCAGGAGAGAACTTTGGAAAAGAAGATTTAATTCCTTCCTCCTTCCTCCCCAAGCCCTTAGCCCAGCCCTTCAATCCCACCAAAGAGCTGCAGTTTTTAAAGGATAGGGAATTAGGGGTGGGGTGGCTTAGAAAATGGATTACAGGAGTCACTTGGAGTAGCAAGAAGAACCAAGTTGTTTTCCCAGTGAAATCATCCACTAAAAAATTAATCCTGTCCCCTTATTCATAAGTGGGGTGGGTATTACTTAGGGCCACCTTGATTTTATGTATGGGAGGCAAATACAGTTTTCTGGTTCCAGGAAGATGTACAGCCATGGAAACCTTAAGTAACCATTGTGCTCTGTCCTTTTAGGGTCGCTGTGAATCAGAAACACCCGATGGCATGAGTTTCGTTTGAGTTTAACTTTATGTGGACAAAACTTTACTTATGAATAAAAAGCAAACAATAAATGGGCTGTGTGCCTTCCTTGTCTTCCTTACCTTCAATCTTCTCCTTACCTTTTATTGGTAACCATTGCTTCCTCAAGGATGCAGACCTGATACATCTGCTCCACAGCGCCTCCTAGGCACTGGTCTTTACAGAAACAGACAGTCAGGGTTTTTCTTCCCTTCACCTTCTTAGCCCCAGATTGCAAAGTGCCTGTACTCTACAGGATTTACCTGGTCATACAGTGCTTTCATAGTAAGGTTGTTAGAGTTTAGCAAATAAAATATATTTGAGTTTCATACAAACAAACAAACAAAAACCTCACTGTCATCAGTTGATTCCAATTCCTCACAAGCTTATAGGGCAGGGTAGACCTGCCCCTGTGGGTTCCCAAGACTGCAGCTCAAGGGAGTAGAAACTTCATCTTTGCTTCACAGAGAGACTGGTGGTTTCAAATGCTGATCTTGTTGTTAGCACCCAATGCTTGACCATTCTCTCTCTCCCCTCACACATACACACACACACACACACACACACACACATATATATGTATATATATATATACACACATACATACATACATGTTTATTGGAATTCCTTAGATATAATTATTTCATTTGACAAACATATATATATATGTATATAGTTTGTATTGCAGACCACATACATCTGCTCCGCACACACATATATATATGAAAAATGATCTATACTTAGATATACTTTATATATAGATTGTTCCCAAAATAATGAAATATTCCAACTAAAATGTATTAATTACATATAGGAAATATATAAAGTATATATATATGAAAATTTGCCCTAATAAAATACTTCCACTAAAAATTGTTCATGACATCTAGGAAATTGCAATTTAACTGAATGTCCTGAATTGTAAAGAGCCCATAGTGCTCAAATGTAAGCACTTGGCTGCTAACTGAGAGGTGGGTTGGTGGAATCCAGCACTCAAATCCCACAGAGAAAGCTGGGCCAGTGTGTTTCTGTAAAGACTGTAGTCCTGGGGGCACTTATGGGGACACTGTCCCATTCTGTGTGTTTGCTGCCCAGACAGACTCTAGGACACAGATGTGCTTTGAGCAAGATACTGTGATGACATAGAGGAGGGAACATTGGATCTGTATTTCAGAAATAGACTGTAGAGCAGCGGTTCTCAACCTGTGGGTCGTGACCCCTTTGGGGGGCGAACGACCCTTTCACAGGGGTAGCATAAAACCATTGGAAAACACATTATGATTTACTCTACGGTTCATAACAGTAGAAAAATGACAGTTATGAAATAGCTATGAAAATATTTTTATGGCTGGGGTCACCACCACATGAGGAAGTGCAGTAGGAAGGTTGAGAACCACTGCTGGAGCAGCTGTCAGCCATGCCAGGAAGAAAGAACACTCTAGGATAAAATGTCCTTTCCTTTTCCAGTAAAACTGCCAGGTAGATTTAAAAAAATTAAGAGAGGGGGAAAAATAAGCAGAAACATAAATGTCACTTGAGCAGATTTGATGAGAATGGAGTTTTCTAAGTATAAATTTAACAAAAGAAAATTGGAAAGAAACTATTTCAACCACATAAACAGATATACTTTTCTATTTCCTCAACCGCATAAAAATTTGAGAATCAGTTACCAGATGGGGAAAAATTGTGATAGATATGACCAATCATAGGTATCTTGATTACATAAAGACTCCTTTTAAAAAGAGGAACTTTCTAGGAAATAAGTCCGTGCTTATGGAAGTATACTGTAAGTTGGGTTTCTCCTGTGGGAGTTAGTTTCACAGAGTTTAGTAGAAAAGCAATTTGCGATGTTTCAAAGGCTTGAAAACTGTATAGTCTGCAATGAAATGATGCCATTTCTAGGAATTATTTCTGAGGGAATAATTAGAAATTCAAATACAAATTTTTGTAAACATATTCAGTGAAGCATTTAAAATAATGAAAGTAACAACCTAAATGTCCTACCATATGGAATAGTTAAGTAAGCCACCTGCATCCAGTGAAGGGAGGATTAGCTAACTCCTAGAAGTTCTGTTTTATTGACTATTTACTATATAGGGAAATCTCCAGATAACAGTTAAGTGACAAACAAAGTGGGGAACACTGCCTTTTTTTTTTAATGAACCATACACACACATACCTGGAAAGACCTCACTAAAATAATAGAGTGCATATGTGATTTTAGTTTGTCCTTATGCATTTTATAGGCTCCTTTACTATAACTTTTATCAGCTTAAATTTAATGTACCTTTGGAAATGAAGCTTTTTAATGAAGTACAACATCTATGAAGTGTTCACAAATCACAAAAGGAACAGCTGGGTGGATTTTGACAAACTTGAGCATAGTCTTTTCTTTTTTTTTTTAAAGCTTCATTTTTTTCCTCACAGAGTGGCTGGTGGGTTTGAACTACCAACCTTTCAGTTAGCAGCCCAACGTGTAACTCATTAGGCTACCATCACCAAGGTTGAGCATAGTCTTTTAACCTGCAGCTTGAGAAGCAGCACCCAGAGAATAGTCTAGTCTCTGTCCTGAGTTCTATCACTGGTGCTTCCTTTGCTTGATTTTGAACTTCCTGAAAATGGAGCCTATGCTGCAGGATTCACTGTGTGCTTCCTGTGCTTAGCTTTATGTTTGTGAGTTTCAACACTCTTACGTGTAGCAAGATTTTGTTTCCTACTGTTAGTTGTCAGGGGCCGTTTAGTTGGCTTTGACTCGGCAGCGAATCAAACACTGGCTGGTCCTTTGCCATCCTCACAAACTTTCTATGTTGGAATCCTTTTTTTTCTGTCTTGCTTTCTCTAGGTACACAAATTGTTATTTCTGCTTGGCATATATCCTGGAATGTAATTACTGGAATTTAGTCATATTTGTTTACGTTTTAAAGTAGATGAACTCATATGCACCCCTGACAGAACTCTGCGAGATTTATATTCGCTCCACATTGTCATCAACTTTAGTACTGTCATGCTTTTTGTAAGTGGAAACATTCTGTTGGGGTTATGCTGAGTTTATGGGGATTTCAGCCTGTACTTCCAATTTCTCTACTATAATTGATCACCTTTTCATATGTTATTTGCCTTTTGGATGTATTTAATGGCAAATTCCTGTTCTATATTTACTTTTTGGAAAGTTTTATACGCTCTGGTTACACTGTTTTGTTCTTTTAAAAATATGTAAGTATATGACTATTATGTTTTAATCCACAACATAAGGTATATTACTTTGTTCTTTGAAAAAACCTGAATTTTTAGATTTAATTAATGAAGAATTACATTTTCTTTATGCTATGAGATGAGGATAAAAATTCCTTTTAAAAAAAATGTATGTTTATTCCATAGAATCAGCACAATTTATTTAAATGATTCTCCCTTCTCTAATGCACTGTCCTATAATTGTCACAAAACATCAAGCAACTAAAGAAGTATGGTTCATTGTCTACAGTCTATTCTATTTTGATGGACTGTCTGTCCATCTCTTTTCTTAAAAATGTTTTAGTTATAGTTACTTTATCAGTCCACACAGTAGGCAGAATAAACTCTCTATGCTTTATTATTTATATTTGATATATTCTTGGATATTTTTAGCCTTTTTCATTTACATTAATTATTCCACCAAAATCTGTGGGGATTTGGATTATAATTACATTTAAAATGTAGATATATTTGAGTGAAGTTTCATATATGCTTCAATATACCAATTTGTGGATTTGTCTTGTGCATCTTTTCATGTATATAAACTTGTTGCTAGATTTTTAATGACTTTCAAAGTTCTTGTAAACAGTATTTATTTTATTTTATAATTTTGATGAAATACTGAATTATAATTTTCTCTTGCATATTGACTTTATATTTAGTGAACTTACTTATTTTAGCTAATTAACTATATGTCTAACCGTTTCAAAACCAAATAGTTTTCTGATTTAATCTTGTATTGGAAAAATCTATTTTCAGTATTGGAATGTATTTTAGCTAAAATGAAAAGATCACTTAAAAAAATAATATGGATTTGATACCATTAGTGGGACATATATGTCCCGTCCCAAAGTGTCTCTGGTGTTGGAGTGTGTGGGATGAGGGGTACTTCTTCATATTCATAAAAACCCTTATCTGAAGAAAAAAACTCCCTATCAGATGGCAGCATGTGGGGAAACAGTTGTTTGCTCCTTAGGCAAACAGGTCAGGACTACCACCTTCCACTGTTTCTGGCCCATGGGGAGATGCTGATGGCTCAGCCATGGGAGCTGATGAAGCAATGGCTGGCCTGTCTCTCAGTCTGAGATAATGGACACTTGCCTCCTGCTTCCTGACTAAAGTTGCAGAAGGCAGCAGTCTGCAAACTTATTGGTTACTACTGGTTCCCAGTCTCATCCTCCCCTTCTGACTGTGAATAACTTGACTGATGTATAAATGCTTCTTTGCAAACCTTCAAATTGTGACCTGTCCTTCTGTGTATAAACCTGTCGAGGGTTGCAAGGTACGTGCAGGGAATGTCTTTAAGCCTGCACCTAATAAAGTACCAGGTCCTGGAGTGGGTTTACTTAAGGAACCCCCACCCTCCAGCCCTTAGTTCTCCATTTTGCATATCAGTCTTCTCACTCCGGATTGCACCCCTCGCACATGTGATGTAGGATAGGCTGGAGCGTCTTACAGCAGCATACACTAACAATGAGAGAGCAGTTCCCTGCTAAACCTCAGAGGCAGAAAGTAAAGCAGGCATGATGGCCACAGGGGTCATGAAGGCATAAACTTATATGAATGCACTACTAATCATGTACCTGCAACTTATAGCATTTTCTTTCTTCAATTTCAGTTTTTATCCATTTATTTTTTTATTGATCCATTATGTTAGTAATAGGACCTTAAACCAAAATTAAACAGCAATCCTATTGGTAGCTATCTTTGTCTTATTCCAAAGGCAGGTGCTTGCAATATTTCTCTGTTAGAGTTTACTGTTTAAAGGACTGTTTGTAGCCCTTTGACAGTAATTATTTTATATTCCTACTTTACTGTGTGGTTGTTTTCATTTTTTAATAATGATGGGTGTTAAATTTTATCAAATATTTTTCATTCAATAATTGGGATAATCATTTTCTTTTTATTATGTTAATTTTATGTTTTTTCAAATGTGAATACCCTATATATACTCCTGGAATAAATCCATTCAGTGGTAGTAGTTTATCCTTTTTATCACACACTGAATATTATTTGTTACTATTCTTACTTTTCAATATTCCTTACATATACAAAAGAGAAATCAGTGTAAATTTCCCTTTCAGATTTTGGTGATAAGATTACACTGATCTTCTTTTTATAAAATGGTAGGTTTTCTACTTTTCATATTTTTGGGAAATTTTTCTCTTTGGGAAATACTTTTCTATATGGGAAAACATTTCTCTTTTCAGATACAAATATTCTCTGAACAGAAAATCAGATTATTATTTTTTATTTCTTAAGTGTAAGTAAAATCAACTAATAAAGCCATTTGGCCCTGAAATTTTCAATTTGCAAAATATTTTAATTTCTTTAATAAATATGAGTATTTTCAAATCACCAACTTTTTCATCTGTCAGTTCTTCATCAGGTGCTGTCAGTCCCCTGCCCTCTCAGCAGCACGGCTGTGTCATCTGCTCATTCAAGGTTATTAATAAGCCTTCCTCCAATCCTGACGCCATGTTCTTCTTCATATAATCTACTTCTCAGATGGTTTGCTCGAAATACAGATTGAGCAAATGTGGCGAAAGTACACGACCCTGATGCACCTGATTTTAAAGCATGCAGTAGCCTCTTGTTGTGGTCCCACAGTTAGAGTTGGGGGATGGTTTTCCTCGGTCCTTGCTTCTCAACGCTGAAAGAGTTCACATGGCAGAAGCACTTTTGTAATTCAAATAATTTTTATGAAGGAAAGAGACGTTTCAGGTATTAGAGTCTCAGATAGTACACACTTTCTCTGGAAAGCAGGCAAGGCCACATGGCGGGGACCGTGGGAAAGTTTACGGCTGAAAATGGTCGCCTCAGGGGAGTGTGAAAAATAGGAAAATGGCAGGAGAGAGAGGAGTCCCGGAACCGAAAAAGAGAAAAGGAGAGATCCCACCCTCCGAGCTGAAGAGAGAGCGACCTGAGCGCGAGCCACCAGAAGGAGAGAGGCAGTGTGCGCCCCAGAGACACGTGTGTGCCCGCCCATGCCCACGGCAGAGACCCTGCATTCTAACTGAGAGGGAGTACCCGAGAGAGTGGCCTGCCCTCACCTTGTTCTGTTTGTCCCCTCCTGTCCCCACTTGGGGCGGTGAGTTGTGCTGGACAGTGTTGGCCTTTCTTAGCGGCTAAGTTCAGGCACACCTGTGACGTGATGTCGCTGGTGCCTAGTGTGTGCCCAGATTGACTTCCATTCGGGTCTAGGTGACCTTGGTCTGTGAATGCCCAGCTTTGGACTGTCCCCAGATGTCTAATATGTGCCTGATTTATTTCAACCCTCTGTATTGTGGCATGGCCGTCTACTTTTTATTTAACTTAGGCATTCAGTGGGGACAACCCTCTGTATCCCTAATCTTTCTACCTTTCATTCCCCACGGAAGCAGTGTAGACCCCAATCGTGAGGGGATACTGGGTGCAGACGGTCCTGCTGGCTACTTCCCGCTGACAAATGGGCATGAAGAGGGGCTTTGATCTCCCTCCTGCTCTCTGGGAGGCGTTGCGTCACTTAGGGGCCCTTGGAGAATGGGGTGGAGGGGACCCAGGCATCGGTGATCCTGGGGATGTCGTTCTTCCGCAGTGTACTCGGATGGCTTCTGGAAGAGACGAAGCAGGTGACCAGTGTAGGTAAGGCCAGGGCGAGAGCTATTGATGGCACTGCCCGTGGAAGTGTGGATGAGTCTCACTGAAGATTCCAAAGGAGATCTCAGGAGGTATTCTTAACCCCGGATTGACAGCAGCGTCTGCACGGTGACTTCAAACACAGGAACTGCGTGAAAGTGTCTATGAACTTCAGGATGTGTGGATTTGAGGTGGGGCTTTTTGCTGAGCTCCCATCTGTCTCAGGGTGCCAATGAAACACCATCTGAAGGCCGTCTAATGGTTCACGTGTGTAGTTGTCTGGCTCCGTTTGATGTGAGTCTGAGGGAATTGTTTTCCAGCGGTTTCCACATCTGTACCCCTGAATGGGGGATCCACTCCCTCTGTCCTAGAACTTTAAAGGCAGTAGGAATAGAAAGAGTCTCTGGGAAAGGACTTTTCCAGACTGGCTGGAGCTGGGAGTTGGAGGACCAATCCTTCTAAGTTTTCAGTAGAACTTGCTCTCCAGGAAGACACAGGGAGAGGGTGGGGGTGGGGGTGGGAGTAGAGTCCTTCCCCTTGGGCCTGGGTAAGCCCCTATAAAACTTCATAGGGGCGTAAACATGTAGGGTGCCGTGGGAATTTCTGATATGTAACAGAGCTGCTAGCAGTGCGTCTCTCCAGGTCCTGAATCTCCTGTGTCAATTTCCTGAGGGTTCGTTTTAAGGGTTGGTGAATTCTCTCTGCTTGCCCTGAGGATTGTGGTCTCCCAACACAGTGGAGATGGTAAGCTATTCCTAAGTATCAGACTACTGCTTGGAGGCTGGGGAGGGAGGTTAGGAGAGAGTAGACAGCACCAAGTAGAGAAAAAACTACTGACCTCCCTGCCAACATCCATTCACAACCAGGTCTCCAGACCAGGTACAGCAATCTCGTGTTGCTGGGCCTCTGGCTGAGCTGCTTCATGCTTTAGTTAGCCGTTGCAAACTCGCCCGAGGACCACCCTCTTCTAAGGGCTTCTCCGTAGGACAGAGCGCTGCCAGTGGTTGGTTGGTTTGCAGTGATAACATGGCCCTCATGGAGGCCCATTTCTGCTAGGGCATTCCTTTGCCCAGTAGCCCACCCACCAATATACATGGCACTTGGTACCCTGTGCAAGGGTCTTTGGAAGCTGGAGTCAGTAGATGGAGGCTGATTATCTATGGTGGCTAAGACCTGCATATGCCTAGCATCTTTCCTTTTCTCCTTCTCCTGAATCTCTTGCCCATTGTCTCTATGGTAAAAGGCAGCATTGCAATAGTAACCTTCTTTAGCACTCATTCTTTCTCATAATCTCTCCTAGAAGTATCGTTACATCCTTCCAGGCTAAGTTAGAGGCCAGGGTGAGGTACTGAAAGGTATCTTTGTACTGTTCTGGATTATCTGAGCAGCTGCCTAGGTTTCTCTTAATTTGCTTTAGTTCAATTAGGGCTATAAATCATCCAAGAACCAAATTATCCGGCTCTCTACCAAGGGTACAACTGAGATTGAGGTGGATCCTGTCTCCTTGACTGCTGCTGACCTACCCTGCTGCCTGCAGGCAGATTCTGCCTGTCTTGCCTAAGGGAAGACTCAGCTGTGTGCTTCCTTGACCTTGGACTGACAGCTCACGTGATTTGAAGGACTTCCAGTGTTAACTTCCACAAAAGTGAATTGAACTGAGCCCTTGGTACTGCTGTGTGGACTAATTAGCTGTTATATGTAATATTCCTTCTTGCTGTATATATATATAGTCTCCTTTTGGGTGTGGCCTTCTCATAATGCATGCCCTGGAAGCCCCCCCTTCTCGCTCTGTCCTCCTACTGGGTGGCAACTCTGAGACCTGATTTTTCCACCACCATTGGATCCACACAACTTTACCCTCATAATCCGTCAGATTCTTGCATTCTGTGTGATTGCTTGCTTGTGACTGCATGTGTTTGAAGAGGGACTTATGAACTATTACCAGATTTATGGACTTGAGGTGGACATTGCTGGGATGTTTTATCAATTCCTAATTAGTTCTTAATATAAAGCTTTCTATTATACATTTATGAGTGCCACTGGATTTGTTTTTCTAACAACCCAACCTAACACAGTCGTGGAACATGAGAGAAATACTTGAGCCTAGAGCAAATTCAGATTGGGTCCAGAGGGAGGTCAATTGAGCAAGTATATTATACATTGGTTCAATCCATCATATTCAAATTGAAAATAATCTGTCTGATAGTAAACTGTTCAATTCCTTCCCTCACCTGTGGCTAGAGGGGATCTACCAGATGCTTAATCTGAAGATTCTCTGCAGATGGATTTTAGGCTCCCACTGCCCTCCATAGCCTTCTACAAATTAGAGTTTACAGTTTAAGCTCTGGTATGTTTCCTTTCATTATATGTGGTTTTGGATCACACAGGCTGGTGTGCTTCTTCTGTGTGGACTTTGTTGATGCCTCACTTAGATATCTGCTCGTTTGAATACAAGTCTTTAAAACCCCATACACGAATCAATTGGTAAACGGGCACCCTCTGCTTTCTTCACTATACTTTGGTTCTCTTGGACTTGTTTCATTTTCTTCAGCTTCAACCTGAAGTTACATAGTAGCAATTGATGGTCTGTTTCACAGTCAGCTTCTGGCCTGTTTTTAGCACTGTTCATTGAGCTTCTCTATTGTCTCTTCCCACAGATGTAGTAATTTTGTTTCTGTTTATTCCATCTGAACAAGTCCATGTGTATAGTCAGTGACTATGTTGTTGAAAGAAAAACATATTTGTGACAAAGAAATCATTGGTCTTGCAACATTCTATCGTGTTCTCTCCAGCTTCATTTCTATAACCAAGACTATATTTTCCAACTACTGTTCTTTCTTCTTTGTTTCCAACTTCTGCATTCAAATTGGCAACAAATATCAATATCTCTTGATTGCATGTTTGATCAATTCCATACTGAAGACATTAGTAGAAAGCTTCAATTTCTGCATCACCAGTCTTAGCGGTTGGTGAATAAATTTGAATAATACTTGTATTGATTGGACTTCATTGTATGAAGATAGACATCCTATCACAGACAGCATCATACTTCCAGATAGATAGGAATGTCTTTTTGATGATGAATGCAATACTGTTCTATTGAATGTGCCATTCCTGGAATAGTAAACCATAATTTTCTGATTCAAAATGTCCAGAGTCGACCATTTCAGCTCACTTATCCCTAAAATATCAACCTTTATGCATTCCATTTGATTTTTTATGACACACCTTTCCTAGATTCATACTTAGTATATTCCATGTGAATTATTAATTGATGATTGCAGATGTTTCCTCTTACCTTGAGTGTGCTTCATCAGTACATGAAGCTCCAGAATGCCTGATTCCTACAGACTTAACTCCATCTGCATCATTACAATTGACTCTACTTTGAGAAACCAGCATTTCCTCAATCCTGCTTTAGTGCCTTGTGACCTGAAGAGATGCTCTTCTGGCACTATCTGTGACAATGTTCTGGTTTTATTCAAGAGGTTTTCAGTAACATGACAGTGTTTTGATGCTGTCGATAGAATTTTCAGTGGCTACTCCCTCTGAAGCTGAGAGCCTATTCCTTCATCATGATCTGTTCTTAGCCTGGAAGCTCCTCTGGAACCCCGTTCCTTTTGGGTGACCCTACTGGCATTTGAAATACCAGTGACATCACTTTCAGCATCACAGCAACACAAGCCACCACATGACAAAATATCGAACAAGCAGTGAAGATAGATGATATAGCTACATCTTCATATTTAATGCATGCCTTTTCTATGTAAAAGGGACTCTAGTGGGTTCTGTGGGATAAGCATTAGGCTGCTAACCACAAAGCCAATCGTTCAAACCTACCAGCTATTCAACAGGAGAAAAAGAAAGCTGTTTACTGCCTTAAACATTTACAGTGCTAGTAATCCTATTTAGAGTCACCTTAAATTTGAATTAATTCAATGGCAGTGGGTTTATTTTTTATTTTCTTAAAGATAGAATATCCTAATTTCATTTTCTGACTCTAGTGGTTTTGTTTTGGGCATGGGATATTTAGTCCATTTTTATTAATGTATGTTTGTGTATTTTCCTTGCACTGTCTGCTTTTTCCAGTTTCCTTTTCTTAATTTTCATTTAATTAAGCTTTATACTACTTCATTTTTTCCTGTCAATTAGCATTGTCTTATAATTATAAAGTTTTAGCCACATTTGAATTTATCATTATATACCGGTCATATAAATATTTATACCATTAGCCATTTGTTTCATTTATTCTGTTCCTTTTGTTTCTGTAATTAATCCATTTATCTAATTAATCCCAGGATTAGATAGTTATCTATATATACATTTAAATTCCTTTAGATGTTACTTTACAGATTACAATACTAAAATATAAACAAATAATTGTATCACTTCTCTGTCATTGCTATACTGTCCATATTTTCCTTTTAAGTATATTTTAAGCCTGATAAAGCATTACTCATAGTTTTAGATAATTTTAAGTATATTTAATTAAATATTTTCCCTGCTAGTTTCTTTTATGATTTTCCTACATTTCCACATATCTGTCTAACATCAAATTTCTTCTATACAAATATATTCCTGTATTACACCTTCTAGGGAGGTTTACTGGGAACAAATTCTCCTGGTTTTGCCTGAATGGAAATGTCTTTATTTTGAGTCTTAATTTTAAGGAACATTTTTATGGGGAAAAATTAAAGCTTGGCAGTAATTTTACCTCATTATTTACAAGATGTTATCTCATTGTCCTCTGACTTTAATTATTTCTGTTAAGAAGTAAACTGTATCTTATGTGCTTTTTGAAGCTATTATGTTTTGTTTCTCCTCTGCTTTTATTTTAATATGCTCTCTTTATCTTTGATGATCAGCTATCCCATCAGAATATATCTATATGTGATTTTATTTGCATTTCTCTGTCTCCCTTGTTAGTTTTATAATGTATATTGAGTCTGTGACTTAATGTGTCCCTGCTCAATTCTTTGGCTACATCACTCTTAGGAGTCTTATTATCTTTGTGTGGGAAATATTCACCAAGACCCACAGATTTCTTATATTTATAGAATAAGTGGTTGTCTTTTCCTCTTTTGTTTAGTCTATTTTTCCTTTTACTTTTTACTAATTTCAACTCTAGGTTGGCAATCTTTTTAATTATGTGTAATCTGCTATCAAACCCATTTGTTTGGGTCATAATTTCAACTATTTTACACTTAATGGTTTCACAGTTTCTATTTTATTCATAAAACTTTTCACATTGCCATTAATTTTCTCAATCTTATTAATTGATTATATCTTTTAATATCATGTGTTCTAATACCAGTACTTTGACCGCCTACGTTTATTCCTTTTTCCTCTTTTTGTTGTTGTTTTTATGTTTCGTTGTCTACCCATAACTCTTTGTTAAATGACAGCATTTTGTATAAAAATATAGAAGCACTTTCTAATGTCATGTTTCTCTAAAGAGGTTCCAATTATCATATAGCAGGTCAACTTTTCTGATCAGGGATTCTGTTGACTTGCCATTAGATTTTAGTGGTTGTAAATCCTCGGTATACCTCTCGCTCCCACCTATGTGTTGAGTATAGCCATCTGAGATCAGAATAAAAGCTTGTATGGTTCCTGAAGCCTTCATAATTGGTAAATAGTGAAGACTAATTTTTGACTTCGTAGTGTTGCAAGATTGCTAGAACTTCAACTAATCCTCCTCCTCCTCTTCTTGTTCTCTTCCTCCATCTCCTCTTCCTTCTCCTTCTTCTTAATTTTTTAAACAGTGTGCCTCTTCCCCTGCATAGTTTAAGTATTAGTAAATGTATCCAGGAACAATCAGCCCAATATTTTAGAATCAGTTTTCGAATCAGTTGTCTGCCTGTTTTCTCCCTGGAGTTTTGGCACTAACAATTAGTATTACATTGAAAAAAGAAACAAACAATTAAAAAAAACCCTCTAAGTTAATTTTTAAGAGTCCTGGTGGCATAATAGGTTACATTTGTGGCTACTCACCACTAGGTTGGCAGTTCAAACTCACCAGTCACTCTATAGGAATAAAGATGAGGCTTTCTACTCCCATAATGAGTTATAGCCACTTTGGAAAGCCACAGAGGTAGCTTTGTTCTTTCTGGGGGGTGGGGGTGGGCGAGGCCACACTATCAGAATCATCCCCATAGCGGTAAATGAAAAATCAATTTTTGTTTCGTCATATCATGAGAATGTTAAAGATCTATTTAACCAATGCTTTATACTTGACTTTCTGTTTATTTTCTCCTTTAACTCTTTTTTCTCTTGCCAACTGTTGTCCTAATAATTGGCAAATGCCCCAGGAGAATGTAGCTCACAAATGCTAGCTGGACTTCCATGATCTTTCTTTTGGGGGGTGGGGTGGGGTGGATTTAGTACCTTGAATCCTGACTGTCTCAGGAGCTCTCGATGTTTTTACACATGTGAATGTATTTTCCCCCCAGATTATTTCTTTAGCTTGTTGTGTGTTGTGTGCTATGATTGTGTTTGTTTGTTTGTTTTAAGTGGGAATGTTGTTTTCTACAAGCACTTTTTTTTTAATGGAAAGAAGAATCCTCACATTAAAGTTACTTTAAGGGTCCTCACTTTGCTAACCAGAAAAGAACCTTGGTAGCGTGGTGGGTACATGTTGGGCTGCTAACTGCAAGGCCAGCAGTTTGAGACCACCAGCCGCTCAGAGGAGGAAGCTGAGCTTTTCTAGTTGCATCCAGATTTATAGTTTCAGAAACCCAGGGGTAGTTCTACTCTGTGCTATATACAGGTCTCTGCGAGTCTGCATCCAGTCCAAGGCACTGAGTTTGGTTTAGATCAGCAGTTCTCAACCCATGGGTCGTGACCCCTTTGGGGGTTGAATGACCCTTTCACAGGGTCGCCCGATTCATAGCGGTAGCAAAATGATAGTTATGAAGTAGCAACAAAAATAATCTGATGGGTGGGGGTCACCACCACATGAGGAGCAGTCTGAAAGGGTCGGCCATTAGGAAGGTTGGGAACCACTGGTTTAGTTTGTTGTTGTTATTTAATGGAGGCACAGGTCATTAATCTGCCAGAGTTGGCTCATTAGACATTATATTGCGTGATAGTTATCTTATGTTAAAATAGAATCTGGGAAACATCTTACAAGTGAACACCATGTTTGTCCTCTTTAATGTTCCCTTTGAGCTAAATCAGTTTGTTTCCTTCCTGTTTTTCATGTGGGCCATTGAAGATAGAGAATTAAAAAGAAAAAAAAGAAAATATAGAGTAAAAAAGCACACCATTAGTGTCGTTTTTCTGTCTCTTGTATTTCGATGCGGGGCATCCATTAGAACTACAGAGCCAGGGAGTAGTCAATCAGCCAGATAGACAGGGTCTGCCCCGCTGTGTCCTCGAGCAGCTTCTGACACAGCAGCACACACTGCCCGACCTCCCGCCCCACGCTCCCGAGGGGTCTTGTGACTGAGCTCACCGTTGCAGCTACTTAGAGCGAGTCCTTAGTAATGGTGCCGCTTCCTTTCTCTCTCTCTCTCTCTCGTTGCTTTCTTCTCCTCATCTTTTAAAGGCACATATGTCAGAAGGGAGTTTGAGTCAACTTTCGAGACTTCATTCCCAATACTGATTCATAATGAGTATATTTTATACAGAGGAGCCAGAACTGGGGAAGGATATCATGCATGGGAGAGGGTCAGCGACAATGGGTGATGGCCTCAATAATATATATATA
>NW_022111324.1:2681154-2781258 GCF_000313985.2 Echinops telfairi | reverse complement strand
TTGAACATTGGCGGCAACAATAGGCTCTGAACATTTAGCAGTGATCATGAGGATGCTGTAGGAGTGGGCAGTGTTTTATTCTGTTGTAGTACATAGGATTGCTATGAGTTCAAACTGACTTGACGGCACCTAGCAACAACAGAGTGATGATAATTTTCAGAATATGTATAGTGTAATTAAGGAATAACAATATTCCCCAAGCAAAATGAAAATTAAGTATATATAATTCTATGTAAATATTTATATATTTTTATATATTTATACTTAATATATAAATATATTTATTATTAACCAAACTTTTGCATAGCTCTCTCCAATATGCTATGTATGTAAAAAAATAAGTATAGATTAATTGTCTAAAGTACGTAATATCCTGTAGGTTTCACAGTCTTTTTTACAGGAAAATAAAATATATTACTCATTCAAATATTTGGAAGATGCATGTGTCACACTCTATTCTTCTCATTCCAAACCTTTCTCCTGAGTTCTCAAAAAAACCCCAAACATATTTATTGCCTTCAAGTGAATTGTAACTCTGAGATACCTTATAGCAACCCTACAGGACAGGGTAAATCTGCCTTCTGGGAGTTTCTCAGACTGTAATTCTTGACAGAAGTGGATATCCTAATCATTGTCCAGAGGGAAAAGCTGGTGGTTTTCAAATGTTGACCTGTGATTAGAAGCCCAACACACAACACAGAGCTGCTTCTCCTGAGCTCTAGCTGTGCATTTTCAACCAGCTTTTAGATACCCCCATCACATCTTCATTTTCCCTAACACATGATGTCTGAAAGACACCTTTATATTTAATAATGTGCATTTAATGTTTAATTCTCACAATAAGCTCTGATATAAATTCTATTATTGTCTCATTTTATAAGTGAGGTGTTTTGTTAAGTATTTCCCATGCCACAAGATTGAAGAACTACTGTCTGCGAGTAAATCGGGCTGACTCTCAAGTTCAAATGCAAAGCATTATGCTACAATGTTTGTGGACACTTAGGCAGAAGTCTCCCTCTTCATTTTGTGTCTCTGTTATAGCTTCACTGATGTTATGGCTCTTTAGGAAAACCTGCTGGTCATTCTTGGATGCACATTTTTCATGAACTGTTTTGCAGTGAGAGTTCCTCCAAATTGTGACTGTGTAGTCCTTTCGATCTGACCCTAATAACCTTGGATAGCAGCCTTCGTGTCTAGCGTTATAGGGTTTACGTGGAGGGCATCAAGAAGTTCATGGGAAAATTCAGCTATCGCTCAATTCCACTTTCCATGAACTTTTCGAAGCCTCCTCATATACATATGTGGATGCATAGGTACATAGATACACATATACATGGATAGAATGCTGTCATTAGGTTAATTCTAACTCAAGGGGACTCCGTAGGACAATCAGAACTGCACTGTAGGGTTCTCTTGACTGCTAACGAGCATGGATGCAGATCACCAGCCCTTTCCCTTCATGGAGCCACGGGGCCGTATGTGGACTCAAGCCACCTGACCACCTTACAATTAGCAGCCACATTGTTAACTGTTGGACCACGAGATCTCTCTCTCTCTCTCTCACTTTGTGTGTGTGTTATTGGTTAAATATTTTCCTTATAACCTACATAAATTGTAGTCATATAAGATACATAATTCTACACTGCTTTCTTTCTCCTTCTTATTTATTTTAATTACCTTAAAGCATACTAGAAAATCAGAGTGAATACTATATAGAAGTAATAGTACATCACATTAATTCGGGGGGTGAGGGTAGTAAATGAATCATTGTAGCGAGTACAGGGGTTTGAGAGTACCTGGCCTCCTAGCATTTATAATACCAAGATCAGCATTTATTCTCCTGGGCTTCATTCTCTATTACTAACTATTCTTGATAAAGGAGATAAACCCATTATCTTAGTAATATGATACTATCTCAGCTTGAGGTGTTAAAGGAGAGATTGACTTGAAGTCATCTCTCGTGCAGTGATTAATGAATCTGTGGATTGCTGATCCTCAGTCCAATCCCTAGCTCTCAGCTTCCAATTTTCTGGTCCATCTGTTGAAAGCCAAATCAAAGTAGGCCATCGCCACCAATGCTGCTTTAATTCTTTATTAATTTTAATCATAAGCAGCCTTTCTATTGAAACCGGAATGTATTATGAATGTGTTCACAGAGAGGGGATAATACGGTAGTGATGACATTTCTTGAGGCTTTCTTTTTTTTAAATGGTTTAGCATCAACTTGTTCAAACAGAAAGGAGCGGAGACTGATTAAATATCAAGACTGGACGATAATGAAGGAAAAGTCCATAGCAAATAGGCAGTGATTGTTTTAAATCAAGTGTGAAGAGGATGGATTTCAGGTGGTGGCTCTGCCGTGAAACTCCTAATCCCGACGACGCTGCCGTGGGGTTTGTCATCTGGTTTACCAAATGGAGCTGGAGCTCAGCAAGCCCATGCCAGCTAGTCCATGAGTCGAGGACCACATTCTCCTTCTTTGGCATGGGACAGCATTGTTATTAATATTACAAGCAGGACAGAGGAAGTGACGGATGATCACAGCTTTTGCTTTGCAAAATTATACTAACTCATGAAGGTCGTGAAACTTCCTAGGCTTTAAGTGGCAGTTAGAAATGGGACAAGGAAGAATTTCTACATGTGCTAAAAAGCATTCAATTTATATCGATAGTAAAGGTAAGGGCGAAGTATTTCGTTTTTGAGAGTTCCACCACTTGTGCACATATTACAGTAAGTCGGGAATGTTGAAAGTCATGTTGTTATGGACTGTTGACATCTTCATGCCATTACACCTTGCCTGGACCTAGCCAGCATGTGCCATTTTCTCTCCTGTGCTACCAGTCCAGACTCATCTGCTCTCACCTTGGTTAGTAGGTGTACAGCCAGAGGGAAACACGAGGCAAATGCAGCTTTCATGGCTTAAGTCCAGGACCTTTCACTGAGACTTGCCTCTGGGTGAGTTTGAACTCCCAGTTTTCTGACGATTAGTCAGGTACTCAACTGCTTATATCAGCAGGGACTCCAAATAATTAGCTATTTTTTTATGGCTTGTCCTACATGTTTTGGATTTAAAGAAAATTTGGCAAGAAGAGCAGGGGGAAAAAATCCCTTAAAATATTAGAACAAATCTGCAGAGCTAAAAATGAACCCTGAAAATCTGGCCAAAAAAATTTTTTTTTAAGCTGGGTATGTAAATCTCCACATTTGATCAGTGTGGATTGAAAACTCTCATGAGCTGTACACTTGTGACGATTTGGGTGGAAGATGAAAACATAATACCATATGTTCTCCACTTCCCCCACCATTATTCTCAGAACTATGAAGTAATAATTATCTTATCCCAAAGTTGGGATTTTCCTTTTTACAAGGTTGGTCACTAATTTGGAAGGACACCAGCATCCGTAATCAGGTTTCAGGATCGAACTCTCCTTTTCTCCGTGCCTTTTGGCAAGCCATCCCACCTGCCCCCGGCTCTTTGCCCATTTTAAAATTGAGTGTTGATACCATGCTGTCCAAGATCTTTTCAACTGTCCAATTCCATGACCCTATGAGTCTCTAACAAGGTACATTTCTGAGGGATTTTATACAACTAGATATTATTAGTATTTGTTAATATGGGGTCCTTAGAGAATCTGATCAAAAAAATGGCTCTGGCAAACACCCTTTGCTCCCCTGTGTCTTTTTCTTTGGGAGTTCTCTCCCTGTACCTGTGAGGCCCTCATAGGGAAAGAAGTGGCATTGGCCCACCCTAGGCTAATCATATCACATCCTTCCTAGAGAGAGTGATTGCCGCAAGGGTAGTGTGAGCGTATGTGACTTATGCCCAGGACCATTAACGTCCTTCTGTTTCTCTCTTTCTTTTTTTCTGAATTGGAGATAGAGATTTACTCCTGCAACCATTTGGACAATGAGCGGTAGTCAGCCCAGAGCAGTGCAGTCTTCCCAGTATGGCATGTACAGAAGCATACCTCTAAAAACAGTATAATGTGAAACTGTCATATAAAAGAGAGAGAGAGAGAGAACCAGAGACAGAGAGAGGAGATGAGCCAATGTTATTGTTTAAGACTCTAGTTCACTCCCCAGTTATGTGAACAAATACATTTTGATTATCTACCTCCCACCTTTGTTTTCTTTCTTTCTTTACAAAACAAAAGCTAAAAACTAAACTAGCATGCTGACACTGGTTTGAGTTGGTTTCTCTCACTCTCTTCTGACTTTCTTCTTTGTGCCCATAGATACAGACCCACCCTTCTAGGAACAGGAATCAGCAAACACTGCTACCCTTATCATTGACTTCAGAACTAAGGGGGGGCGGGGTACAGACCCTGTATTCAGCTAACAGCTCTTGCTTTAGAGTAGAAAAATAATCACATTTTACATTTTGGTGGTTTCCTGTAAATTACAAAGCAATTCTCTTAAGATCCTATTCAGCTCTTATGAGAACACTATACATTTTGCATTACTACTACAATTTTGTGGCTAAAAGAATTGAGGCTCAGAGAATTTAACAGGCTGTCCAAAGTTACTGGACTAGGAGGTGATTGGCAAAGTTCGGTTTCAGCTGCCTCTTTCCAGTCTTACACTTGAGAGAAAACCTAGGGAAGAATCCTGGAAAGAAACACTTCCTTTCAGACTCTCACATTTGCAGAAAAGCAGGAACAAAATTCAAGGTCATCCTGGACAGTTATAATAATTTCTAGTATCCCAGTCAGTTTCCCATTTCTAATTGATTTTTCTCATGTTGCTTCTCCAGCTTGTGAGCAGTGCTCCAACTCAATGCTTAAAAACTTTCCCCTTGAAGAGTTAATGATTCCAAATCTGTATTTGATTACATGGCTCCATAGGGCTTTGTGTTTGTGCAACTGCCAAGAGAGAGGAGCAGAAAGAAACTGTGTGGGTCATGCATTATGTATCTGCCGCCACTGGATTTGGGCCGGGACCGAGGCTGTGACGTCTTTACCGGGCTTGGCATTTACTTTGAATTGTTTGCTGTGTTTGAACATATCCTCTTCAGACTGTGTGGGGTTTAGCTCATGAGTCGACCATGTACAACTACTCACACTATAAATTCCAAGAAAAGTCAAGGAGATTTAGTTTCCAGGCTTGATCTTTAAATGACCAACAGATTTCATCTTCTTGTAAAAGCATTAAAATCCTTCCCTCCCCGATTGCCTCTGATATGCATCAGCTCTTCAAATGCGAATGCTGAGGATCCATGTCATGATGTTAATAGATGCAAATAGTGGGGAAACTAACTAGGGTTACTGTGGCTAATTCTGGACCTCCCATACCTCGTCAGGCCTTAGATTGGTTGTTTCCCTACCCCACTGGGTTTCGCCTGGGGCAAAATGAGACATAAATGTCCTGTGATTCCAAAGGCTCATCTTTTCTCTAATCTGTAAAATGACAATTGCAGAATCTTTTCGCTTTATTTATAATAAAATATATATAAAATATATTTATAATGCATTCTACAATATAGTTTTGGATCATTTTGCTTTTTAAAATTTGTTTCTTAAATTTTAGATATTCAAAACAGAGAAATAAACAAAAAAATTCAGGTTGAGTGAAAATGTAATGATCTCATTATGGAGGTAAAACGCATGCTGATCCTTGTTTAAATTGATTGTATTTAAGCATTTGTTTTTATATTGCTAGGTGTTATCGTGTTGGCTCCTATGCGTAGTGAACCATGTCCCACAGAATGCAACACTGCTGGGACCTGCGCTTGCCTTACAATTGTTCCCGTGCGGGAGCCCACGAGGCAGCCATGGGATCGATCCATCTCACGGAGGGCCTTCCTCTCTGTTTTGCTGCCCCTGATTTTATCAGGCATGATGTCCCTTCCAGGGACGACTCTCTCCCGACAACCCGTCCAAAGTACGGAAGACGAGGTCGTGACAACCTTGCCTCTGAGGAGGCCTCTGGCCATACTTCTTCCAGACAGATGTGTTCGTCCTTTCAGTAGTTTATGGCACTTTCGATATTCTTTGCCAGCACCATAATTCAATGCGCCGATTCCTCTTTGGTCTTCTTTGTTCCATGTCCAATTTTTGCGTGCATATGAGGCAAGTGAAAAGATGCTGGTTTGGGTTTAAATGATGTCATTTAAATAGCACTCTAATGAGTCAAAGACAAGCACATTACTAGAACTTATCTGTAGTCTGGTGGCAGAGAGATGGTCAAACATGTTTTCTTTCTTTGTTTGATAAACCTGTTCATGCACGAACCAGAACCATGGCAACAAAACATTATTGTGTTTGTTTTCTTTACCCTCATAAAGGGCTCATAGTACCAACCAATAGAGTAAAATTATTTTAACAGATTATCTGAAAAAACGTTTTTGGTTATAGAAGCATGCTACTGTTGTTTTACTTCTGATTGTATTCTAGCTGTTAAAAACAAAACAAATAATTTTAGTGACTCTGCTACTTAAATAAAGTACAAATAACTTGATATTCAAGGGCCTACACAATCTGGCCACACTCATTAGTTAGGCCTTATTTTTCCTAAAATATAGCAATTTCTAGCCAAATACTACCCTAAGTCATTTTTCCCCTAAGTCATTTTCAATACGCCTTTTGCTTTCTCATTTGCCATCATTTGTATTTTTAAAACCCTACCAATTCTTAAAATGTGAGTCACGTGTCCCTTCCTCTTGGAGAATGAACTCCTTCCTCCTCCCTCCTTTGCCTTTGTATTCTCACGCTATGGTGCTGGTAACTTGCTTGTAACTTTCCACTCATGGTCCTTTAGAGAATAGCTTAGGTCACAAGACTGATAAATTGAATTAAAATTTCCTTAAGGGAAAGTCAATGTATCAATATTCAAAATAGATTCACTAAGAAATAATCATGTTCATATCAAGAAGATTCTTAAGTTGATAAAATAATTTACTTTGAAATTACAAGTACTTCTAATGCACTACATATGAGTTGATTCCTCAAAGTTAGATATAAGTTAACTCTAAAGTGCTGTCCAAAAAATCACAGGAAAACATAAATAGATTTTAATTCGGTTCATAAAAGTCTAAGATTTGGATCAAATATAATAGTGTAGTCACTCAACCACTCATATTAAATGTATGCAGACGTTTTATAAGCTGAAGCCACTCCCCGAAGGGGGACGAAGAGGCAAGAAACAGCTTTGTTTGTTAGGAAGAACAGCGTGGACTCTTTGGACTCTGACCTGGACTCTTCAATGTTTTCTTCCGCTTAGCAGACTTAGAAAACTTTTCATTTAGAATACTTAGAAAACTACAACTCCTTGACTCTCTAAGAATTCATAGTTGGTTTCATAGTTGGTTTGTCCAGTAAGAAAGTGTGGAAGATCAGAGTGTTGGGGTGGAATGGAAAATCCAAAGTATTTTGTTTCATCTCACTCTACTGTATTTGATGTTTCTGGCCATGGTTTTTGTCTCTTCTATACTTCCACCCAATAGCCACTTCCTCTATCTTTGCTTCTTTCAGGAGGGTTTAGTTAGGTTCTGCTTCGTCTGGTAACTGCACCAGGCTCTGCTAACCCTCTTATACATGAGCCTCTAGGCCTAAAGTTGGTGATGATGTCCTACTTTTGGGGATCTTTGAGTTCTTTCACTGTCCCTTTGACTTATCAGTTCTTTTGTTACCAGTATGACCAATGTCCTCTATAACTTCCCTCTGCTTGAACTATATAAAGTGCTTTCTGCTTTCCTGATTGGCTATGGACTGATAAGGACCCTCAGGTCTGAAATTCAACCCTACAAAGATGTCAAAGGAAAGAAATAAAAATAAGTAAACAAATAAATAAAACTACCTTAAAATTATGAAGTCTGTTCTATTTAGTTGTATTTGCATACATTATAGTATGACTCATGATAACACAATCAGATAGATCGTATTTCCTTCTTGCAGATGAAAGGACTGTAAATCAAAAGGTTGACCTAAATTGCCTGTGGACTAGAAGCCTGATAGTGTCAGAGATAAGATTCACTCTTGACTTTTCTATTTCCATATCATTTCCATACTTGGACATAGCATTCTTCTTGTTGAGGTTGCTTATAACTCTGGATCAGAAGATACTTGCACAAACTCTCTACCTTTAACCCTGAATTAACTCATAGGAATTTATGTATCATAAGTAGGTGCCTTTTTATTATGGAAAATGGATAAAGAATATTGAGCTGAAAAAATTTTGTTTGGATTAAGGTCAACATGGTCTTTTTCCTTCCTGAAAATCAAGTGTGGTTTCATACTTATGATTATACCCTCAAGTGATTTTAGACTTCAGAATAAACTAAAATGAAAGTGGACTAGAATTTTAAAACCACCCAGCTTTGAAATGAGTTTGCTTATTTGTTTGTTTTCTAATGAAAGAAATGGAATCTGTGTTTTGCCCTAAGAGTTAAAATGTCATTTCTCTTATTCATTTGTTCATTCCACAAATGACTTTTTGAAGATCCTTGATATGAGCTCAGATATGAGTCAGATGCTGCAAAGATTCATTTATAAAACTGAACAAACTAATTTAACACACACACATATTCTAACTCAGGGGTCCAGTAACTTCTGGGAACATGGCTCTTTGAAGATCTGGATAAAGGATAAGAAATTGGGAGACAAAGAGTTTAAATGAAACAGGAGAGAAGCCAATTTAGACTTGAGGCTCCAAGGGCATAGGGAGTACACCGTAGCAGGAAGACCCCCTGGGCACCTTGATGCTCCTCTGGACTTGCTATTCCATTGGAGGGAGGAACTCTCTGAAATCGCTTGTGGAAATATTCTCTGTGGAGAAGGTTTCAAATAGTGCATGTCCATAAGTGGAGAAGGGTGGAACTCAAGCTTTATCTAAGAACCTTTGTGAAACTTAGCCCTTTGAAAAATAGGAGGGGTATTCTCTGGATCTAGTCATTTTGTCCCATATGGGTCAGGGGTACATGGAAGCATAGCTGTGATGTCCATATCATTAGGCTGACCACAAATGAATGTAAACACGTTATGAGCAGTTGAACTTTATGACTTTGAAGTTTCATTTCAACACAGAGATTCTACTCTGAGGGCAAGTACATAAGATCAGGACAATGTTTTCCTTAACAGCTTCTTGATTTTTGACCCATGCACATAGCCTTTATAATTCTAAACTAGGTTCCCATTTCTCAAGGGCTATCTTTTTGCTGTCTTAAGTACCCAGGCAGGGTAAAAAATGTGATTGGGACTCTTGGGTACCACTGAGCTAAGTTTGTTCACGTGTGAACAGAGAAGAACAGCTCCCCGGGGTTTTCTCTGCTCTAAGCTGTATGGAAGATCCCAGACCTTTCTCCCACGGAGCTGGCCAAAGTTTGGAGTTTCCAACCTGCCTGTTAGCATATATGGATTTGACCTTGGCATTGCCAGGGCTTCTACATATGTGGTAAGAAAAAGTAAAATAAGAAACAAAAGACATGTGTCTCTTGGTAAACTCAACTTCATCTTTCACAATTCAGGAAGACATTTTAGAAACAACATGTCAAGATTTCTTCCCAAAAACCTTTGTGCCCAGAGTCCCAGTGAAAATCTTTTGTGGGAGAAGCAGAAAGGCCGGTTCCTGGAGAGAATTTCTCAGAGTTTTGCCTGAGTTGCTGATGGTGAAGCCTCATCACCCAGGGCTGCCAGGTAACATGGTTACCTGCTGGAGTGGAACAGCTCATTTGCGTGTCACAAGGCTGGCAGCTCTGTGTGCCCAAGGCACATTAAACCTTTACCTTACACATGTCAGGAGTGCTTGCCGGGGCCACTGCCACCGACTCCTGCCCTGCTCTCCAGCTGCTCGTTCTTTGAGCAGGATTGCACATGGCATCTAGCAGAGACAAGGGGGGGATGGTTCTGTCCTTTGCCCTTTGTGGAATACCCTTTGGCTTTCTGCGCTTTCTCCCACTTCCAAGAGAGCAAACTTCTCACTCATAAGCTCCACTTACAAGTCTAGTCTTCTGTCACAGATTCTGTCTCGATTTCCCATGTCCTTTTACAGTGTCCTCCAGTGTGTCCTCTGAAATCTCCTAACTGTCCAGCCACTGCTGCTGCTCCTCTCTCCTGTGACTGGAATATTCCCCGGCCAGCAATCTCCGTCTCAATCCCACCAATTCTTCAAAACTCCACTGATCTAGATCACAGAGTACCGAGTCTTTATCAAAGCAAGAATGTGCTGAGGAGAAAATCCCTGGAATCATTGAGAAGCTATTCTCTGCAACCCAAACTTGAAGGTGGGTGATGCTGTTACAAAATTGGTCTCCATGGTAGCAACCGGATGGCAAAACTCCAAAAAGCTGAAGCCACGTGGTGCCTTTGACCCTTCAAAAAATATGGTAGGTAAAATTAGAATAAGCAGTAGCAAGGTCACAATCAAAGTTAAGAGGCCTAAACACAGCTTCCCTAGAGGAAAGGTGCATGGGCCATCAGGAATGTTATTAAAATAACAGAACAAAATGAAATGATCACTAGACCAAAGTCAGCTGTTCCAATATAGTTGGACTACAATTTGCAAGTCTTCAGAGCCCCAACTGTTTACACTAGGACACTGAAGCTGAGCTGGGATCCCTGGGAAGAAGAATCCGACAACTTCATGGCAAGGGATTATGGTCACGATTCCCTCAACCTTTTCAGAAAGGGACCTAAAGCCAGTTTACTGAGGAACATTCCAACATTCTGAGGACTTACAGAACCAGGGACTCAGCATCACACTGAAATGGTGGTACGTTCCCTGCCTTTACCAGCTAGGATTCTCCTTCCCGATGGCACGCTCCTTTCTGGATCCCTCTTCATTGTGCAGACCCGACCAGGGTGAGGCTCCGATGGTGGGCATTGCATAAAAAAAGACCACAGGAGAGTCAATGTATCCGAATTATGGACCTGGAGGAGGACAGTGAAAGTACCAAGGGCTGCCAAAAGAACAACAAAAATAATCTGTCTTGGAAGAAGCATAACCAGAGTGCTCCTTAGAGGAAAGGATGGTGAGATATTGTCTGGTGCATTTGGGGCATGTTGTCGAGAGAGACCAGTTCCTGGAAAAGGACATGCTTGGTAAAACAGAGGGACAGCAAAAGAGAGACGCTTCCATGAGATGGATTGGCACAGGGACTGCAGCCCTCAACTCACACATCAGAACCATTGTGCGTGTGGGGCAGTCGCTCTGAGTCAAGGTCAGAACTGACTTGATGGCCCCTAACAACGGCCACCTGCGTTGGGACTTATTTCGGAACAATTACCTGAGCAAACGGTGCAGACAAGCTGGGACTTGAAAGAAGCTATCGCCTGCAGGTCACATCTGGTGTATTGTTTTTGTAAATAAGGTTTTATAGGAATACATCCACGCTCTTTCATCTGCATACTGGCTTTGACTGCATCCGTGCTACGGAGGAAAAGTTGAATTGCTGAGAACCAGACTTCACGGCTGCGCAAAGGCTCGACGATTTACTATCCGGCTCGTTATAGACCACGTTCACTGAACCCGTCTTAACATTAACAGCTGAAGATGGCAAACTGAGCTCTGATTCGCTATCGTTAATCAATATTTTCAGGGATCTATTGTTCCTGGATGAAATACACAAACACATTTTGTCTGCACAGAGCAAACCTAACCCCAATGCCACTTCTTCTTTCAGTTGTGCATACGTTGTACCGCCGTGTGGTGCTAGGGTCTGTGAACCTAATGCTTAGCACTTTCAAGACTTCTCAGCCATAGAGAAGGGTCAGGCGGCAGGTGGAGGCCACTCGCTGACAGGAATTCTCAACCTAAAACAGTGGCTTCACATGGAGGCCCCAAGGTCTCGTGTTCATGTTAGGATACCTTTTCCCATCTTCTTATTACTCTTCTTCACTGCACGTCCATCTTCTAAAATCACGGTCAGCCACACCTCTCTTTTGAGTTTTGGAAAGATTCACTGACTCATATTTGCCAACATTCTCTGAAGATGGAAGCTCATTATGTCTGTGTTAAGTGTTATTGATTAAAATAGCCTCCTGCTCTCTTCACACTTTCCACTAATTATACCCATGTTTCATTTTTTTAAGCGAACATCAATGTCACAAAGAGGATGTCTCACCGAAAGGCAGAGAGCCCAGCACTATCTCCCTTAAAACAAATAGATTTTTCATTGAAATCAACATATCTCTCTGAATCGAATAGGTTTTCATGGGGCCAATAAATTTCTTCAAAACAATGCATTTTTATTACAACATATTTTTGTTCAAACCAATACTTTTTGACAACCAGATATTAATGACCTGGCCAGAACTATAAATTTACCCCAAACTATGTGTTTTCTCAGCAGAAAATAATTTTTCTTATACAAACACATTTTTATTTGAATCAATCCTTTTCTGAAATCAGATATATTTCTGCAGGGGACACCGGGAACCTCTTTGCTAAGAAATGTCATTTTGTTTAAAGGAACATGGTCAGGTTTCCAAGCTTCCCTAGTGACCTACCTTAAACATCTTTATTCAAAAAAGGAGTGAGCTAAAGCCTATTAAGGACAATGTGCTTTTTTTGGTTGCGTATCGAATCACATTTCTGATGCATCCTAAAAGAAGTAGATGTTTGTACTATCTGTTGTCAGAGCATACACCAGGCAGTAGTACCCTGCTTCCTTGACTAGAACAGGCCATGGCCAGCTTCAGGGATGCTCTGTAGACATACTAATGAGAGCATCCGATAATCACAATATGCAAACCTTCTCTTTGGCACTAAGTGGAATTGTCAGTTCACCTGTTGTTAGGAGTGTCATCTTGCCCTTTTGGGTTTTCTCCCTACTCAACAGCAGGTGCTAGTAAAGACTTCCTGTTAGAAAGTGTATTATCACTACCAGCTCTGAGAGCGAGTCCATACCTTCTTAGCTGGGGACTGTCTAATCCTCCTAAAATCAAGGTCAAGTATGAGAAATTCAACTGACTTCAAGGTTATAAGGCATCTCTGGCTCCAGAAAAACCAAACAGCATAAAAACAATTTCTAGATACAATTCAGCAGGTAGATGTAATCACCAAAGGCATAGTTATAGGGGTGTTCTATGCACTGTTTCACTCTTTTCCTGGACAAGTGCACACCCAGTTGATGTGCTGAAGGCCTCCCCAAAGGCTCATCACTTATGTAATATCTAGGGACTGCCGTCTTTGTCTCAACTAGAAAAAAATGCAGGGGGCCTGTGTTTCGTGCTACTAGTAGGAGCACATTCATTTTTTTCTATTTCATTCTCATTTTCATAAAATAACAAAGAAAACCACAAAGGGGATCTTCAAATAATAACACAATATTTTCCCAGACAAAACTGGACTGTTGGCAGGCAGGTTGTATCATCCTTCAAAACAGTCAATTCTTAGCTGCTGTAGAAAAGTCCACATTCAGGGTACAGCAGACAATTTACAGCTGACAATGTGTAATATAAGAATGCCTGTACTGTACAAAAGTTAAGGACCTACTAGAACGGAAAGGCATTGGAAAGGGAATGCTCAGGTTTTATTAATAAAATAATTAATGGTACACATTACTATCGGCAAGGCACTGTGCTAAGAATTCCACATTCATTTTATTTCTTTTGTATAGACCTATGAAATAGATCTGCTTATACCCATGCTTAGGAAGAAAATATAAAACAAACTAATTGTGAGGAGCTATTATCTAAACTCACATATAGTATGTAATTCACAAGGAAGGGCTTGAAAAACGAATGTGTTCGACTTTGAAGCTGGTATTGTCCACGCCAGTGCTACCCTGCTGTCCGAGGGCTACAGAAGGGTGACTGTGGTAGGTCAGGTTGTGTCTCCAAAGTGATATGCTTGACTCATAACCTCAGGCACTTATAGATGTGCATTTATTTGGAAATTCAGTCTTTGTAGAGGTAAAAATGTATGATCAGGTCATACTGGGAATTCTAATCAGACCCTAAATTCACTGACTGGGGCCTTTAGAAGGAGAGAACCACACACACGTAAGTAAGAAGCCCTTGAGCAGGCAGAGATGGAGGTGTTGTTGTTGTTACTGTACTTAGGTGCTGTTGACTTGATTCTGACTCATGGAAACTCCTTGTACAACAGCATCGAACACCGCCTGGTCCTGTGAAAGTCTCACAGTTGTTTTCGTGTTTGAGCTCAGTACTGCAGTCACTGCATCAACCCGTCTCATCGGGAGCCTTCCTCTCTTCTGCTGCCCTCTATTTTACCAACAGGATGTCTGTTTCCAAAGACTGATCGCTCTGGATAACTTATCCAAAATACATGAGATGAATGGCGCCATCCTTGCCTCTGAAGAGCACTCTGGCTGCACTTCCTCCAACACAGACCTTTGTGTCCTTTGGGCAGCCCAGGGTACTGTCAACATTCTTCACCAACGCCTTCATTCCAACGCACTGGTTTTTCTTCAGTGTCCATCTTCCACATGCCTGTGATGTGACTGAAAATAGCATGTGCAAGAGCACCTTAGTCATCAAAGTAATATCATTGTTTGTCAACACTTCAGTAGGTCTTGTGCAGCATTTACCCAAAGGAAATACAATCATTATTCAAATTTATACGCCAACCATTAAAGCTAGTGAGGTGACATAGAGAGAAGCAAAGGAACACCAAAGATTGCCAGGACGCTATGAAGTGGGCAGGGAGATGATTCTCCCTGAATGCCAAGATGATCTTTCCAACTTTCCTCTGGTTCTTAAATATTTTCTTTCCCCACTATCATGATCGCAATTCTACCTTACAAACCTAACTAGACCAGAGGATGTGCACTGGTACAGATAGGAACTGAAAACACAGGGAATCCAGGACAGATGAACCCTTCAGGACCAGTGGTGAGAGTGAGAATACTGGGAGGGTGGAGGGAAGGTGGGGTAGAAAGGGGGAACCGATTACAAGGATCTACATATAACCTCCTCCCTGGGGGATGGACAACAGAAAAGTGGATAAAGGGAGATGTCGGACAGAGTAAGATATGCAAAATAATAATTTATAAATTATGAAGGGTTCATGAGGGAGGGGGGGATGGGAAGGGAGGGGAAAATGAGGAGCTGATGCCAGGGGATTAAGTGGAGAGCAAATGTTTTGAGAATGATGAGGGCAACAAATGTACAAATGTGCTTGACACAATGGTTGGATGGATGGATTGTGATAAGAATTGTATGAGCCCCCAGTAGAATGATTTAAAAAAAGATGCGGGTGCTGACATTACAAAGGATTAGCTACTCGCCCAAGGATGTGCAGCATAAATGAGATGTTGAGGACTTTTCTCGTTCACAAAACTGGAAAGGATTGGGGTGTCCGAAAGAAGGTGTAGAACAAAGTATTAAAAGGGCAATGACTAGCGGTAAGCATATGTGATATCACACAAACTATCTTGAAATCTGCTTTACTGATTGGTTCCCTTTCATCCAGTCATGACTTTTAGTCGACTCCTTGAAGTTACCCAGATCACTGTTGACAGACCAAGAATGGCATTCCAGTTCTCTGATTTCACGTCCACTGCTTTTCATAGGAGTCCATATATGGAAGTAGGTACCCTGGTGATATAGTGGGTTATATATAGGGTTGCTCATGCCAAATGCAGCGCTTCAAACCCACCTGATGCTATACAGGAGAAAAAGGAAGTTTTCTCTTCCTGTAATGATTTACATTCTAGGAAACGCAGAGAGGAAATTCTACCTTGTCTTACAGGTCATTGTAAGTTGTCATCAACTCAAGAACAGTGAAGTTTGGGGTGGGGTGTGTGTCTAGAGAACCCTGGTAGCACAGTGGTTAGCACACAGTTGGAGTGACTGCTGCATGCAGTTGAATAGTTTTCCAGCAATGCCAACTCACTAACCTGTTATGCAGGAGAAAAGAACTCAGAATCTGCTCCTGTAAAAATTGAAGCCTAGGAACCAAGTTAGGGCCCAGGTCTGTCCTATCCCATAGCGTTATTATAAGGCAGAATGTATAGCTCACAACAACAACAAGATGCATAGAACAAGGGCCCGGAACAAGAGGGCAGGAAATGGAACTAGAGTAAGGTAAGGTGAGGAGAAGATTGAGCCTGGCTGTCTTGGAACACTTGGGCATTGGGGAGCTGATCAGAAGAGGCTATAGGCATTACAAAACCATATTTGGTGGAGTCCAATAGCAGACTTGTTACCCGATGCTGCCATATAGGCAAGGCACTGGGACGTCGTCTGAACATACATAGGGGTAATTTGGGCGGGCAGGGACTAAAATAATTAGGCTGATTCCAAGTAGTCATCTGAGCCTCATAAAAATAAACTCCATCTTCTACAAATTCAACTTCACTGAAGGCACATTATCACATGTGTATACCACACTTATTATATATGTCTGGTGTTAAGTAACCTCAAATGGATTCCGACTCCTAACGACCCTATGCACAACAGACGGAAACACCACTAGGTCCTATACTATTCTCACAATTGCCATATTTAGGCCTATTGTGGCGACCACTGTGTCACTCTATCTCACAGGGTCTTCCTTTTTTGTTGTTGTCCCGCCACTTAAGCAAGCATCACGTCCTGCTCCATGGAAAGTCTGTCCTTACAACATGTCCAAAAGTGATGAGCGGACAGCTTACATCCTGGCCTCTAAGGAGCGTTCTGACTGGACTTCTTCCCAGACAGATTTGTTGGTTCTTTTGGCAGCCCCTGGTACTTTCGATATCCTTCACCAGCCCCGTAATTCAAATGCCATGATTCTTCCACAGTCTTCCTTATTCAATGTCCAACTTTCACATGCACATGAGGTGATGGAAAATACATCTTAGTCCTCAAATTAACATCCTTGCTTTTCAATCGTCTAAAGAGGACTGTACAGCAGATCTACCCAAAGCAACACATCTTTTGAACTCTTAACTGCTGCACCCGTGAGCGTTAGTTGTGGATCCAAGCAGGAAGAAATCCTTGACATCGTCAACCTTTTTTCCATTTATCATGGTGTTACCCATTGGACCAGTTAGGAGGATTTCAGTTTATTTGCATTGAGTTGTCATCCATACTGAAGGCTGCAACCCTTGGTCTTCATCAGCAGGTGCTTCAGGTCCTCCTGTCAGCAAACAAGGCTGTGTCATCTGCACATCACACGTTGTTAAGAAGCCTTCCTCCGACACCATGTTCTTCTTCATATAACCCAGCTTCTGATGATATACGAGGTTCTGTGAAGCATTCAAAACCCCACAAAGGATCATATACAAAAGATAAATAAGAGCTAACCTTTCTGTATCTCTGTTTTTTTCATGTGTAACATAAGTAGATTGAAAATGCTTCAAAGTGATGCATAAGCTTTTCAGTTGCTTCTTCCTCCAAAGTGGGGAGCCGAATCTGTTCTTAGTCTGGAAGCTCCATGGACGCCTGCACACTTTGGGGGACCCTGCTGGCATTAGAAATACCAGTGACATCGTTTCCAGTAAGGCACAAGTGACCGCAGCACAACAAACTAACAGACAAGTGACACAGTGACAGGAGCTGCCAGGAGTTCAGGCCAGATTCAGAAGAGGACGTGGAACAAGGGATATCATTGCTGAAAACAGAGAAGACCCAAATATGTTTACTTGTGTTTCCTTGACTATGCAAAGGAATTCACCTGTCTGGATCAACAAAACAAGCAAACAAACAAACAGTGAATGCCTTGAGAAGAATATGGATTCCAGAACACTTCATTGTGCTTATTTGGACTTTGTACATGGATCAAGAGGCAGTTGTGTGAACAGAACAAGGGAACACTGCATGGTTTAAAATCAGGGAAGGTTTGTATCATGGTTGTAGCCTCTCACCACACTTATTTAATCTATATGCTGAGCAAATCATCAGAGAAGCTGGATTATATGAAGAGTTGGAGGAAGGATTATTAATAACCTACAGTATGGAGGTGACACAACTTTGCTTGCTGGAAGGAAGGAGAAACTAAAGAACTTGCTGATAAGATAAAAGATTGTGGCCTTCCATATGGATTACAACTCAGTATAAAGAAGACCAGAAAAGGTTGAAGTTGTCAAGGATTTTTTTTAACTTTGATCCACAATCAATGCTCCTGGAAGCAGCAGTCAGGAGATCAAAAGACATATTGCATTAGGTTAATCTGCTTCACAAGACCTCTTTAGAGTACTGAAGAGCAAACATGTGATTTTGAGGGAAAGGAGCACCTCACTCAAGCCATGATATGCTCTGCTGCATCGTATGCATGAGAAAGTTGGACATCAAATGAGGACCACTATAGAAGAATAGAAGCATTTGAATTGTGGTGCTGGAGAAGAATATTGAAAGTACGATGGACTGATAAAAGGACAAAGTGATCTGTATGGGAAGAAGTCATGTCAGAGTGCTCCTTAGAGGTATGAATGGCAAGACTTTTACTGACATACTTTGGCCACCACCTTGGAGAAGGACGTCATGCTTGGCCACATGGAGGGACATTGAAAAAGAGGAAGGGCCTCCATGAGATGGACTGACCCAGTGACCGCGTCAATGGGCTCAGGCATAGGATCAATTGTGAGGATGGCACAAGACTGTGCAGTATTTGCTCTGTTGTGCCAAGGGTTTCTATGGGTCAGAGTGACCTTGATGGCATCTAACAACAACTACATAAACGGATCAAAAGAGATGACTTTGTATTGCTACGAATTTCTCCTGCCAGGACATAGTCCCTGCCGGATGGAATGTGCAATCTAAAAGTACAGTGCCTGTATTAGTTGAGCCCATAGATCTTGTTCTGTACACTGAAGAAGAGAGGAATCACTTCAGGGGGCTCTAGTATGTCTTCTGAAACCAAAATTAGTGCTTCCTCTACAACTCAGCAGCTCCCGTTAACTACCTTTATGTTTGCTCCCCGTGTTGGAAGAAACCTTACAAGCGGCAATGGCTTACTGCTCTTCCAATGTTTCATGCTTGTCTAAAAATGCTTCAGCTTCCCTCTAATTCTTACATACTTCCTCTTCTCCCCCCACTGTCATGATCTCAATTCTACCTTACAAATCCAGCTAGACCAGAGAATGTACACTGGTACTGATAGCAACTGGAAACATAGGGAATCCAGGGCAGATGAACCCTTCAGGACCAGTGGTGAGAGTGAGAATACTGGGAGGGTGAGGGGAGGGTGGGGTAGAAAGGGGGAACCAATTACAGGGATCTACATATAACCTCCTCCCTGGAGGACCGACAACAGAAAAGTGGGTGAAGGGAGATGTCAGACAGTGTAAGATATAACAAAATAATAATTTATAAATTATCAAGGGTTCATGAGGGAGGGGGCAGGGAGGGGGGAAATGAGGAGCTCATACCAAGGGCTCAAGTACAAAGCAAATGTTTCAGAATGATGATGGCAACAAATATACGAATGTGCTTGACACGATGGATGGATGGATGGATGGATGGATGGATGGATGGATGGATGGATTGTGATAAGAATTATACGAGCCCCCCAATAAAATGATTGAAAAAAAAAAAGCTTCAGCACGTGGTGAATCTCACAGCTATATTTACACATACCTCCAGTAGCTAAAACACACTCAATCCAGAAATAAGTCATTCTATTTTTGTAAAGTAACATATTTTTTATTTCTTTTAAAATTAAGCTTTCACCTATTGTCCACCATTTGGAGTCAATGAGGATGTTGATGACATCTTTCAGATGCCCAGCTTGTTTTCCCAGCTGATTGATAATTTCTGCCATGGGTCTAAACAACATGAAATTCCAAGTGGCATCGAGTATGGATAATGAACCACGATTTGTAAAAAGGTATACAATTCTGAGAAATGCTTCACTTGATGTCAACTAACAAGGGCTCATGGAGCCTCACATAGGGTAGACGATGGTAGCCAGGGTAGCTCAGCACACTTTTGCTAAGTGCAAGGCCAGTCTTTGTACTTGCATCTTCCTCCTCTCCCTCTTTCCTGGAGACACACAACATGGCCCCTTCTCCCTCTCTCTGAGAACCCCAACCCTTAAGAAACAAATCAGGTTGTTGTGAGGTCGAGAAATTGGGAGGGCATCTTTGAGCACAACAGTGCAATGTACTCTCTCTGCCAATGAGTCCATGCCAATGCATAGTGACCCTATAGGACAGGGTAGAACTGCCTATGTGAGTTTCTGAGAACTTAACTGTTTATGGGAACCTGTAACAGTAGAAACCACCATTTTCCTCCTAGAAGCCAGTGGTAGTTTTGAACTTTGGACCTTATAGTTTGCAGTCCATCATGTAACCACTGCATTACCAGGGAACCGTAGTGCAATAATGCTCTTTCTCTATAACACACCATACATCTTACACAGCATCAGTGGCTCCTCTAATTTTGGCTACTCAGTTATGGGAAAACCATGACCATAGGCTGAGAAAAGAGAAAGTAAGAACCCTGAGGAGTAAGGGTGGAGGAGAAAGAAGAGTTTAAAAAGCAGCAAGCAAGGGGGAAAAAAAGCAAAACAGGAAAATAAAAGAGCATGTGAAAGAAGGAAAAGAAAGGAAAGGAGACCAGGGAGAAAAAGCTCTCTAATCCACATTGCAAGCAAAATCACTGTGGACGGAGCATCAAGTTTAAGTTAAAAATAATGGCCTTTTCTGTGTTTCTACATCCGGGTGATACAATCTACCTATAGGTTCCTTGGAAGAAAGGTCTGGAGCATCAATCATTGAGAGTCCCACCACTTCTACTAGGATACATGCGGGGTCACCATGCATCGGAGTTGACTTGACAGCCACTGGCGGCTTCCGCATTGTCCCCTGGACTCTCTGTGTGCATGTGACCATCACAGTCAGGCATTTTGCTAATGCATCAGGATAACATAGTAACTCCTCCAAATCTCTGGGAATTAGTACGTATGTAAATAAGTAGAAGCCCCGGGGGTGTAGTGATGACATACTGGCCTGCTCGCCTCAAGCTCAGCAGTTTAAAACCACCAGCTGCCACATGGGAGAAACAAGAGGGTTTCTGCTCCTATGAAGTTGCAGACTCCAAAACCCCCAGGGGAAATTCTACTCTGTCTTCTGAGGGTCACCAGAGCGAGAATCGGCTCAATGGCCAGGATAAGTTTTGAGTAAATAAATAAGAAGATGAACATCGGTTTTTCCATCAACATAAAAAATGAGACATGCAGTCACTGTGAAATGTTAAGATCAAATCATTATTCATTTATCATTTCATTCCTTTAAATAATAAATTTAAACACTTACAAGAACTTTTTAGGATCTGTGTTTATAGGATGCCAAGAACTTTATAGGATCTGTGTTTTATGTTTGTACAGACAGCTAATAAGGTATTTGGGGAAATTAGATATTAAATGGTGGCATAACTTAAGAAACATTTCACAGAAGGATTTAACCTTAAGTATCAAATGAGGAGTATGAACAATCATTTCTGTGAGTTTATAGAAAGATTCTACTTTGCAGCACTCTGTTGAGTGGTTTTAATGAATGGATTTGAGGTGTACAGAGAAGAAAGAGAAGATCGTCTTAGATGTGGGAAGTAAACTGTCAACAGTGCAGAAGAATAATGGCCATGACGCAGTGAACAGTGATTCTGCTCAGTTTCACTGGAGCCAACTCCAAGGAGAACGTCCCACAAAGGTCCATTTTTCAAGCTATGTGCATCAGGTTAGGAAAAAAATTTTCATCAGCAAAGTAACATGATAGAAATGATGCTTTAAGCAGAATATTTGGTGAGAATGGGTAGGGTGAGGGAGGATACAGCTTAGGAGAACAGAAGAGTACTTCTAAGGTTTCCATAATAATCCAGCTCTGAGGGTTAGGGAGATGGAATCATGGGAACAAAAGCAAATTGTTTATGAGTCCGTTGTGAAGAGGATACTAGTGAGATATGATGACTGGTTTGATGTATACCAAGATAGGACTCAACGATGATTCATGTATTTTGAATTTGGGCATTTTACCAGGGATAGAAGATTTTGAAGACTAAACTATGAGTATCAGTTATACATTAAAAGCCAACTGTTGTTGGCTGAGTGAAGAAAGAAGTGATTAGAGGAGAAGAATGCTGTGTTGAATTTTGAACAGATGTGTGCAATTATTTCCAAGTCTAATAGTAAAAGATTTTAAATTTCTGTCCCTGCCTTATCATTATACCTTTAGATCCTCCATGACCTTACATTAGTGTCTCTCAACAGTGATCTACTACTAGTTTATTCCAACTCACAGTGACCATAGATCATGTTTCAGACCCTGTGAATCTTTACAGGAGCATTCCATCTTTCTCCCTGCGAGCAGCTGGTGGGTGTGAACTACCGACCTAGTGGTGAGAAGCTCAATGCCTAAACCACAGGGTCACCAGTCTCCTTCTCCACACTACTAGCACTTTAACATCACTGGGGAATATAAAAATAACCCTTTTGTCACAGCTATACCCCCAACCAATTAAATCAGAATCCAAGAACCTATATATCTTTAAAGTTTCCCAGGCAATCCCAATGTACAGCCAAGTTTGAGATCATTGCCTTGCAGGTCTTCATTGTATTTATTTTCAGTATTTCTTCCCCAGAGACATACTTTCAGGGGCTTCACATTAGTGCATAAATATGTTTCAGGAGGATACATTTATTTATCTAGTCGGAAAACAATTACTGAATACCTAACATTTCAGGCACTGAATTAGTACTGTGGCTGGCACTATTGCCATCCTGATGCCTGCATTATAATTTAATTAAATACGGATAGCATTTTCATGAGAGTAAAGTCTTGAAAGAAGAGTAGGAGGAGCCATACATCTACACGGAACATCACAAGAAGAGCGAAGGGCCTGGGTTAGGGCCGTAAGATGAGAGGGCACATTGGCAGCCCTAGACAGCCCGAGGAGGGTGAACGAATGGAAGACCAGGTGAGGTCAGAGGGGAAGGAGCAACAGAGGACATAGGACAGGTGTGGCTTCCAATAAAGGAAGGGCATGGCATGACTAACACTTTCTTTAAATGCAAAATGACTTCTGTGTTCACAGTTGGTTGGGTGTGTGCACAGCTATAACTCTTCCATTGTTTTACACCCACCATAAAATCAAATCATCTTTTTCCTCCCTCAGTGCTCTGTTGTTGTTCTAAGCTCTCAAGTGGATTCGGGTGCACAGCAATCCTATAGCACAGAGGAGAACTGCCCCATGGGGTGTCCAAGAACAGTCTGCCACTGCTTTCTTTCCCCTTCTTCTGCCACGAAGTGGTGGGTGGGTTAGAAACTCCAAGTGCTTAACCATGGATTCACCGGGGCTCTTTGTATGTCCTAGAAAATTCTAATCAGTGTCTACTCCTTCATGAAATCTTAACTCCTTGACTCCATGGGAAGTCCATTCAGAATTGACCGTGCCAGAAGGATGTGTTTGGTACTTCCAATCTTCCCAGTCTTTGTTTGAATATCTTCACACATCTCACTCATGAAAGTTGTCCATAGATTGTTCTTATCCCATACTCTCTCGTCTCCTGGCTCCTGTGTGTCCCATCTTAGTGATTTGTGCTTTCAGCTACCCAACTCACCAAGGGGGGCACATCCTTGTGTCCTCTCACCCCTTCAAACCCTGTCTCCAATAACCAAGACAACATTCTTCAAGAATGGGCCACTTTTCTCCTTCCTCCACGGCATCCCCAGCCCAGGTGACCTGCTGCTCTCATCCAGATTTTGCGAGAGTCTCTGAACTGTTCCAGACTTGCTGCCCTTCATGTTCAAATCTACACCACCGTGTCTTCTGAAACGCACATCTGACCATGTCAGCCCCCTGCTTAAACCTCGATGGTTCCATAATAATCATTATGATCAGCTCCAGACTTCTTAATGTGACTTGAAAGACCACCTATGATTTGACCTTTGGTTACAACTTTAGTTTCTACATCTTATTATTATCCCATCCCACTATGCTCTCTCTCATCATAAGGATGATCACCTTTACTTTCCAGTGTCTGTACATGGTAGTCCCTCTGCTTGGGACCTTTTGCCTTTTGCCTTTCCATTCTCCTCAACAATACTCCTCCTCTTTATCATCGTTCTTCAACTTTCACCTCAGGTAGCCATATGAAAGCCTTCAATAATCGGCTAGCTGTGGGTTAGATGTTCTTACCCTGGGATTTGGCCTTTCTGTAGCACTGATTATATTATTTTCCACCCACTGCCATTGAGTTGACTCATCTAAGACAGAGTAGAGTTTTTGAGAATATAAAGCTTAATGAGAACAGACAGCCTCATCTTTCTCCCTTGGAATGGGTGCTGAGTTTGAACTGCCAACCTGATGATGAGCAGCCCAGTGCTTAATCAACTAGACTACCAGGGAACCTTGAGCATTTAACCACGATGCTACCAGGGCTTCTGACATAC
This sequence comes from Echinops telfairi, assembly GCF_000313985.2. Lineage (NCBI taxonomy): Eukaryota > Metazoa > Chordata > Mammalia > Afrosoricida > Tenrecidae > Echinops > Echinops telfairi. The sequence goes on along the minus strand of NW_022111324.1, from coordinate 2,756,990 downwards.
CATAGTAGGCCTTCAACAAATAATTTTGGAGTTATTATTAAATGGGTCCCCCTATTACTTTATTTCATATACCTTGAGCAGATAGAGAATTGAGTTTTGAGTCAATTGATCATTGAGTAAATAACTAACTTCAGGTAATGTGTGTTCATTTTTATCCTGGTCTCTATGCAGAAACCAGCAGGAAAGTAAACAACTGCAATTTAAAGCAGTCCTGACTTAAAGAAGAAAAAATTAAGGGTAAGAAAAAAGTTGATCTATAGTACTAATATAAAAATTATGTAGTTACCATCACCATCATGGTGTGAAATACAATAGACAAAGGACTAAAACTAGCAAGTGCCACGAGAGAGCGATTGGCACGACTTGTTACTTGTGGTTGAGTCAACCACAACTCCTGGTCACCAATCCCATCCCATGTGTCATAGAACAAGACATGGCCCAGTCCCGTGGCATCATCACCTGTTGTGACCCACATGGCCTTCAACGGCTAGTTTCAGAAGCAGGCCTGTCTTCCCAGCCTGGCTCATTCTGCAAGGTGCCCTGAAACTTACCCACCATGAGTGACTTTGCTGTACTTGTAATATGAGTCCCCTTGCTGTCACCATCACAACAACACACGTAAGCCTCCACAGCACAACAATCTGACAAACGTGTGGTGGCATGAGAATTTAGCTTGGATTAATTAGATGTCAAAATGGGATGGCAAGCTATACTATAATTGAACAATTCCACCTATTTCCTAAACTTTCTTATTTGCCCTCCTAAATGATCCCTGGAATTTAGATGTCCACATATGGGCTATCGTATTTATAATATAAAAGAAGATGGGAATTAAATGCCATTGCCTCTCTGTTTTGAGATTACAGTCCTGTGGGGATATGGGAGGAAAATGACAATGGCTTGGATTTTCTTACACTTAGGCTTCCAGGTCCTTCGCCAGCTAGAAGAAGAGGCCTGGGCACCAGGGCTCAGCAGCCCTGGCCGTCAGGGCCGGCCTGGTTCCTTTGTTCACCCTTCTGTGGGAGGACGTTTGCGGCATGTAGCCACGCCTGCCCAGACACAAGAGTGAATTAAAAGTGGATTTAGAGAGCACCCAGCAATGATAAACTACAGTTCTGAGAGGAATAAATTCACCACCTAGACTCCCTTTAGTCTGTTTAAGGAAGGCATCAAGAAAAAGGAAAGAAAAAAATCATTTTCACTGGCAAATAAACAAACAAGCATGGAGTTTTACTTCCCATCTACACATTTTTCATTAGAATAATATTTATGATCCTAAGATTGATATAATTTAAGATAAGATAGATAAATAGGTAGTCTTTGGTTGGTCCAAATAGCTGAATGTACTCAGCTGCTAATCAAAATGTTGAAAGTTTAAGTCAACACAAAGGAAACTGGGAAGAAACTTCTGGTGATGCACCTTGCAAAAAGATGTTACTTATGCAAACCTGTCTGGGGTACAGTTCTATTCTGAAACACATGTTGTCTTCTCCATGAGTCACAGTCAGATTTAAAGTAACTGGAAGCACGCGCGCGCACACACACACACACACACACACACACACACACACACACACACAAGGGAGCCTCGAGAAATTGATGGAAAAAGAGACTTTAAAAGATTACGGACTTTTCCTTCGATCACGTATATGTATGTATATTGTTACTGTGTGCCTTCAAGTCCGTTCTGACTTACCCAATCGAACAGATCCCTGCCTGGCCTGTGCTACCTTCACAGGTGTTATGTATGAGCCCATTGTTACAGCCACTGTATGAATCCATCTCAAAGAAGGCCCTGGTTTTTTCGTTAATCCTCTATTTGGCCAACATGAGGTCATTTTCCAGGGACGAGTCCCTCCGGATAACATAGCCAGTGTACCTGAGCAGTCTCACCCTCCTCGCCTCCAAGTTGCACTCTGGCTTTCATCCTCCAGCATAGATCCCTTTGCTCCTCCAGCCGTCACTACTCCTCACCAGCGCCGTAACTCCAATGAATCAGTGCATCTCTGGGTTTTTCAATTTATTTTCTAGCTTTCAAAGGCATAAGAACTGATTGAAAATACCATATTTAGTCCTCAAAGTGATATCTGTGCTTTCTTATGTCTTTAAGTGGGCTTTGCAGCAGATTTGCCCAAAGCAATACATTGTTTGCTCTTGACTGCTGCTTCCAGGAACACTGATTGTAGATCCAAGTAAAGGGAAGTCGTTCACAACTTCAGTCCTCGCTCTAGTTACATCAGGTGCTTGTCTGTTGGTCCAGTTGTGAAAACTGTTGTTATTTTTACATAAAGTTTCCATTCATACTAAGGTTGTAGTCTTTAATCCTTAACAGCAAGTATTTCAAGACCTCTTTGTTATCAGCAAGGAGAAGCCCTGGTGTCAAAATGACCACAAGTGCAGCAGTTCAAAACCACCAACTGCTCTGAGAGTGAAAGGTGAGGCTTTCTACTCCTATTAAAAGTGACCGTTTCAGAAACCGGAGGGGTAGTTAACTCTGACGTATAAGGTTGCTAAGAGTTGGAAGGGACCTGGTGGCAGTGAGTTGCTTGGGGTTTCAGCAAGCAGAGCTACGCTGTTTGCATATTGCCGGTTGTTAAAGAACCTTTCTCTAATCTTGATGCTGCATTCTCCTTCCGATTGTCCAGCGTCTTGAATTATTTGCTCAGCATACAGACTGAGTCACTCTGGTGAAATGATACAACCTGAAACACATGTAAAACATTCCGTATCTCTTTGCACTGGTGAAATGACCTCTTGGTTTATGTATAGGTTTCACATTAGTACAATGAAGTGTCCTAAAATTCCCTTCTCCTCAATAGTCTCCCTAGTTTATTATGATCCACAGCGTTCAAATGCCTTGCATAGTCAGTAGGTAAGCATTTTTCTATTATTCTTTGCTTTCAGGCAGGATTTGTCTCATATTCACAATGATATACCTATCCTCATCTGAAGCTAGTTTAAATTTCCGGTAGGTCTCTGTGGATGTACTACTGTGAACATTCTTGACTTATCTTTAGGAAAAATTTACTTCCATGTGATATTAATGATATCGTTTGGTAATGTCTGCATTCTGTGGGGTCACCTTTCTCTGGAATGGCGCACATGTTGGTCTTTTCCATTCATTTGGCCTTTCTTAGAAATGGCTTGTTCTAGAGGACTAGGCATTTCCAGTGCTCCGTGAGTTTGTGGAAATATTTCAGAGTATGCTGATAAGTTCCTGTGTTTCACTAATGCCTTCAGCACAGCTTCGATTTCCCCCTTCAATGCCACTGGCTCTTGATCATATGCCACCTCTTGAAATGGTTGAATGTCAACTAAAGTGGTGACTTTTTGTGTTCCTTCTATCTTCTTTTGATTCTTTCTGCATCTTTCAATATTCTGCCCAAAGACTCCATCAATACTGCACTAACGGATTTCATGTTTTCTTCAATTCTTTCCATTTGAAGGATATGGATTGTGTTTTTTCCTTTTACTTTCTTAACTCTAGGTTGTTACACATTGCTTTATGATGCTTCATTTTGTCATTTCAAGCTGCCTTTGAATGTTTTGCCTTGTAGTTCATCATTCCCCCCATTTTCTTTAGCTGTGCTACATCCCAGAGCAAGTTTCAGACTTCCTTTTGACATCACTTTGTTCTTTTCTTTCTTTCCTATACTCGAGTGGTTTTTGTTTCATTTGGTTTCTTTATATATGGTGCCCTTGATGTCCCCCACAGCTTGACAGGTCTTTGACCACTATTGCCAAATGTGTCAAATCTGTTCATGAGATGGTCCCTAAGTTCAGGTCTGATAGCCTCAAGGTCATATTGTGGCTGTCATTGCTCTGTTTTCATTTTATTCAACCTCAACATGAACTTGCAAAGGAGCGATTGACGGTTTGTTATGTAGTCAGTTTATGGCCTTCATTTGGCTGATAATAATGAGCTTCTCCATTGTCTTTTCCCACAAGTGTGGTCGATTTGATTCCTGGTTGTTCCATCCATTGAGGTCCATGGTATAGGAACCATTTTTGCTGTTTAATAAAAAGGTGCTTGCGATGAAGAATTCATTGGTCTTCCAAAATTCTATAGTACAATTTCCAGCGTCATTTCTATCCCCAGGGCCATATTTTCCAATTACTGTTCCTTCATTTTTGTTTCAATTTTTTGCATCTTCATCACCAATAATTATCAATGTATATTGATTGCATTTTTTATCAATATCAGTCTATAGAAGTGGGTAAAATTTCTCAATTTCTTCCTTATTAGCTTTAGTGTTTGGTGTGTAAATTTGCACAGTAGTTGTATTTACTCGTCTTCCTCTTAGGGACAGCATTGTATTTCAAAACAGATCTTGTAATGTTCTTTTTGATGGTAAATTTGACATTCCCTGCAAAGTAGATCCGCCAAGGTTACCCCTTTCTACTCACTGCCCTCAAGTTAATTGGACCTGTAGGAACCCTACGGGACAGTGTCCAACTGCCTTGGGGGTTCTGAGACTGTAGCTCTTTATGAGAGTAGAAAGTCTGCCTTTATCCTGCTGGATTACACAGTAGAGTACCCCCAAATAGGCAGCTTAACCCTTTGACCTGACCTGTTTTTTGTTTAATTGGTCCAGAAGATCTCTTCAGATGTCACTATTTTGATTAAACTTTTTTTCCAAGTGCTCGGTAGAATTGATAGAATTTGCCCTTAGCCATCGACTGATCACAGGAACATGTCTAAACTTTTTTCATTGGAATAAATCTGTGCATGTTTGAACTGGAACATGAATAACAATGATTTTTTACTTACCCTCCTGTATATACCCACATATGAATAGATTACATATATATAATATGCACATGTATGTACATATATGAACTTAAATTAAATAAAATGTAAACTTAAACCACAATATTAAAACATTTCAGATAACTTAATACTAACCTATTGATGAACATATACTGTTAAAAAATATGGGTGGAAGAGACCATAAGAGTCATTTAGTTCACACAATATCTGATACTTGCCTCTTTTCTGGGCAAAGGAGTTATCTGGCATATTCCCTCTGCTGAGAGACAAATACTTGACCAAGAGTAAGTGAGATCCCTGGGAGTAGTTAGTTCGGGCTCCTTTTCCTCCTGATCTGTCTATTGGCAGTTCTGTGTCTATAAATCCATTCCTTCTTTACAGCACACTAAATAGAACACTACAAATATACATGAGTGCAGCATGACATTCTGGAATCCTATCCAGCCCATACTTCTGTCTCTGACAAAGGAATAGAAAGCTATGCAGTGAATTAACACAACTATTATCCTTCATTGTCTTTGAGTAAGGACTGGGAAATTACCAAGTAGTGTTTCCCCATTCTAGGCCTTTCACTTATTTGTATTTCTGTTCTCAACTAATTCAGCTCACATTTCTTCCATTTCAACATTCGAATACCACTGTGGTAAGTCCTCTCCCCTTGGGACATGATTTTGAGATTCTGTAAAGGAGCACATCTTAATTGTTTCCATAAAGTCTCATTCTGCTTCATGTAGTAGCCTTTCTAGTAGTCTTTCATGTTAGAGTGAGAACAACATTAAAATTTATATTATGAACTCTCACAAATAGGTAGAGTATAATCTATCACTGGTTACATCACTACTTTTTATCATTGCTTTTTCACTTTATCTTTCTTTTTCTGATATAGTATTTCTCAAACATTTCCACTGCAACAATATAGATGCCCCAAATCAGGATTTTCTGCAGAAATGGGTACATATTTGTACTTTATAATTACTCCGAAGTTTACATTCTAAGCCATTAAATATATTTGTTTGGGTAGAATATTGTTCTTATATAAATATTAATTAAAGTCAATGTTTGTCCTGTGGCTTCACTCTTTTCTGTTGAACAAAGAGGTATCTCAGAGAATCTCACCTTATATTTTCTCCTTGTCCTTAATAATTCCTCTTTTGTCCCTACTGGATGTACTAATGATTCCCAGACGAAAGAAAATGTCTCCTCTCTAAAAGCCTTACCTGGCTCAGCTCAGCTCCTCTTATACGTCCATCTATCCACCTGACCATCCAGTACATATTTATTGAGTGCCTACTATGTCCCAAGCACTGATTGTAGATATCATACAACTCTTTTTTCCCACATATGCATACATAAGTTTACATACACAGTTTCTCCTATTGCACACACACACACACACATATATACACATACCTTCATATAAAGTTTCTCTTTTCATCAGAATCCCTGCAGTCTCATGAGCATAGATTATAAAAAGGATTTTAAACAAAGTCTGACTCCTGTATGAGGGCCAGTGCTTCAACTTTGCAACTTCTTGTCTAGTTTCTGTTTAAAAATTCTAAGTTTTACAATTGGACCTTCTAGAGCTCCCTATATGCTTCTGTCATCAGCTTCTCACATTTCTTTCCCAGAGAACAGAATAGAGTGACAGGGTATAGATGGCCTTTATGGGTTGAATTGTATGCTGCCTCTCTACCCCCGAAAAAATATGTGTCTATCTGGCTAGGTCATGATTTTCAGTATTCTGTAATTAGCCTCCATTTTCAAACTGATGTGATTATCCTATGTGTAGTATGTAAATCCTTATCTCGATGAGGTTACTGAAACAAGAGTAGAGGCAGTGTGTGTTCATGAGGCAGGATACAACCTATCGGCCCTATTCGCTTGTGCTTTAGAACATGGAGGCAAGTTCAGCTTCTTACTGTGAGCACAGTACAATAGCCTCTGATAAGAGACTATTACCTAAGAAAAGAGAGGAACAAACATGGAGGAGACAGTGTTAAGAAAAATGTATCCATTTTACATGCATTGTAACCATCAGAAAATGGCAGAATTTATTGGAGTTCCTCACCCTAATGTTTTGTTGAAATAGGGATGCCTCTAAGTTGCATCATCTTTTTATTTATTATCAGCTGCTAATCAAGTCTTGGCTTGCTTAGTGGACATGCTAGTGCCTCTGCCATTCAAAATGTGTGAAGAAAAACAAAAAGTAATGTCTGTCTCCAGAGCATGGTTCTACCCATTCACCTTCTAAGAGTTATGCAGCAGCACAAATTCCTTGACTCTTGGTGACCTTATACTCAACAGACTGGATTGTTGTGGCCCATAAGATTTCCATTGGCTGAATTGGAGAGCGGATTGCCAGGTCTTTCTTCCTAGTCTTTTGTAATAAAAAAAAGTTGTGCCTGAACCTGTTTGGCATAAGAGAAATGCAGAAGCCTCCACTGACAAAGGAAAGATGACTGTACTTGAGGTAGATGGCTTGAGAATCAAACACGTGTCTTCTGCTTGGAAGGGGAGCCTTCTACCACTGAATCACCACTGATCCCCACTAGAAAAAATACCCAAGTAGATTGAGCACCTACTGTGTGTCACAATGTTTCCACATTTCATTTAGACCTCACGAGGCCTCCAGCTTCAACATGTGAGCAAATGGATGTTTTTGAAGGTCACGTCACATGGCACTGGTTATATGAGTGCCCCGGTGGAGAGCTGGGGCGTCAAGCTTAGTCTTCCTGGTTCTGGAGCCTGCCTGCACACTTAGCCTTTCTGCTAGACAATAGCTCCCTGCTTTCTCAGGACCGATGGCTATGTCCACGGCAATCTGTGCTGATGCAATTTAAGCCCATTCCTTTGTCTAGAGTCTAGACTCTACCTTCCAGTGTAAACTTTACATGGATGAAGAAACAGGGTGATGAAGAAAATGAGGCCAGAAGCTAGAAATTTTCAGGTAGGAGGAAAGATTGCACAATCCTGGAAAGAATCTGCAAAAAAGACACCAGAGCTAACCCCTGGCACAGAAGGCTGTCAGGAGGACGGCTGGAGTAGCTGGTGTGAGCTGCAGGCGGCTGTGCTCCTTGGAGGAAGGCGCTTTATAAATAACCAAGGCTACTTTTCTCTTTAAAAAAGAATTAAATGAATGTTGATCATTTGTTTAACCAGCACCAGTTGACCTTTATTGCTAGCGATTTCCCCCTCCATAAAAGGCAAGACCCTTGAGATCATAGGGCATCTCCAACATGTGGAGGTGCCCTGAATTTGCATCGAGGGTCCCCAGCATACCATCTTTGTCCCAGACGGATTCTCCCAGGCAAGCATGAGGAGTGTATGGGATAAGCAAAGGGCCGGGTGCCATGGCATTTGTTTTCCATTGAATGGGATTAGGAATTCTGACATGAATGATTAATCACCGCATTGCAGACGGCTGACGAACACAGGAAAGCGTCCACTCGGAATGGATGGTGCACGCAATCTATTCCAAACAGCTGCCGGTGTCCTGTCCCTTCTGCCCTCCCCACTCTTTCCTCAGGCTCCTCGCTCCTGGCTTCTCCTTCCTCATCTGTTCCTCTTCACACACTCTCTTTCTACCTTCTCTCCTCCTCGTCTGCCCTTCACGGTCATTTTCTAGGTCCCCAGCCCAACGCCACTCTCCTTCTGTTTCTCTCTCCTTTTGAAAAAGATTGTCTCTTTTTGTCTTGTTTACTTTCCACCCACCAAGTCCACAATGGTGGACAAAAAATGACTAGCCTGTCTTGGGAGGTTGCTTTCTTGAGATATTAATGTGACTCCCCCCACACACACACACCCTGCCCCTTCGAATTATTTTAACTACCCTGGCCAAATAAAATAGCTAGCTGGAAGGACCTATCTGGGCACCTGCCCAAATTGCAGTGTGAAGGTTTGCCACTAGGTGTCCTTTCAGCAGCTTGGGTTCGATTCATTATTCTAATTGAAACAGAATGGGAGCTAATTATGACTCCTGGGCTGCTCAGAGTTGATCTCAATAAAATTACGTCAGGAAAAGGGGAAGTGAGCATGACAAACATTTGACAACGAAGAACAATCAAAATGAACAAACAGTCTATAAACTCGACTCCAGTTGGATGCACCAGGTGGGTCCCTCTAACTCCCTCTCGTTACTCCTTTATTCTCTTCCTTCTCCCCATGCCCAGATGCAGTTTCCTGTTTATGTGACAACAACTGTAAAAGCTTTGAAAGCCTTCACTCGCAATAAAGTGAAACCATTTCAAGCGTTGCCCTCCTCCAGGGTGTTGGCTTTGGAAATGAAATCAGCTCGTTGAAACAAATGGCCCAAATCCAAGGTTGGCTCTCAGAGGCTACTCCGACAGCCAAGGGGTGTTGAAGGTACTGGCTTCTTCGTAGCCCACCTTAAGAGGCCTTGTCTACACTACTGGCTTCACCCGCTGTAAAGATAGTCCCGTCTCCATCAAGGCATTTGAAAATCTGCCTCACGTATAAGGCTGGAAGGGACAATGAAGGGCATTTGCCTTTGATGAGGAAATGCAATCTCATAACCCATGGATAGGTGATTGCTGTAATAAACAAGGTACCAAAAAGCTGAGCTGTCACATTTAGCTAATGAATGGAAGTGTGAAAAACTTTTCAAATATCAAAGCTTAACATTTTTCTAGTAACGTTTATCCATTTAGCCTGCACATAATTTTTTCAGGTTACTCATTAAGCTGTTAAAACAGCTTTACAGACTCAGAGAAATAGCATTGCTGGTACCTGAACAAGAGTGTCTCACATTTTGCATCCCCCTTTTTTTTTGTTTTTGGTAAGTATAAATTTTTATTTGAGTGTTTTATTAACGTAGATTTTCGCATAGAATTCCCTTAGTGGCTTTTTGTTTTAAAAGAAAGTATAGCTGGATCACAGGCACTGCCGGCATTTAGTAGTGTTGGCATGTAAATGTGCTCGGTAGCGCTTGAGGCAGGCACTGGGACCGAGTGAGTGTAAGAGGAGAAGCACAGGTGGCCATGCGCTCTTGCTATTTCTTTTGTCCTACCCTGGAAGGCTCCTGGATAGTAGTTTGCACTCAGCTTCTCATCAACATGTTAGCAGTTCAAACCCATTCAGGGGTGCCTGGAAAGAAGATTTCTATGAACATTACATCCAGGACACCCTGTGGCACAGTTCGCTGCAACACTTGAGGCTGCTGTGAGTCAAAGCCCCTAAGGCAGCAATGATTCGGTTTTACTGGGGAGTTTTAACCAGGTTACCCTGCACGCACATGTTAACAGAAAGGTTGGCAGTATATTACAGCCAGAGCTACCTGGGTTGAAAGGCCTGATGATCTATTTTCAGAAAATCAGCCATGGAAAACTCTAAGGGATAAAGTCCTACTCGGATATTAGTTTGAGTCAACTGAATGGTATTTGGTTTCTGTGAGGCTTGTTGTCTTGTGTGCATGGGTGCGTGCTTCTGTGCATGCGCGTGGATGATTTTCCCCCCTTCTATTTGATTTGGAACTTGAGCACATAAAGGAATAAAGCTTAAGCAAGATACCATTTCTTTCTTCACCACACTCAACCACTCATCCAGATCTTCCGACTTGTAAAGTTTTAATAGTTTATCCAGAAGTTTCCCTGGGGAGATAACAGTTACTCTGAGAGCAGGCAGGAGTTGAAGTGGAACAGGATCTCACTGGGATTTAGGTCTTCCCACAAAACTCTCTAAGTGTAAATTTCCTCATCGCTGCAATTGGAATTACCCAGTAAGCCATGGAATGAGGTGGACTTAATGAGAACGAGAGCCATCAAGCGAAAGTGCCTGGAACATGGTTGTGCTTTGTTTCCTGCACCTTTGCTCCCCTCCCAAGCACACGCAACAATTTCACAGGGGAATCCCAATGTTAGGCGGCCCCTTCTCTTCCTGGGGCATTGGATAGAAATGAATCTTTATTGTTCAGGACCTCCTAGCGCTGCCATAATAAATGGTTGGACGCAGTGAATATTAACAGTCTTTATGAAAAGGTAAAATGTCACGCAGCAACATCTTTGCCCGAAGCCTCAGCAGGGTTCATGAGAACTGAGCGGCATCTCCCTTTGGGGCAGTAGGGTTTGGAGATTTGTCATCTGCTGTCATGAGAGCAAGAGAATGCAGTATCTAGAACACATACCGTAGAAACCTTGAGCACAGATAGAGGTTCCGGGGGACCCTAGGCAGGGCACCCCATGCTAGATGAATGGTCTATTCAGGCTAAAGTTGCCTGACAACTGGGGTCTCTGAGGGAAATGTTGTCAGAAAGACTGCTTGTCCTCTGTCATACCAAACGTAGAAGTTAGGCTGAGAAATGATGGACAGATGGGGAAATGAAACTGTTCTCTGAAATTGGCCCTCACAAAAAATGAGGGTCGAGTGAAAGTGCTTTTATGAAAAACTTCACTGTGACCAGAGGGATCTTCCCCAGGCAACGCCACTGGGTGCACTAACTACTAGTGACTTGCTCGATGCTGGCCTAGAGGGGAAAATGTGAATTACAAAAGCTCTGCTCTGCCCAGCACAATTCCATTTTTGGGGGGGATACCCTCATACATTGCGTAAATCACTGACTAGCCTCAGTCCTCTACTTCGCTTTGTTATGGTTGTTGATTGCTATCACATCAATGCTGATTCCTGGTGATCCCATGACTTACAGATGGACTTGATCAGTAGGATTTCCTTGGCTATGATCATAGAAGAGGCAGAGTGCCAAGCTTTTCCTTCTGTGGTAATTTTGGGTGTTCTGAATCACTGTAGCCATCCCGTGCAAGCCATTTGCGCCCTCTAGGGGCCACACCTTCATTTCACGGGCGATGAAAACAACAAGAATAGCAGAAAGCACAGAAACAAAACCAAACTCACTGTCATAGAGGAGAGTAGTTCCTGACTCAAATCAACCCCAGAGGATGGAGTAGAACTACCTTTTTGGCTTTCCAAAGATGTTCATCTTTCCGGGAGAAAGCTTCATAGTTCTACTTTGGAGGGGCAGGTGGGTTCAAACCGTGAACCTTGTGATTAGCTGCCAGCACAACCCACAAAGCCATGGGAAACAACTCTCAAAAGCCCATAGAAGAATGCCCTTTAAAGATAGTGGAACTTTTCTACAAGCTTTTTGAAGGCACCGAGCTGTACATGATTAGGACTTGTGTGTGTGTGAAGGCAGTCCTGGCGGAGCACCGGGCTACGAACCACAAGATTGAAACCAACGAGCTGCCCCAGGAAGAAGAGGAAGCCTTCTGCTCCCACAAGGATGTGACAGGTTCCCAACCCCAGTGCAGCAGTTCTCTGCTCCAGAGCGTCGCTCGGGGTGGTATCCGCTGGACGGTAGTGGGCTCCTTTGGGTGGACATGGTGAGGAGGGTAGTGTGTGCATACAGAAACACAGTGGTATGGTGTAAGGTTGACCCCATCAAGTGCATTGATATCATCACCTAAAACAATTCTTTTCTCAGGACATACCTTCACGTGGTCATGTATACATTCGTTCCTGTAGCCCCTCACGGAAAATGACAAAGTCAGTCATTCTTTCGACTCCGACAAATTTAAAAAGTAGCTTTTGTTTCTTATTATTTGTCATAGTTTTCATAATAAACTTCTACGACCTATACCTGAAGGTTTCAGATGGAGATGACAATATGTGCACTGCAATATCTTTATTATGCAGAAAATCATCATTTTAAAATAAATGCATTTATGAAACACTGGAAAGACAACAGTGCCCTGCCAGAACACTTCCTCCCTACTCCAAGATCCACTTCTAAGAAATAAATGCTTGAAAATATACACTTTTTTAGCAATTTATTTTGGAACTGACTTCCATGTTATATAATAATCTTCTTATGCTGATAAGTCTTAACTTAGCATTTTTAGGCTTTATCTTTTGACCTCATAAAGTGCAAAATGAAGATTGTGTTCATTCTCATATATATGGATAAGTACAGATACATGCTACTCTTTCATTTCTCTTTCAGTCTTTCATTTTCCAATCGTCTTATTTATCATGTTGTCCTTAGGTGCTCAAGTATGTTCTGACTCACAGTGACCCTATTTACAACAAAACAAAACAGTGCCTGCTCCTGCGCCATTTTCAAAGTTGTTCTTATGTTTGCGCCCATTGTTGTAGTGACTGTGTCAACTATCTTATCTGTGCTTTTCCTCCTTTTACTTCTCTGTAGGCATGATGCCCTTCTCTGATCATATGTCCAAAGGCCTTTCCTGATCATATGTCCAAAGTACATGAGACAAAGATGCCAGCCTTGCCTCCACGGTGCATTCTGGCTTTATCTTTCAAGACAGATTTGCTTGTTCTTTTGGCAGTTCACCCTCCTTTCAATCTTCTTGGCCAGCATCATAATCAAAATGCATTGATTCTTCTTCAGTCTTTCTTTTGCAATCCAACTTTCACATGCATATATGGCTACGAAAAAACCATGGCTTGAGGCAGGTTCATCTTAGTCCTCAAAGTAATATTCTTGCTTTTCAACACTTTAAAAAGGTCATGTGCAGCAGATTTACCCAATGCAATATGTTACTTGATCTCTTGACTGCTGCTTCCATATGTATTGATTGTGGATCCAAGCAAGACCAAATCCTTGACAGCTTCAATCTTTCTGCATTTATCTAGTGTTGTTGTAATAGGAGGACCACATTTGGGGACTTTAGCACATGTACATTTATCTTCTCACAGTGTAGAGGCTAGCAGTCCAAATTTGAGGACCCTAATTATAGGAGAAGGCATATTCTCTGTTGTCTCTGGAAAAAGATCCTTTTCTATTTCGGGTGACTGTCCCTTAGTTCCCAAGAGGTGTGAGGACTGTACTTCCCATCCATTTGTATTTGCTTATGTGCTTTATCTGCTCCTTTAAACCACAAAAGAGATCCAGTTAAGAAGCTCTACACTAGAGTTCCTCATTAACATAACAAAGAAATCCCATTTCCAAATGGGATTATAATCACAAAGTTAGAGTTAAGCTGTATAACCTTAGGTTGTGAGGGACACAATTCAATCTACAACAGCCATGTAATCATTTCACAATGTTTTATTGAAATCCATATGATTGCTGTTATTGCTGTTGGGGGTGTCCAGTAATTTGGACTGGACACGTTCAACAGAATTACTGAAACACTGCCTGGTCCTGTGCTATCCTTACCATCATTTTGTTTGAACCCACTGGGTTTCAGCTACTGGTCAACCCATCATCTCTATAAGGGTCTTCTTCTTTGTCTCAGACCTTTCAGTTTAACATATCCAAAGTACATGAAACAAAGTCTCACTGTGCTCGCTTCAAAGGAGCAGTCTAGCAGCACTTCCTTCCAGACAGATTTGTTTGTTCTTTGGCAGCACGCAGTACTTTCATTATTCTTCCCCAGGACCTTGATTCAATGCAACAGATCTCCAGTCTTTCTTGTTCCTTGTCAGCTTTCCCAGGCCTATGAACCAATTGAAAAGACCATGACTTGTAGTTCTCAAAGTGATTTCTTTGCTATTTAACTTTTTAAAGAGGTTTAGTGCAGATTTGACCAGTGCAACGCCTAGTTTACATTCTTGACTGCTGCTTCCAGGAGTGTTGATTGTGGCTGCAAATAAAATTAAATCCTTGATAATTTAAATCTTTTCTCTTTGATATGATGATGTTTGTTGGACCTTTTGTGAAGAGTTTTGCTTCCTTTACACAGAGTTGTAATTTTATTCACATTGAAGGCTGCAGTCTTGCTCTTCATCCGCAAGTGCCCTATGTCCTTGCTTTCTGGCACCAAGGTTGTGTCATCTGAATTTTGCAGGCTGTTAATGACCCTGACACATACGTTCCACAGTTAGAGCCATGTCACACGTCCTTGTTATGCTCACAGTGCCTCTTAGTCTGTATGCAGCTTCGCCATAGTAACAAAGAAGTGTTCTGGAAATCTCACTCTTTGGAATGATGTCCATAGCTTGTTATGAGCCACACAGGTGAATGCCTTCACATAGTCAATAAAACACAAATAAACATCTCCCAACTTTCAACCAAGATCCACAAATATCAGCAATGATATCCCTTAGTCCATGTCCATTTTAGAATTTGGCTTGAATTTTTGGCAACTCATGTTGGTGCACTGATGCAAACAAATTTTCTCTATCTTCAGCAAAATTTTACTCGGATGTGATAGAAATGATATCGTTCAATAATGTCTGCATTCCTTTTTATCGCTTTTCTTTGAGTAAACATTCCTATAAATCCCTTGCATTTGCTTGGTCCTATAGCTGTCTTCCAATTTTCTTGGCCTAGACTAATGCATTTTTCCACCTCTACATCAGTTTCTTGAAACATTTCAATTGGTATTCTGCTAATCCCTGTAATCTTGATGTATGTACTATCTTCAGTGCAGCTTGATCATCTTTCCTCAACCCCATCGGTTCTTGATCTGATACTACCTCTTGAAATGATTAAACGGGACCAATTCTTTCTGGTACGGTGACTCTGCATTCCTTCCATCTTAGGCGTTTTGATCCTGGCATCGTTCAGTATTTGGTCCACAGAATCCTTCAATAGTTCAACTTGAGGCTTGACTATTCCGTTTTTTTCAGCTTGAGATCTGCTGATCGTGTTCTTTCCTTTTGGTTTTCTGATTCAGGTGTTTTATTATAATGCTTTATTTTTCCTTCTCCAGTGATCTTTTGAGTTTTCTACTCAACTCTTTTACTTCATTATTTCTTTCATTCACTTCAGCTACTCTTCCTTACGGGGTAAGTTTCAGAGTGTCTTTTGCTATCCACTTTGGTCTTTTTACCTAATAAACTTTTGCTTTCTTCAACTTGCTTTGCCCTTTGTGTTCTCTAAATGTGTTAGAATCCATACATGGAAGTAAGTTTGGCTGGAAATTCAGATGGACAACACTAAAAGTCAATTTTTTTCAGTTTCAACCTCTACTTCACAGTTGGTCACTGGGCCTTGTTTGGTTTATGATACTGAGCTTTGCCATCTTCTCTATCCCTCCAAGAACCAAATTCACTGCATGGAGCCTATTGTCACTCATACTCACCCTATATATATCACCGAATTCACTGCCATAGAGCCCATTGTCACTCAGACTCACCCTATATATATGTCACCGAGGCTGTCAGTCTTTACACGAGCAGATAGCCTCCTCTTTCTCCCATAGAGTGACTTTGAAATGCTGATCTTTCAGTTAGCAGTCCAGTGCCTACCTGACAGCACAGAAGTAGTCAACTGGGTTCCTGTGTATCTGGTTATTTATGTTCCACATGTATAGTCTCCATGTACATTATTTCAAAGGGATTTGCAATAAAGAAGTGGGTCATCTTGCAATATTCTACCATATAGTCTCTAGCTTAGTTTCTATCACCAAGGTCATATGTTCCAACTACTGATCCTTCCTCTTTGTTTCCAACTTTTACATTACAATCACCAGTAATTATCAATGAATCCTAATCATATGTATTCTTAATTTTAGACTGAAGAAGTTCGAATTCTATCATTTCTAGACATTAGTGGGTGGTATTAAATTTGACTAGTAGTTGTATTAATTGTTCTTTCTTGTAGGTGTTTAGATATGCTTTCATTGCCAGCAAGAGGCTTTAAGCTCGATTTTGGATGCTAAATGGGAAGTAAATCCTATTGAATTTGTCATTTCCAGTATAGTAAACCATATGAATGTCTAGTTTAAAAAGGCCAATACCAGTCTTTTCCAGCTCCCTAATGCCGAAGATAGAGATCATTACTGGTTCCATGGAAATCTATTGGCAGTGCTTATGTTATGATGAGTGTGCAGTTATTACTCAGCCATAGATTTCTTGGGCTCTATTTTACTTCTTGGAGGATTTTTAGGGTTTGTTGTTGTTTGTTTGTTTTTCCCCCCCTGAATTCCTAACCATTGCCTTCTTTTCCATCTACTTAGTTTCCTATGATCTTCTGACAAATTTGTTCTAAAATTTTCTGATAAATTTCTAAAACTGCTCCCCGCAATGGTCAAGGTTTGGCTTTGTTTGCTTATGAGACATTCTTCTTGAATCATGTGACTTTGCTTCCCAGACCTGTCACTTGGGCCCTCACTCAAGGTCATTAGCTCCTTCCCCCACGTTGGAGCTTCATTACCTTGACTGTTGTGTCCTTGGTTTCCTCCTTGAGTAACCTCATGGGAAGGAAAGTGTTGACACCTTGTTGGCATTGAGTAGGTCTTCATTCTCTCTTCCCATCTGGTTAATTTAGTTGAGCATATATTGTAGATAGAATGCATAGACCTTTCACTTTGGTCTTCTCATTGTTCCTATGGCTTCTGACTTCCGTGATGACGTAGTGTTGCCCTGATATAGGAGACTTAGGTTATCTTTGTGGAATTGTGTAGGTCAGTTTGGTGTCTCAGTTTCGCCATGACAGGCCTTGGTAGAGATCTACCGCGATGTGCTCTAGTGCATGATTATGATATTTAAGTTTGTCTCCTTGATTTGGAGAACTATGTGTAATTTATTTGGTAATTTCTTCTTCTTTAGCTTTGTATTCTCTCTAGAACTCTCATTATTTAGGTGTTTGTCTTCAGGTACAGATCTCTACCTTTTAATGATTTTCCTCTGGTTTCTTTTACCTTGTCTCCCCTTGAAATATCTTACAGAGAGAATCATGTCTTTGTTTCACGCACTCAAGCAATCGCTCTTTGTTTAGTAGTAGTATTTCCCCCTTCTAATCTGTCACTTACTGGTTTCTTCTGAGTTTCTGTTTTTGTTCTCCTTTTCTTTTCCTCCTCCTTCTTCATAACTTTTTGTCCCTGCCTTCCTCCTCCTTCTCTGTGTTGGTATACATTGACCTCTTTCATGCTAGGTGCTCTTTTCAGATGTTTGATGATTCTGGCATTTTAAAATCCCATTGTGTGTGGGCTGGGCTCACAGAGGACATCACTCAGAGGAAGGGTACTGGGTGAGGACGTTTGGGGGCCTTCGCAATGTGGATCTGTGTGTGTTACCTTTCTCCTTAGAGTCCTCAGAGAAGAATTTTGTGTTCTCTTTTCCAGGGTCCCTGAAAATAAAATAACATCGGCATCAATATATATTGCATTGTTGTTTAGTTTCACCTATAACCTTTCAAAGCAGTAGCCAATCAAAAGTACAAGTTTATAATTTTGATAAAAGCAGAGGAGATAATATTTATAAATTGTCGAAACCTCATCAGAAACTTTTAACAAAAGGTGATTTTTGTGAGGAAGTAACACCTGGAGTTTTGCAGGAGTGAGCTGGTTGATGTTCCTGTCCATAGTTTTCTCATTTGAATCATGGAGCCTGATGCGCAGGAATACCGATGAGATCCTTAAAAGAAGTAAAATGTAGGAGCCCTCTAGGTAGACTGGTCAGGCTTTAACCTATGGAGCTCTAACTTAGAATTGCACATAGTGCTTCTGTCCTTGTACCTTAATACTGGATGTCACTGGCAGAAAAACAAATGAACCCAAGCATCAAAATAAAAATCCAGCATTATTTTTTTCAGTCCATGGGACTCTGTCGAATCTGGAAGTCAAGATACCTCTGAGCTTTCATTCTAGTATTGCATTAAATGGGATTTATTTTATGATTGGAAATAGGGAATTCTCTGATAAAGAAAAATAAAGAAAATTGAAAAGACAATCCATACACTTCTCACCCCTAAAAACAGGCCAGAGATTGATACCTGCCTGCCATGCCTGCCTTCACAAGGGCACCACATAAATGAGATATAGCTGGTATAGGATTTGGTGAAGTCAGAACAAAAACCCTCTATTAATGCTGAGAATTGTCAGAGTGGTTGTTTTTTAAATGACCATGAAACCAAGTTGCCAGCAAGAACATTGTTCTGTGGGCTGTGATTTGCAGTAAGCATTTAGCCCATACAAGCATGGAGAAACACTGCTTATTGGTCTCCAGGGAGACAATGCATCCCTCTAGAGATGGGTGATGTGGTTTGCACCAATTCCAATACCAAGGAGTCAGAGGGTGCATATGGCCGTTACATCAGAACAGTCAACCTCTGTCTTTGCACCCATTGTTCCACCCTCTAGCTTGGTCCAGTTCAAGAAAATTCATGAATACCACAAATGAAAAATTCTGAAAAAATTAAAATGAATCTTCCAAAATCTTGTCACACATACATATACACTAGTTATGTATAACAGATAAAGAGCTCTGGTTTTTACTTAAAAAGGAAAAGCTAACAACTGATTTCTACTCTAATCCAAGTAACAGTGCTTGTTAGGAGGTGATATTTATAGGTGCCATTTCTAAGCACCTGGGAAAAATTAAACTCGTTGCCATAGAGCTGATTCTGAGCCAGAGTGGCTCTACACGGGGTTTCCAAGATGGCCAGTCTTGAGGAGAGCAGACCACCTTATCTTTCTCTCTCAGTTCAACGAGTGGGTTCGAACCCCCCGCTTTTGTCTAGCAGCCCACGACTTAGCCCCCAGTGCCACGAGGCCTCCTTAGACAAAAAGCACATGACTTGAAAGCACTGGGGCTTTGCAGAAGGATCCGCCTCAGAACGCCTTCCTGAATTCCTTGCCTTGCACCTTTCTGTGGTGGCTTTTAAGATTATTGACAAGAGGCAGGGTTGAGGACAGAGGAGTGTGGACAACCGCTGCCAGGTGAGTAACAATTAGGAAAAGAAAGGAAAGTCTTTGAACTCTTTAGGGGACCCGGGAATCTGGAACACATTCACAAATTTGATTTTTGGCGGAGCTTTGAAGGAAGGCGATGTTCTGTCTTTGGTAGGTCACGGCTGCAGGAATCCACCTACTGGGAGCCCCAATGCCACTGTGTTTCAGCTGCACACACCTGGGCTTTCTCTCTGGGTTTACATCAGCAGTTCTAAGATTAAAAAAATTTTTATAGCTAACAAAATTAAAACAACCACAGCAACAAAAGATTGGTAATAAGTGGGTGAGGGCAGCACACAAGGCTTTAGTTTTGTTTTTTTTAATTTAACCAAACTAAACACAATAAACTATTTTACTATTTCTTTCTCTTCCTATACCAATTGACTAAAGGAAGCTTTATTTAAAAAAAAAAGAAAGAAAACAAAGACCACCATCTCAAAAATAAAAGGTAGTCCTTTACTTAACGTAAGCTCAAAACAACCTTTTACAAATGTCCTGAGGGGGTCTTTGGGTTTTTAATCTTGAGACATGCTGGTGAACATTTTCCCCGGGTCCAGGTTTATGAGCCATAGATCTGAACCTTGCTGAGGATGTTCTATCTAATTCCGATAAGAACTAGAGCCGCAAAATTATTGGCAGCCTGTCTTTTGAAATGACCCGTCTTTACAGTGAAGGGATGGGAGGCATTGGCTTGCCTAGAGTGGCAGGGACCTAATGGGTGCTTGACCCTGCACTTCCCCCCACCAGTGCTCTTTACAAACGTGCCTGCCATGCTCGCTCTCGCCTGGGGGCTGGCATGTTTGTGTGCGGGCTGGTGAGGGAAGGCTGCTTTCAAATGAAAGGGTTTCCTGTTAGGAACTGATAATTGGCCACTTAACTGAAAGGTGGGGAGTTCTAGTCCACCCAGAAGCTCCTCAGAAGAAAGTCTTGGTGTTAGACTTCCAAAAAATCAGCTGTTATAAACCCTGTGAAGCAATTTCTATTCCAGCATGCCTGGGGTCAGCACAAGGGCAATTGTGACTAGTGGGTCCTAGTCAATGAGGGTGAGTATTTTCCTTACTTGCTCCTAATAAGACTTGAAAGGTGTGGTAACTCTTTTGTGACCCCTGGGACACACACCCCCCACCAACATTTTCAGATTCTTGATGTTCTCGTGATGCTAGCTGCTATCCCCGTTTTCCTAGGAGCTATCTGGAAGGAAGGGGCCTGCATCAGTGCACCAATCTGAAGAAAATGCACCGTACCCTGCCAACTCTACCGCCAAAGTACTCTTGGGACATAAGAGCCCCACATAATTGTGTTGAAAAGCATATCACCGAAAAGCTTTCCTCTGGTTTCTGCACGCCTTAATGAGTCCACGAACATCACTGAGAACACGTGGTATCAACCCAAAGTGCAAAGCAGAAAATAAGTTGGTCACAAAAAAGGCTAAAGGCATGAAGTTGTTCTGACAATGTGCAATTGAGGATTGTACACCCCATGCGTGGGTAGAAAGCAAATGTCAAGGGTGCTGGAGAAGAGGGGATGCATGCATATTGTAAAAATTTGTAGAAGCTTTGTTGCCGGCTGCAATTTGGCTTGGGGCCCCCGATTATGCATCAGAATCTAAGAACTCAGACGTCTGAGGCTTGCCAGTTCTCCTGTAAGAGTTTGCAAGGTTTTACCTTCAGTGCGCTTGGGTCTCATAAAACACAAAGAACTCAGGAATGGAGGAGTTTTGATGAGGGCTTGAGCGTTGACAATGAGACATAGAACACCCCCTTTTTCAACCTCATTAAGTGTCTCAACCTTCACTATTAAAAATGCTCTTGACCTTGTGGGACAAACTCGAGAAGCAAATTTCTCATTTGCTGGCCTCTCCCCAGGCCTCCTGTGACATACTGTCGCTCAGACAAGTCCTGTTCTTAATGGGTTTATGGGACAGGCTTGGCCTGCCTTTCCATCTGCACCTTCTGCTGGCTCCCTTAGAAAAGCACTGGCTTGCCATACGACATTCCCTTGAATTATTTAGATTGGTAAATCTTTCTGCATCTCACATCTTTAGTCCATCTGTTAGCCGGAGCTTTGCCGTTATAGGAAGTGTCCTTTATGCATGCTGGCATCTGTCAGCAGTACACTTGCCTCTTTTATTCATGATCTTCTATGGGAGAGGGTACAAGCTGCAGAAATGCCGCATGCCTGGTATGCATTTCATTTTAATGGAAGATTACATGACTGGGGTGCTGGTTTATTACCTTGCTCCACATGCATCCATTCATCACCTGGCCGCCCCTTTCACCCAGCCTGTTAGAAGGTGCAGGCCCTCCTGCGGTCCCTAGGATCCAGCTTCCACAGGAAGTGGGCTAGGAAGGGGAGAGAAAACCCTGTCCTTTAAAAGAAGATGAAAGGTGGTAAGGGAAAGAGAGAAATATAGTGGGAGGTCAAGGCCAGCGGAAAGAGAAAGGGCTTGACTGTAGACCAATATCCAGATGCGGACATGGAATTATTTATACAAAGCACTTGATGTTACCAGGAGCATCACATCCTGAGCATATTCTCACTGAAAACCATGCCCCTAAACGTATGCCTTATTTGCTCTACTATTTTCTACTCACAGGATCATGACATTGTAGAGAGCCTTTCTCGTTCAATTCTTCTTTGGTGCTGGGATAGCCTTTGTAATAATGTGTACCAAATGTGGATGAACCACATGGAATAACCTCCTAAAAGGATATTTAACTCTGTTTATGCTATTTTTCTGATGTTGATGTACCGCTAATCAATACAAAGGAGAACTCAAATAAGGTGACTTCACAAACCTGGGCCACCTGGAGCATTCATGGCTTGTGCCTCCTGTAGCTCAACTAGTGCCTGGCACTTCTCTTCAGCATTCCTTTTCCCTCATAAAAGCGCGGTGCTTTAGATGGTATATTACGGTCATCTTAGTGCTAATCCAGGAGGCAGTGGTGGTGCTGTAAGCTCAGTGTTGGACCTTAGACGGAGAGGTCTGCTGTTCAAACCCACCAGCGACTCTGGGAGAAAAAGACGAGACTATCAGTTCATGTAAAGATATACAGCTGCAGGAACTTTGTACATGATTAGAACAGATTCGATGGCATTGGGTAGTGGAATGCCATGGCATGTGAATTGCCACTTGATATCTGACCACTGCCATTATGTGTTCAGTGCCCATGTTGCTGGTGGGAGGATGGGGGTAGTTACTTTCCTACTGGTTCTTTGCCATGGCACTTTACTATGGGAATCATGGGAAGCAGATCAAAGGCACAGATAACATTTTGGAAAAGAGAAAACAGATAAGACTATAGTTATTGATAAATTTGGAGTAAAAATAGCCAAAATTCAAGCCTTTAGAGCAGGGGCCAAGAAGAAGCAATTTAAAAAATCATTTTATTGGGGATTTGTACAACTCTTATCACAATCCATACATCCATCCATTGTGTCAAGCCCATTTGTACCTTTGTTGCCATCATTGTTCTCAAAACATTTTCTTTCTACTTGAATCCTTGGTATCAGCTCCTCATTTTTCACCTTCCTCCCTCATGAACCCTTGATAATTTATAAATTATTATTTTTTTATGTCTTACATTGTTCGATGTCTCCCTTCATCCACTTTTCTGTTGTCCATACTCCAGGGAAGAGGTTATATGTAGATCTTTGTGACTGGTTCCCCTTTCTCCCCCACCTTCCCCTTACCCTCCTGGTATCGCTACTATCATTATTGGTCCCGAGGGGTTTATATTGGTCCTGCTTTGGATTTCCTGTGTTTCCAGTTCCTATCTGTACCTGTGTACATCCTCTGGTCTAGCTGGATTTGTAAGGTAGAATTGGGATCATGATAGTGGGGTGGGTGGGAGGGGGGAAAACATTAAAGAACTAGAAGAAAATTCTGTGTTTCATCATTGCTATAATGCACCCTGACTGGCTTATCTGCTCCCTACGACCCTTCTGTAAAGGGATGTCCAGTTGCCTACAGGTGGGTTTTGGGTCTTCACTCCGCAGCCCCCCTCATTCAAAATGATATGATATTTTGTTCTTTGATGCCCGATACCTGATCCTATGGACACCTCATGATCACACAGGCTGGTGTGCTTCCTCCATGTGGACTTTGTTGCTTCTCAGCTAGATGGATGCTTGTTTATCTTCACGCCTTTAAGACCCCAGATGCTGTATCTTTTGATATCCAGACACCATCAGCTTTCAAGAAGAAGCAGTTTAATCCAAGTTCCTGAATGCTGACTGGACCCCATTATCTCTCAAGGTGGATGACAACAGAACTGTAAGATTGATGGTTACCTGAAAGTTTGTTTGAGGTCCAGTTAGTTCCCTAATTTCTTTCTTCACCCTCAGGAACAGATTACTTGCTCCCCATCATGACAGAAGATAGGACACTTACTCAATAGAGCAGGGATGGGGAATCCAATGAGGAAGGGCTCGTATTTACATTCAGAAGATATTTTCTCCTTCTAACTTGGATTCTTTGGAATGTAGCATTCACTTTTTCTTTCTTTCACTCAGCCAATAACTATTGATTGTGTTTCTAGTTCATATCGTGTTAGCAAAGGATCCCGGACATACCATGGCCTGCCAGAAGAAAGAACTTCTCTGCCCTGGATGAAGTATTATTACCACAATGGTCCCTGGAAGCAAGGGTAGGGAGACGTCATTTGGACATGTTATCAGGAGGGACCAGACCCTGCACAGGAACATTATGCTTGGTAGAGAGTCAGTGACAAAGAAAGAGGTAGACCTTCAATGACATGGGTTAGCACCGAATCCGCAACAATGGGTTCAAATACAGTAACGACTGTGAGGATGGTGCAGACCTGGGTAATGTTTCACGATGTTGTGTATATGAGTCAGAGCCAACACGACAGCACATAACAACAGGAATCTGTACCACGTGCTTTTCAGATACTTGGGCTACAATGTGATTGTGGCGAAAGTCTTTGTTCCTGTTGATAATGTATAACATCAAATTATGTTTTCGTTGAGAACCACTGAGGGTTCATTATGCATGTTTACATACATAAAGGTAGGTTGTGACCCAGTGAGAGCATGGATTTAAGTAGAATGGACAAATATAGTTAGGCAGATAGCAGATCAGATGGAACATGGGAGCCCGGGCCAGTTCAGAGGGGCTCTCGGTATGCAGATTCTTAGCATGTGACAGCAGGTCCCTTCTCCCTCCTGCGGCATTTGCTGCATCTCAAAGGGGAACAAGCAGGATGAAAGCTGCGATCCCACTGCTTATTCGGATGACACCGAAAGGTGATCAGGGGATGTATGGATGGATCCTGGAAGCACATGTGAGATTTTTCAGAAATACTATTGAAAGGGATCAAGGGGGTGGGGAAAGGACTAGACTTCTAAGATAGAATTAAGTGAGAACCTGTAATGTTGATATTTGGAATTATAGTTTAATGGATATTTTCTCAATCTATTATATTTTCTATTTATACTATTATATTTTTCATTTTCAGGAGCTTTTCCTGGTTCACCGAGTCTTCCTTTTTTCATATTATCCCGTTTAAAATGTACTAATACAACATTCCCTCTATCCATCCCAAGGATAGTAATTCCCACTGGACCATTCAAGCTTCTTTCTGCTCCTTGCAATTTTCTTTGTTCTCCATGAATTCTCTTGCTTTAAAAACGGGATTGAGAAAGAAAATGTGTCGATTTATGTCCTATCTTTAATGTTAAGCTCTTTTTACAAAATATAAAGAATTGTTGTATAGTTTACTTATAAGTGAGTGGCAGTAAAAAGTCAACGGAGTTCTGTGTGCATGAGGAGGCATAGTTATTGATGAGAGTGAAGATTGGGTGGCAATTAGGCAACCCATACCAGTTGTTTTCAATCAATTCTAACTCAGGCTGACCCCAGTGTGTCAAAGTAGGATTATGCTCCATAGAGATTTCCTTTTTAAATTTATTTTTCAGATATAAAATGCCAGGCTTTTCTTCCAAGTAGACTTGAACCTCCAACTTTGCAGAATATTCACCATTTGCTCCATCCAAGTACTCTAAGTTGGTTGGGCAGGGGCCCGTCTGTTGATCTCAGTGATTGGGCAGTAATGATTTAGAGGAAGATTACCAATTGCCAGTTCCTGTAATGTCTGTTCTCTTGACTGGTCAGTTTCCTTGGGGTGATCATCTCCAATTTCATATCTGCATGTTCTAAACTGTCTACTTGCTTGATACCAAAGGGGTGGGGAGACCATTTACTTAACCTTTCATTTCTAATGAGCCTGACATCCTTTTCACTGTCCCTCCCAGATTTATTGTATCTAGAGCAGGGGTGAAGAACATCAGGCCCGCGGGCTCTACAAGGCCTGCAGAATTATCAATACCATCTAACAGCACATCCCTCACCAAAGAGAAACAGGTCCATACACTACATTCAAAACAAAACTTACTGTCTTTGAGTAAATGTCACCTCACAGTGACCCCACAGGACAGGGTCAAACTGCCCCGTGGACTTCTGAGCCTGTATCTGTTTAAGGGAATAGAAAGTCTCTTCCTTTTTCTCATGGAGTGGCTGATACTTTTGAACTCCTGATCGTGTGGCAGAAATGATTGACCATTATCTCCTGAAAATGATGTTATAATTATCCAAATGGACCTTGGCAGAGAAAAGATACCTCGCCCTTGCTCTAGTAATCTGTTCCCGGGGGTGAAAAAAGGAACTGGGGAACTAACTGGACTTCAAAAAAATACTTTCGAGTGACTGTCAATCTCACAGCCTGTTGTCACCCACCTTCAGAGATAATGGGGTCCCGCCATTGTCTGGCCTATTCAGAAGCTTGGATTAAATTGCGTCTTCTTGGCCCCTGCTCTGAAGGCTTGCATTTTGGCTATATTTACTCATCAGTGACTATAGTCTTACCTGCTTTTCCAAAATGTTATCCGTGCCTTTCATCTGTTACTGTGGCCTTCTCTGTTCTTTTTGACTTTATGGATTTAGATCTTATTTTTGAAATCTTCTTTATAACTGCTGTGATGTTCCAGGAGGGAGCAGAGGTTTAACAAAATAAAATAAAATAAGTGAATCTATTTTCCAGCTTTGACGAGAGGTCTCTTGGCTTCTCTTTTTCCAGGATAAAGATTTCGATTATGCCTGCAAGTCTTCTCAAGAAAATGCACAGACCCTCGTGCCTCTCTGGCTATCTTTTCATAACCCAGTCCATTGCTGACTTATTTCAACCCCCAGTGATTAGAACCAACATAAACTATAAACCACGTAGGAGCAGGATTTTCTCTTATGTTACCACAGAGTGAAGTAACAATGAAGAAATTACATACCCCTGGTGTATAAGATGACGGTCATCTGTTTAAGGTTGGAGTCTCAACACGTCAGGAGGTTAATAAGGAACTGTTGAGGACAAAAGCTACTGTTTTTAATTTTCTCTATTATGTGAAACTCTAGCTCATCAAATTTATCTAGCCTTCTGGTCAAAAAAAAGATATAAATTAAGAGCCCCTAATTTCTCCCATTCTACAACTCGCTGCAGTGGAGTAGACTGTCTTTAGGGTGGAACAGCCATTGGGCACAGGAACATCCACCGAAGATGTTCATGCTGCCCTGGCATCAGGCTCAGGATATGGGCCTTCAACACGGGCAGTTGCACCCACTCCCAGGCTAAGAAGGACCAAGTGTTCAGTTTACTATTCTGCTATCATCATACCAAACTTCTTAATTTAACGAGGGACCTTCACTTTTCATTTTGCATTAAGTCTTTCAGCCTTTGAACTGCAGGGATGGAAGGTGACTTTAACCGGTCTAGGCCTCCTTGTGAGAAAATGGTGAGGAGTGAGCATAAAAATGACCCAGCGTTGACTTTGTTACGTGCCATGGAGGCAATTCTGAATGGTAACATCCCCGCTCACGTGAGAGCATAGAACTGCTCCGGCGAGTCTTCCAGACGGTCCTCTTTGAGGAGCAGATTGCCTCCTCATCTTTCTTCGGTACAGCTGCTGGGAATTTCAAACGGACCACCTTTTAGAGAACGTTACTTACCCAGTGTGCCACCAGGGTCCTTATCGGAGTGCAGAGGCTGTGCATAGCAAAGTGTCATAAGGGACAGTCTATATGGGACCCATAGTTGCAAATGCATGCCCTCAGATTCCAGACTGGCAACCTACCTATGGAAAGGAGCTGGTATGACAGAGTAAGGTTAGCTATTGGTAAACAGAAAGAGCATGTCCAACCTAAAATATTCAAATCCAATCTCCAAAATACTGGGTTGTATTGGGCAGATGTATAATCGGGCCAGCAATCTGCAGCCCATGCTTTGAGGCAATGCTTAGAGATTTGCCAAGACATCTGTACATCTTGCACAGTTTGTTCCAAACTAAGATTTTCTTCCTGTCAAACTAGGATGTCAAGACAATTCATATATTGCTTGTCATTATCCTGCCTATTGCTTCCCAAGGATATACATGTCTATTTTATATTAAGGACACATAGTTGGCACCAGACCTTGTAATTCATTGAATTCTCGCCTGTTTCCTTTTACTTTGAGCAGCCTCACCCTTCCCAGTCATGCTGTATTAGACATTGGCTATATCCTGATTGGATAACTGTGGTGAGGCAGGATTCCATGAGCAGATGGGCTAAATATTTAAGGGGAGCCCTATGGACATGGCGATTGAAGGCACTAAGAATCTGCCTAGCCATACGTGAAACAGAAGAGAAGATGTGAGTATGTGTGTATGCATGCATATGTACACCCATGTGTCTTCCCCATAAACAAAATGTACCCCCAAAGCTGGCAAAAGGTGTCCGAGTCTTCCTTGCTGTTGGAGACTCCTGCGGGATTCTGGGACATGGGATTTTGATCACTGAGACCTTTAACTCCTGAGGATTATTAAACTACAAACTGAATAATGGAGGAATGTTATAATCAGTGTACAGTTCCTTCTCTAACTTTAAAATAATTTATTAGCTTTATCCAAGAATGTTGAAATTCATAATAATTGAAGTATCTTATTCTGAATTTTGAACTTTCAAACAATCAAACAAATGAAACCATATTCATAAAAATAAAACATAAGACTCTGATGTCTTTATGGACTATCGAGTGACTTTTGAGTGTTTAAATATATATGAAAAAATGTAAGAATTAAAATCAAGTTTCTTTTCTATGATGATGGGGTAAAAACCCACCAACTAACCAGCAAATACCCCAAAACCACTGCTATCAAGTTGATTTAAACTTGTAGCAATCTCATAGGACAGAGTAGAACTGTCTCACAGGGTTTCCAACACTGTAATATCCATGGAGGAATACTGCCATTTCTTTTCTCCCACACATCAACTGTTGGATTTTTCCAGTTTGCAGCAGAGCCCTCAAAGCATTCAGCATTAGGGCTCCTGATTATAGGATCCAAAACTCAAAACCAAAATCCCTGCCATTGAGTCAACCCTATAAGACAGGGTCAAACTATCCTTCAGGGTTTCTGAGCTTGTACATCTTTATGGGAGCACACAGGCTCATGTTGCTCCCAATTTGAACCGTATCCTAGTGCTCCTTTGCACAATTCACCAAACTTCTCTGGACCTGTTTTCTTATTATAACATCAAACACATTATTAGCTGCAGTAGTGGGTTGTTGCAAGAAACTGATAAGATCAAGCTTCCTCTCTGCCACCTAAATGTTTGAGACCATTTATAAACTCAGCACACTAATAACGCACTCTAAGAACACATGTCATAAGCTGTATGTTCAATGCTAAGTCAACTGTGACCAAAAAAAAAAAAAAAAGGTCTGAATGACAACAGTGGAATAAAATGATCCATCAACAATAGAAGGAAAACTAGAAATTAAACAACACAAACAATGGCTAAAAGAAAATTACAAGAAAAGTTAGAAAAACTTGGAGATGAAAGAAAATGAAACTAGAACATATCAAAATTTACTGAACGTAGTAAAGGTAGCAATCAGAAGGAGACTGAGAAAAGTGGGCAAAGGGAGACAACGGACAGTGTAAGATATGACAAAGTAATAATAATTTATAAATTACCAAGGGTTCATGAGGGAGGGGGAATGATGAGGGAGGGGAAAATCAGGAGCTGATATCAAGGGCTCAAGTAGAAAGCAAATGTTTTGAGAATGATGATGGCCACAAATGTACAAATATGCTTGACACAATGGATGTATGTATGGGTTGCGATAAGAGTTGTACGAACCCCCAATATAATGATAAAAGAAGAAAGAAAGAAAAAGAATTCAAATGAATAGCGCAACTGTACAACTTGGAATTAGAAAAAACAACAATAACCTAAACCTAAATCACAGAGAGGAAGGAAATAGTAAAGATCAGAGCAAAGAAAAAATAAAGAATAGAAAAACAAGAGAGAGATCAACAAAACCAAAAGTTGGTTGCTTGAATAGATCAATAAGATTGGCAAACATTTCATTAGAATGAGAGTGGTGAAAAAAGACTGCTATGAATTGAAGTGTTCCTTCCAAATAGATGTTGTGTTGTAAATCTTAACCTCTGTACGTGGTGGTGCAGTGGTTAAGTATGCCGCTGTTAACGGAAAGGTCAGAGGTTTGAACCCACCAGCTGATGCACCAGAGAAGAACGTGGCAGCTTATAAAGATTTACAGCCTTGGTAACCCCAGGTACTAGTTCTTGCTACTCTATATGCGCTTCAGGGTTACTTCAAAGATGGAACCAATTAGGTGGCTTTGGTTTGGTTTTATACCTGACAACATAATCTCACTTGGAAGCAGGATCTTCTTTGTTATTCTACTGAGGCCTTATCAGTGTAGAATGTGTCTTAAATCTATCATTTTAGCATATAAAAGGCACAGATTAAAGCACAAAGGCAAGAAGGCTCCTATGGGGAAAGATGGATGTCAAGTGTAGCTACCAAGGAACCAAGGATGAGAAATAGAATAAAGAAAAGGATGTTCCTCAGAGGTGAAGAAGAGAACTCTCCTAGTGCTGGCACCCTGAATTCAGACTTCTAACCTTCTAAACCAGTGGTTCTCAACCTTCCTAATGCCACGATCCTTTAATACAATTCTTCGTGTTGTGGTGACCCCCAACTATAAAATTATTTTTGTTGCTACTTGATAACTGTCATTTTGCTAGTGTT
Organism: Echinops telfairi; assembly: GCF_000313985.2. Classification (NCBI taxonomy): domain Eukaryota; kingdom Metazoa; phylum Chordata; class Mammalia; order Afrosoricida; family Tenrecidae; genus Echinops; species Echinops telfairi. The sequence goes on along the minus strand of NW_022111324.1, from coordinate 2,726,500 downwards.
GTGAATCGTAATGTAAATATCTGCTATGAAAGATATATTTTCATTGTTACAAATTGAATATAATTAAACATAATTAAAGCATAGTGATTAATCACAAAACAATATGTAATTATATGTTGTGAAATATTTGTTTTCCAATGGTCTTAGGCGACCCCTATGAAAGGGTCGTTCAATCCCCAATGGGGTTGTGACCCACAGGTTGAGAACCACTGTTCTAAACAATGGGAACCTTAATCTCTGTTTTCGTGATAGCCGCACGAGATAGCGCCCATCGAGTCCATTCTGACTCCTGGATACCGCAGAGGGCGGGGCGGGTAGGACTGCCAGTCGGAGTTTTGGAGACGGTAACTCCTGACGGGAGTAGACAGCCCTGTTTCTCCCACGGAGTGGTTGGTGGTTTTGAAGCGCTGACCTTCTGCTAAGCAACCCGTCTTGAAACTCCTAAGACAGATGTAAATTCTTGAAATAAAAAATAAAAGCAAGAGCATTACTACCAGCCCAACAGAAGTAAAAATCATCATAGGGGAAGATTAAAAACACTTAGATGGCAAATAATAGATAGATCTGACTGAATGTAAGATGGCACCTGGCCAATTGAAGCAGTTCACTCCCATGCTTCTCACGCAAGCCCTAGCCAGCGGTTCTCAACCTGTGGGCCGCGACACCTTTGGGAGTGGAATGACCCTTTCACAGGGATCGCCCAATTCATAACAGTAGCAAACTTACAGTTATGAAGTAGCAATGAAAATAATTTTATGGTGTGTGTGTGTGTGGGGGGGGGTCACCACAACATGAAGAACTGTATTAAAGTGTCATGGCATTAGGAAGGTTGAGAATCACTGCCCTAGACCCTCTCCACCCCCCACACCATCCTTTGAGCTCCAAAAACCATGTCACCCTGCCTCATCCACATTTGCCAATCAGGAGGCTACGTGATGCTCTCCCAAGAATATATCTGTCCTAGCCTCTGTGTGTCAGCGCTACTCACCATTGTGGAGTAGCCATGCCCTTAGCTTCCCCAGGAGGCCGGTTACTTGATAGAAGTGTTTCGGCCCATTTGTGTATCAGCAACAAATTAGATAAGTTCGATGAAATGAAAACCTTCCTAGAAACACAGAAACTACCTAAATCACCTTAAGAAGAAATTAAAAATCTCAATGAAACTGTAAGAATAGAGCGATTGAATCAGTAATAAAAAGAACCTCCCAACAAGGAAAAGTCCAGCATCAGAAGCCTTCGCTGGTCAATTCTCCCAAGTACATTCACAGGCACAGAGGTTAGGATTCAACACATAATTTTGGAATGCAATTACATTTAAAATACTAAGGGACTACTAAGGTATTCTGCTGTACCCGGTTTCCAAGTCAAACGGGACCACACCGAACTGACCACAGCGAGCTCGTCCAGTGAGAAGCTTTTTGACAAGCTGGCAACCGGGAGCCAGCTATCACTCAATGTCTCTCCTCCCAAGAGCTAGTCAAACTCTGGTTTATAAAGCAACAAACCACGAGTAGGTGGGGTGGCGTTTCGCGTCCAATCACAACGGCCCATGATGACTAGGGGGATGAACAGGTGGGGGACTTCCCACTGGTATTCATTATGGGCATGGGCAACAGCCTGTCCAAATTTTGAATCTGGAGGCTTGGGGTGGGAAAACTGATGTGGAAATAGAAAACTTGCGCGGTGGAAAAGCACAGAAGCGAGCATCAGCAGGTTAGCAAATGAGCTTTAGGGCACTTCAATTCCATAACGCCAGTGTGAGCACGAGATCAAAGCCAGAGAAAGGCGCCCAAGAAAACTAGAGGCCCGTATCCCTGATGAATATGAATGCCCAAATCCTCCACAAGCAAACAAAAGCTAGTAAACCAACACCATAGTAAATGAATCATACACCATGACCAAGTAGAATTTATCCCTACTTGGGCGACAAGGGTGATTTAACAAAAAGAAATTAATAAATGTAATGAAATATACCTCATTGAGAGAACAACCACTGCAAAACACTTGATCATCTCCAGTGATACAGAAAAAACATCTGACAAAATCTCACATCTTTTCATGACAGAAACACTCAGAAAACTAGGAAAATAAGGTAGACCCCTCACCATTATAAAGCCATCTATGAAAAATCCATTCAAGTCATATTCAAAGCCAAGAGACCAAAAACTTCCCGGTTCAGAGCAGGAACAAGGCAAGATTGCTAACTCTTGCTTCTACTGTTCAATGTTTTCCTGGAAGTCCCACCTAGAACCAATTAAGCAAGTAAATGAACTACCAAAACAAGTTCACAGCCATTGAGTCAATTCTGACTCAAAGCAACCCGAAAAGATGTGATAGAAATATGCATATGGATGTCTGAGACCGTTAACTCTTTCTGAGAGTAGGAAGTGTCATCTTTCTCCTAAATAAATAAATAGCATACAAATTTGAAGAAAAAAAAAGTAAGACTGCCTCTAGTCATATATAGCCTTTCATGGTGTGTGTGTGTGTGTGTGTGTGTGTGTGTGTGTGTGTGTACCCATCAAACCCAACCCAGTGGCATTAACTCATAGTGACCTATTGAACCGGTCTACTTTAGAGAGTTCCCAATATTATAATTTTTTACAGAAGCAGATTGCCTCATATTTCTCACATGGAGTGGCTGGTAGATTTGAACTGCCGATCTTTTGGGTATCCACCCAGTACTTAACCCCCCGCATCACCAGAGCTCCTATGTATCCATAATAAACCCAAAGAACCCAAGGAGAGCTAATAAGTGAATTCAGTAGTAGCCAGAAGGACACATGAAAATCAATTGTACTTCTATGCACACAATCTGAAGAAAAAAAGTAGGAAAATAATTCCATTTAAATGCCAAGACAATGTACCTGCATGAAGCAGCAAACCAACAGAGGTCTGCGGGCCAGCCCTAATCCCAACTATGTGGACACCCTCCACCCCACACCACAACAGAAGAATTCACTTTGGAGGACAGCCCTGAAGCTACAGCTCAGGGAGGGGTGTGCATCTGATCAGCCAACACAGGAGCAAACGGAGAGGGAAGGAGAGAATGGAACACATCCTGGCCCACCAAGGCCCAAGGATGATACTCATGCTCAGAGCATCCAATGCGCAGAGAGGACAGTAGGGCTGGTCCCACCAGGAGACACGAATTCCCTCACTGACCCATAGCTCTACAGGGCACAACACTGGAGACATAGTGCTGGAATTGCTTCTGATCTGAACCCACCACCCCAGGGTGAAACACTAAGGGCATGGAACAGAGTAGTAAGGAGAGCAAAGCAATGAAGTCCCCAGAAAATACAAAAATAGACTGTGGGGCCAGGGCTTGCACCCTGTCAGACTTGACCGGAAAACGCTGATAAAGGTCAACAAAAAAACCTGTAACTAATTATAGGCTTTTGTTGTTGTTTTGTTTTTGTGCTTATTATTGTCTCTGCCTGTCTATCTAGATAAGATAGACTGGATAAACAGTCCAGATGAGAAAACAGTGGGACCAATGGCTCTGGGGAACATGGGAGTGGGGGAAGGGGCCAACAAACCCAGGGACAAGAGAACAAATGATCTAAAATAAATGTCAAGGAGGGCATAGGATGCCTGGTGGGCCCTGATCAAATGCAAGGAATTACTGAAAGCTGAATGAAGGTCGAACATGATAGTAGGACAAGAGGAAAATAAAGAAAAGAAAAGAAAAAATAACTGGGAGGCAAAGGACATTTTATAGAGGTCTAAATACAGGCATGTACATATGTAAATATATTTATATATAATAATAGGGAAATATATCTATGCACATATATTTATATGTTAATTATTAAGGCAACAGATGGGCATTGGGCATCTTCTCAATTACTCCCTCAACACAAGAACACTTTGTTCTAATAACCTGGCATTCCGTGATGCTCACCTTCCCTGACATGATCTCTGAAGACAAAATGGGTGCATAAACAAATGTGGTGAAGAAAGCTGATGGTACCCGACTATCAGAAGACATAGTGCCTGGGGTCTTAAAGGCTTGAAGTTAAACAAGCAGCCATCTAGCTAAGAAGCAAAAAAGCCCACATGGAAGAAGCACACCAGCCTGTGCGATCATGAGGTGTCAATGGGATCAGGTATCAGGCATCAAAGACCAAGAACAAAAAATCATATTGATGTGAATGAGAGGGAAAGCAGAGTGGAGACCCAAAGCCCATCTGTAGACAATTTTACATCCCCTTACAGAAGGGTCACAAGGAAGAGACAAGCCAGTCAGGGTGCAGTATAGCACTGATGAAACATACAACTTTCCTCTAGTTGTTTAATGCTTCCTTCCCCCCACTATCATGACCCCAATTCTACCTTACAAATCTGGCTAGACCAGACAGAGCATGCACACTGGTACAGATAAGAGCTTGCAACACAGGGAATCCAGGACAGATCAACCCCTCAGGACCAATAATGAGAGTAGCAATACCAGGAGAGTAAGAGGAACATGGAGGGACAAAGGGAGAATGAATCACAATGATTGATATGTAACTCCCTCCCAGGGGCAAGAGCAACAGAAAAGTGGGTGAAGGGAGACAGCAGTCAGTGTAAGACATGAAAAAAATAACAATTTATATATTATCAAGGGTTCCTGAGGGAGTGAGGGTTGCGGACAGGGCAAATTAGCTGATACCAAGGGCCCAAGTAGAAAGAAAATGTTTTGAAAATGATAATGGCAACATAGGTACAAATGTGCTTGACACAATGGATTGTGATAAGAGCTTTAAAAGCACCCAATAAAATGAATTAAAAAAAAAACAACAGACTCTTAGGAAATTGTCTAAGGCTCATGTTCACCAAAATCTTATGACTGTGGGTCCTTGTAAAATATGAATACTTTTGGAACATAATTTTTCCAAGCAGTTGTTGATGTTACATGAGACAAAAATATAGGAAAGTGGTTAAAAGTTAAAAAAAATAAAACTAGCATCTAAAAGAATAGGTTTAAAGACATAAAGTAAACCAGGGGATGAAAAATGTGTACAGTGAAAACTATGAAAAGATAGTGGAATAAAAGATTAAATAAATGGAAAGCTATCTTGTTTTTGTGAGTTAAAAGACTAAATAGAGTTAAGATATCACTACTACTGAATGTAATTTAAAGAGTCAATGCAAAAAAAAGAGTTAAAGATGGAAAGATAGAAGGAAGGATGGAAGGGAGAAAGAAGGAAAGAAAGGAAGGAAAGAGAAGGTAATTCATACCACAGTTCTAACAGCCTTTTTGGTAGAAATGAAAATCCAAACTCAAATTCATGTGGAATTTTTCAAGAGGTCCAAAATAACCAAAAGAGTCTCAAAAAGGAGAACAAAATAGGAGAGCCGACACTTATATTTCAAAATGTACTACAAAGCTATAGTATTCAAAATTGTATGGAGCTCTGGCGATGTAGTGGTTAAGCATTGGGCTGTGATCCCTGTGGTCAGCAGTTCAAAACCACCAGCGCTTCCTTGGGAAAGACTGGGCTATCGGCTCCTATAAACAGCTACAGTTTGGAAACCCACAGGGGGTTGCTATAAGTCAGTATTGACACCATGGAAATGAGGGTTTGAGTAAACAAAAGCGCTGGACTGGTGTAAGTATTGACATAGAACCCCCAGATCAGTATTGACACCATGGAAATGAGGGTTTGAGTAAACAAAAGCGCTGGACTGGTGTAAGTATTGACATAGAACCCCCAGATCCATTCTATGGGGGGTGGGGGGTCTGTTTAACAAATAACACTGGGACAAAAGGGTGAAGTTGAAACTACACACCACATGGAAATTATCTAAAAATAGATCCATCACCTAAATCATAAAAGTCTTAGAAGAAATCACAGAGGTAAAGCATAAGGACCTGCTTCTATAAATGAATTCTTAGATATAACAGAAATGCATGAGCAACAAAAGGCAAATTAAAATAAAATGAAAACATAATAACTTTTGTGCATCAAAAGACTATCAAGCGAATGAAAAGACAACCTAACGAAAAAGGAAACTATATGGAAACCACTTATCTAATAGAGTTTAAACATGAGAATATATAAATATCTTCTACAATTCAGTAACAAAAAGACAAACATCCCAACTAATACATGGACAAAGGATTCTTTTTTTCTAAGACGACATATAAATGTCAGTAAGCACATAAAATGCTGCTTAAGGACACTAATCATTCCATCCCACCAGAGTTGAGTTAATTATGACTCATTTTGACCTTCTAAGAGAGGGTAGAACTTTGCCATGGGGTGTCCGAGAACATACATCTTGATAGCAGCAGACAGTTTTATCCTTCTTCTGAGGAGTGCCTAGAACTTTGTCCAACATTAGTCATTAGGTACATGCAAATCAAAACCACAGTGACATACCCTTTCACACATAGTAACGTGGCTGTTATCTGATAATCACACACATGGAGGTTATTATCAGAAAAAAATGAAAATTAACATGTGATAGCAAGGATATGGAAAATTGGAACTCTCATGCATTGCTGGTGGGAATGTAAAATGGTACAGCCTGTGGGAAATAATTTGGTGGTAGAATTACCAAATAACTCAGCAATTCCACTGCGAGGTACATACCCAATGTGTTAGTTTGGGTACACTAGAGAAACAAATTCATAGTCACTCATATGTATATAAGAAAGAGGTTTATGTACAAGAGCAATGAAATATTGAGAAAATGTCCCAGCACAGTCCAGATCAAGTCCATAAGTCCAATATTAGCCCATATGTCTGATACCAATCTATAAAGTCCTCTTCAGACTCATGAGACACATGAAATGATGCAGAATGCAGGAGGATCACAGGCCAGTGGGTTAGAAGTCTTGTGGATCCAGTGGTGTTGTAAACATCTCAGCACTGGCAGGAGTCTCTACATGGCTTCTCCACCTCCAGAGGTCTGGTTGCATCAGGGTAGATCTATGTGATTCCTCCAGCTCCCAGGGTGTAGCACCATGTGTCTTGTCAGTAGAGTATCTCTCAGAGAGTGAACAGAGGAGAAGAAATACAGGAGTTCCTAGAATTCTCAGGAGAAGGCCATTACCACACAGAGGCCTCATTGGTTATATTTTGATTGGCAGACCAGACTCCACCCCTTCACTCATAATCCTCTCAAATTGACACCACATTATGTAACTACTACACCCAAAAAACTTAAAAATAGAAATCAAACAGGAGCTACTTGTGCACCAATGAATATTGAAGCATTACTTCCAATAGTCCAAAGGATAGAATAAGCCAAATACCCATGAATAGGTAAACTAAATAATGGAATATTGTCTGACAATAAAGAGAAACGAAGTTCTGATATTTGCTATGTAGCTGTGTGATATAAACTTTGAATACTGTATGCTGATAAAATATACCAGACACAAAAGAACTTACATTATATGATCCCCCTTTTACTTATATGAAATACTTAGAATATGCAAATGTCTAATGACAAAAATGTAGTGGTTATATGGAACCAAGAAAAGGTAGGAATTAGAAGTTATTGATAAAAGATTCTGAGTTTTGGTGGCTATAAAATTTTTTGTAACTGGACAGTGGTAATAGTGGCACAGCTTAATGAATGTAATTAGTATCTTTAAGTGATAAACGTAACAATGGTTTAAATGTCAGGATAAACTTAAGAATCCACAAATGACTATATTGTGTTAAGAAGATGATGTCTCGGGAGAGAGGGACCAGACTTCAACCCAGCAGCCAAGATGTGAATGCAACATACAGACATGAACCAGGGAATGAATAGAGAGATCAGCAGGGCCAGTCCCCAAGTCCAACTATGTGGACACCCATCGCCTCCCACCCCAGAGGAATGCACTTCAGAGGAAAGCGCTGCAGCTGCAGCTCAGGAAGTGGGGCGTGTCTGAACAGGAGCAAAGGAAGAGGGAAGGAGAGAGTGAAACAAACCCTGGCCCACCGAGCCCTGAGGACAATATTCCAGCTCAGAGCAGCCAAGGCACAGAGGGAACCACAGGGCAGGCCCCATCACGAGACAGGACATGTCCCCCACTGACACATAGTGCCAAGAGGGACAGCACTGGGGACATGGTGTGGGAGATGTGCCCAATCTGACCCCACAGCACTGGGGCGAACACTAAGGGTGTACAGCGGAGCAGCAAGGGGAGCAAAGCAACGAAGTCCCTGAGGAATGCCCAAGGTGGACTTGGGGCCAGGGCATGGCACCCCAGCAGACTCGACTGGAAAACACTTATAATGGTCAACAGAGAGACCTGGAACCACTCGAGGGTTTTGTAGTTTTTGCAGTTGGTTTTTCTTTTTATTTATTTATTTGTTTGTTTGGTTGGTTGTATTAGCTGTTGTAGATGTATGTTTTGTCTACTTTTTTGGTTATTTTTCGCTCTGCTTTGTTTTTGCGCATGCTATTGTTTATGCATGTCTATCTGGGCAAGATAGGCGGGATGAACAATCTGGAGGAGAGAACAATGCGACTGATGATTCCAGGGAGGGGCCAAGGGAGAGGGAGAGATGGGGAAAAGGAGGGGGGGCGTGTCAACAAACCCAGGGACAAGGGAAGAATATGTGATCTAAAATTGATGGCAAGGAGGGGAGGATGCTTTGGGGGGCTTGATCAAGGGAGCTATATCTGAGAGTAATTACCAAAACTGAATGAAGGCTTAAAATGATAGTGGGACAGGAGGAAAGAAAAAGGAAATAGAGGAGAGAACTGGGAAGCATAGGACATTTACATAGGTCTAAATATAGGCATGTATATATGTAAATATATTTACATACAATGACAGGGAAATAGAGCTAGTACATATATTTGTTTATAAAGTATTACAGTAGCAGAAGGATATTGGGTCTCCACTCAAATACTCCCTCAACACAAGAACAATTTGTTCTACTAACACAGCACTCTCTGATGTTTACCTTCCCTGACATGATCACTGAAGACAAATGGGTGCATAAGCAAATGTCGCGAAGAAAGTTGATGGTGCCCGGCTATCAAAAGATATAACATCTGGGGTCTTAAAGGCAAGTGGCTGTCTAGCTCAGAAACAACAAAGCCCACATGGAAGAAGCACACCAGCCTGTGTGATCATGAGTTGTTGAGGGGATCAGGTATCAGGCATCAAAGACCCAAAACAAAACAAACAAAAAGTATACCAATGGGAATTCGGGGGAGAACAGAGTAGAGACCCAAAGCCCATCAGTAGTCAATTAGGTACCCCCTGTCAGAATGGCCACAGGAAGAGAAGAGTCAGTCAGGGTGCGGTATAGCACTGATGAAACATACAACCTTCTTTTAGTTCTTTTATGCTGCCCCCCTCACCCTCGACTATCATGACCCCAATTCTATCTTACAAATCTGGCTAGACCAGAACATGTACAGTGGTACAGATAAGAGATCGCAACATAGGGAATCCAGAGCAGATAAGTTATCAAGGGGGCATAGGGGAGGGAAGGGGGGAAATGAGCTGATGCCAGGGGCTCAAGTAGAAAGAAAATGTTTTGAAAAAAATGATGACATCTGTAAAGGTGTGTTTGACAAAATGGATATATGTATGGATTGTGATAATTGTAAAATTGTAAAAAACCTAATAAAATAAAATAACAATTTTAAAAAGAAGCAAAACAAAACAAAACACAAAGGGCTCAAGCAGAAAGAAAATGTTTTGTGATGTTGGCAGCATATGTACAAATGTGTTTGATATACTTGATGTATGGATTGTTATAAGAACTGTACAAGCCCACAACAACATTATTTGTTAAAAAAAGAAGAAGAAGATGATGATCTCTCATGGATCAGGTGGATCAAGTTACTTTTACCCAAATAAAGCATTCATATAATAAGGACCAGTTGGGAGGGAAGGGAATACCAGTTACTATAGATGGGACCCAAAGATGAGGAAAGTAAAGTTAATCATTGTACTGCTATAAGTTCTCTAGAGGAAAATAACTGAAGTAACAGCAGAGGCAGTATGCCTCTTTCTCTGGGACCCACCTTATGGATTTAGGCCATACAAACTGGAACCATCCTGTGTTAAAGGCATCGGCGCACGTTTTCAACACTGTGGAATATACCCAACCCAACCCCTCGTCATTGAGTCAATCTTGACTCACAGGACGTGTTAACGTCTACTTGGTCCAGTGGGACATATGGGGTGTGAGTGAACTCAGAAAACACAAGTGCACAGAGGAACCTCCATTTGGAACTCTGTGATATTAATTAGGTCCCAGACAGTTAAAAGCCTCCACATAAATCTTCCCCAAACTGAATAATGGTCCTCCAAGAAATTCCCAACAGTTAACTAGTCTTCTATACTTGTGACTGTTACCTTATATGGTAAAAGGAACTTTACAGGTGTGACTAAATTAAGAATTTTGACCAAGGGAGATTATCCTGGATTATCCTGTGTGGGGCTGTACATATTCAGCTCCAGTGTCAAGAGGGGGGAAGTTAGAGCACAGGAAGTAGGGAGTAGGATGACAATGGAAACAAGAGGCTGGATTGATTTGAGGGTGGCATCAGGAGCCAAGAAGTCCTACTCTCCAGAAGCTGGGAAACACAAAGAAATGTCTTTCCCCTGAAGTCACAAGAAAACAGCAGCGCTTGGAGCACCTTGACTTTTAACCCAGTGAGACTGGGTTCAGACTTCTGGCCTCCAGAGCTGTTAAGAGAATAAATCTGTGTTGTTTTAAGCTGCCACAAATTGGGTTCTTCTGAGTATAATTTACCAGAAATTAACAATGGCTAAATATAATGACATCAAAAAGATAGTTGGCCCATACTATGTGCTATACTTTAGTAGAACAATAACTTGGAGGTGAATATCACTATTATTATCATTTTATTGAAAAGGAAAATGAGATTAATAAACTCAATTAATTTTTCCAAGGTCACCAGCTCAGGGCCTGCCTCATTTTATTTTGTACCTGGCATACCCCAACTTCTAGGTTGTAGCCTTCCTGGAGGAAAAGATTACATGTTGACCTCCTGTGTTTCAACTCAGGCCCCAACCTAGAGTCTTAATTGAAATGAACATACAAATGGAGCCCACCTGAAACCATGATGCTAGCCAATAGGAAAATCATTTTAGATGCATGCATTTGATCTATACCCATCTGTTCTGAAATCTACTCATTATACAAGGTAATAAGCATCTGGTTCATCTCCATTCTATTTACTTGTGTCTTGTAACTAGGGTTATGGAAGCATTTGAACTATGAAACTGGGTTCTGATTCTTCTTATTGGCTCTCTCTCTCTTTTTGTTAAGTGATTTAGTGAGAAGATTTCTAGCAAGAGATCTGTCATATGGAAGCCAACTGCTTCTGGTATTTCATTAGATGCTGATGGTGTTAGATTTAAAGTTGACACCGAAGCCTAATTAAACATTATGCCAGTGCACATATTCTGCAAATTAAGACACAACACATCACAGAACCCAGTCTGGGATAAGTTAAAAAGGAAGCTGTCAACATGCAAAGGACCCTGTTAAGTGCTTAAAATACAAATTTTGAATTTAAAATGCAAATGAGTTGATGTCTCCTTTCAAGTTGCAAAAGAAAATTACTAGGGATCGAGAGTTTTATTTCATTTTTTTCCTAACCACCAAAGTTTGACTCTAACAGCAAATACACGATTTAACAGCAGTGTTAAAAATAGCAAGAAAAACTGGCCCATAGTATGGATTTTGTGGTAGTTACATAATCTATTGTCAATTTGAGAGGATTATGAGTGAAGGGGTGGATTTTAGCCTGTCAATCAGGTCACAGCTTGATGACCTCATTTGGAGGTGCAAAGGAGATAAATAGCTTCCTGAAGGCGGGACACAGGTTTGCTCCCTGTGAAACATTTCCATTGACAAGACACATGGAACGACACTAGAGCTTTGATGCCGGAGGAGCTGCGTGGAGACCCCTGCTAGCTCTGAGATGCTTACACTGCCACTGGATCCACAAGACCTTCCGCCCACTGGCCTGTGATCCTCCTGCATTCGACGTCATTGCATGTGTTTTGTGAGTCTGAAGAGGACTTTATAGATTGGCATTGGACATATGGTTAATATCCGATTTACGAATTTGATCTGGACTGGGTTGGCATGTATTTCTCAATATTCAACTGCTCTTGTATATAAAGCTCTTTCTTACACACATATGAGTGTCTATGAATCTGTTTCTCTAGTCTACCGGACTAACACAAATTCCCTAACATATTTGGCTTACTTCACTCTTTTCAGAAAAAGAAAAAAAATTTTAATAATTACCTGCTGGCAATGAAAATGGTTTATGCTATAGCCATTAATTCAAGCTAAAGTGTTGGGCTGCTTCTGTATCCCTCTGGGTCATTCCAGCACCCTAAGGGGGCAGTGTCACCCACTTTGGGAAATATTGGCCTCTTTTGGCTTCTCACTAACTGAATGGAAAGCAGAAAGCTAACCAAAATTCTTCAATGCTGACAAGTTAACACATGCATTTAAAAAACAAAACAACCCAACAAACCTTTTACGTTCAGCGGCACCCATTAAATCTGCACAACTGTGGGAAAATTCTACACTGACGTAAGTTGCTTTGGGCAGAAAGTTAGGAAAAGACAGAAAGGTTATGGAAACCAAGGCAAAGGGCCCCACAATTGTCTAGCCTGGAATGGAACAGAACCTGTTACCTGCTGTGATCTTCGTTCCCGAAGAAGAGTGGGGAGAACGAGTCCTTGGAAAGAGTGACGTAAGTGGTGGGAAGGTAAGGGTGCTTTGGTTTGCTTCCATCCTGGCTCCACCGTAACTCTCAGTGCCACCAATTACGTACAGATGGGTCAGCTTGCTCATCCATATTTAATATTTCTCAGTCTTCCCTGCCTACTTTTCTTGAAAGTTTGAAAGTGTTATTTACATTTATCTGATACCTACCAAGTCATCACCCAGTTCATGTTCAGAGTAAATGTGGTTGCTCACTTGAAAGAGCTTGCATTTTGAGAAGGGAAAGAAGATACACACGTACTTCACTAGCTGCCCTTCCAAGTGCTATGTGATTCCGTGGTGGCTGACACCAAGTGATCTCCACCAGGGTGGAGACAAACCAGGCGTCCCAGGCAGCTGAGACAGGGCATATCTGTAGAGGTCTCCCAAAGACAAAATATCTGAGCAGGACCTTCATAAAGAGATGGGGGGAGGGGGCTGACTCTTGGAGGTCTGAAGAAGAGGTAAGATATGAACAGAAGATAGAAACATTTTGAAAATAATGTTTTCAGCTACAACCATTAAAAGAATGAAAAGGTATAAGGTAAAAGATAGACTATGGCTATTCAACTCAACCAACAGTACCACGGATGGATTATTTTATTTCCTGAGTTGTTGTTTTTGGTTATGGCTGAATCTGAGGCATTTTATATTGTTCTTCAAAAGACTGAAATGACATTATAGAATTTTTTATGACTATAGTCCTAAACATTCAAACAGTCTTCAGATGCAGAGATCTGATTGAGCAACTAATGAAGAAATATTCCATAAAGTTGGTTTCATGAAATTTGTCAGTTGATCATTAAAATTGTTTAAATCCTGTAACTCTTCAGAAAAATCTCCATAAGCTTTGGTCAAAGCTCCATGCCAACAGTCAACCCAATTTATTTTGTTTCCATTAAATTCAGTTCATACCATGCGTGCAATATTTCATTACACAGATGGAGTACACAAGCACATATGCACACACATGCACATACACTATGCTCTTAAGGAAATTAAAATTTTGAGGGAGAAAAAGATTTGTGTGCATAAAAAAACTATAGCGAAATTAAAGATTATATAACAAAATACTAGATTGGTGATAATTCAGTGCCAAAATCTATAGTCAAGACAAATTGTGAGTGAAATGGATGGAAAAAGAGAGTGAGAAAAACTTAATTGAAATTGGCTCAAGCTAGTAATTTTTGTTGTGTGTGCAAACATTACCATCTTAAAGGGGATTTAGTAATTATAGCCTGAGATCTAAAACTAAAAAGTGGCAAAGATCTATCAGAAATTTCAGTTTTTAAAAACTCGTCAAAGTTTGCCATCTTTTTGAAGTTTCCATCTTTAAAAAATAACGTTAGCATATCGAACTATTTAATTTTCTTAAAATTATGTTGTGAAAATATCATTTTTTAAAGCTTATATTGATCTTAAGGATGAATTAAGCATAATTTACTAAATAACATAATTGTAGGAAAATTGATTGAATGGCAATTAATGGACTTTGCTAACTGAAATAATTAAATGATAATTGCTTAATAATGTCAAATTATTTTCTGCTGCATACAATTATTAATTACATGCAAAACAATTGAATAGTTTATTGTTTTTTGGCAACTACAATGATTGAATAAATTGCTTAATAGCATACAATTAATCGTGTTCTATGCAATGATAAGATGATAACTGATTGAAAAGTAATGGATGGATTTCATCTTCACACTCTGTAAGCAATGCGGCATGGAATAAAAATCCATATGAAATTAAGAAAAAGAAAAAAATCACATTTCTATTCTTGTCAATCAGTAAATTCTATTAAAATTAATTTCTTTCCTAATTTTAAAAGTGCCTCAGAATGCAATTTTGTATTATAAAGCATTTTCTTCTAGAAAAAAAGAAGAAATACAGTGCATCAGCTGGCCCTTTGCCTCAAGTGGGAGCTTCTCCCACAACGTGCTTTGTTTGTGTGCTTTGTTTTGCTGCTGTTGTCAGCCATCACCATGTTGGTCTCCTAATAAGGCAAGCCTATGCACAATGTCAGGAACCAATCTCTGTCTCTGCTTCCTCCAATGATCTGTCACAGTCAAGATTGATGTAATCCATTGGGTAGTTACTGGCTGATTTGGGGGCATTTACCAGGACTGTCTTCCTCCACTTTAGTCTGGAAGCTCCCCTACAAACTAGTCAGCATCAAGACTCCACTGACTGACCTTTGGTGGCTGCCCATGAGGCTCATTGGCTGAAAATGCACACCAATAGTGAGGGGCTTATCGTTGAACCACCACTGTCCCCATCGCCCACCACCCAGGAGCACAGAAAAAAAAATTACATGATGTTTCCTGAAATCCTGTTACACAGTCCTGAATTTTTAAAACTATTCAGAAACCTGAATTAGCAATAAGCGATCTAGAAAGTATTCACTAAATAACAGACCAAACCTATGCGATGGAAAACACAAACTTTAACATGAGAGTTCCCAAGTTCTTTATGTGCTTGGCAGTCAATGAAGTCAACAAATGTGCGGATTCAGTTGATTGCAACTTTTTGAGGTTAATAATGGACAAAAAGGGAATGTTTAAAAACAGGCACTGTACCTCCTGGATATAATATTGCCGCTGTCAAGTCGTGGCTTTGGCAAGCCTCTGTCTCTTTGTCTCCTTCTGGAAAATGATAGTAAATTCTTGTGTGAAGTTTGACCCAGGCTCTCCCCAGAGAGTGTCCTTTATATTGAAAAGAATGATGAGAGCTAACTTGCATGATACTAAATGGACTACAGAATTGGCACCATTCTCTCAAGGACGTTATGAATGAAAGCAACAAACCGTACCAGTCCCATACCTCCCCACTTTAAATCAAGACCGCAAACCCTGATCTTACCACAAAGCTGCATAAAATAGGTGCTGGAAAACTCTGCTTATCCACAAGTCAATACGGTATTCTTCATTCAACCATTCCATGCGTATTTTTGAACGGCCGCCCCAGTCGAGCGCTGTGCCCTGAGGGAGGGTGGCTGTGCTCCTTTGCAGCAGGAGTCTCCGCATTGCCTGTGCGGCTCCCGGAGAACAAGCTGCCCTTCCTTTGCCTTTTGCACAGCGGAATCCTGAACTCTTTTAGATGATCCACCCTCATGCTTCTCAATCGTTGTCAGTTCTCTTGGCTTCCAGTGTCAAGGAGTGGCGGGGGGTTTGGTGAGGTGACTGCTTACGGCTCGTGGGAGCTGGTGTAAGACGGGACTGGACTTCAGTTAAGAAAGTGCGAACTTTATTTTTGCAAGTGCAAGGGCCTTGAGCATGGCAGCGATCTGGTCACGCTGGTCACTCGGAAAGATAATAAGAGGATTGTTTGGAGAAATGATTATGAATGTGATTAAAAAGGGAGGGATAATCGAAGCTCTGAAATACAGATAAATCATGACTATGGAAGGACGCCGCGGTATTTCAGAAGGAGAAACAGAAAACAAATGAGTGAAGGGCAAGGGCACACTGGTCTAAAAAGGCCCATTTCTTTTTGCCTAGAGTGGGTGGAGTGTGCTCTTTCTCTGTGACTGCGTTGCTGTTACCAGAGTGCTTACTGCTGTGTGTGTCCCCAGAAAGCCCCCCAGCTTCCATTAAACAAAGTGCTCTTCTTTAATGCCTTCCTTGTAGGACCTGGCTGCCCTACCCCAAGCCATTAGTGGAAACAGAACGTTAATAAGGAGGGACTGTGGTATCTCTGAAAGAGGTTGACCTCCTTCAGTGGAAGCAGGGCACCCATTATAGTATAATGATAAATCACAAGCTTTTCTCTTCCATTATTTCCTCAGAAGACTCTTCTTTGAATGCATAAACACACTGGAAGGAAACACACACACACACACACACACACACACACACACACACACATGCAACAGATGATCAGGGAAGTGAAAGAGAGAGGAACATACATTCAGTAGGCTCCCAGTAGATTTTAAAATAATGAATACACTATACACATTCACATATTTGCATATAGTGAAATGTTAACACATTCTCATAAGGAAAAATATTCATGAGAAATGTACACATGCATTGTGAGATACAAGAGCCTCATTCTAAGAATTATAGAAATAAATACATCTCTAGAAGTACTTGATAATATGTATAATACTTTCCTATTTGCTTCAAATTCAAAGGCTATCTAAAGTAAGGGGATGGAGCGTGAAGGGGAGAATATAAATAATCAATTAATTTATAATTAGCCTTCTTGCCTCCATTGCTTAATCGGTGTGTACTATTCTCTCTGGCTGTACCTAAGAAGGATCTATGTTTGGGATGGGATTAATAGGTTTTCTTCTCTTGACACATCTCAACAGCCATCACCGAGAAGAGGCTAATCCTTCTTGCTGGTCATACACTGGTGACTGTTGTTCTTGCTGTTTGGTGCCATCAAGCTGGTCCCCTCTTACAGAGACCTTATGCACAACGGAATGAAACACTACCTGATCCTGCGCCATCCTGACATCATTCCCATGCTTGAGTTCATTGACACAGCCCCTCTGTCAATCCATCGCCTTTAGTGCCTTCCTCTTTTTCACTGCCCCGTCATTTAACCAAATGTGATGTCCTTCTCCAGGGATCGGTCTCTCCTGACATCATGTCCAAAGTATGTAAGATAAAGTCTCACCATCCTTACCTCTAAGGAACACTCTGGCTGTACTTCTTCCAAGACAGATTTATTTGTTCTTTTGGCACTCTATATAGCACATTCAATATTTTTTGCCACACCATGGTTCAAAATCATCAGTTCTTCTTTCGTCTTCCTTACTCAATGTCCAACTTTCACATGTATATTAGGCAATTGAAAATACCAAGCCTAAGGTGAGGTGCACCTTAGTCCTCAAAGTAACATCCTTGGGAGAGGTTTTGTGCAGCAGAAGAAAGATGCCTTACTGGAGTTCATTCTTAAATGCTTGCTGTTGTGAGGGCCAATCAAATCGGTTCTGACCCCAAACAACTCTATGCATGGTCCTGTCCCATCCTTGTCATTGTTTCTATGTCTGAGCCCATCATTGGCAGCCACTGTGTCAGGCCATCTCCTTGAGGCCCTTCCTCTTTTTTGGCTGAGGTTCTTCCACTTTACTGAACATGATGTCCTTCTCCAGGGACAGATCAATCCTGACAGCGTCTCTAAAGAAATAAGACACAGTCTTTCCATCCTTGCCTCCAAGGAACACTTGGGCTAGACTTCTTCCAAGACCGATTGGTTTGTACTTTTAGCAGTCCATGGTATTTTCAGTATTCTTTAACAACAACACCGTTAAAATGCATCAGTTCTTACTCATTCTTTTTTTTAAAATCGTTTTATTCAGGGCTCATGCAACTCTTATCACATTCGTTAAGACACTCCAATAAACATCATCAAAGACCTGCTCTGATTTTAGTCACAACAATGGGGCTATTGGATGAGTTTTTTCACTCTAGAGCCTAGGATAAACCAGTCAAACATTGAAAGGACTTTCAGAGCTCTTAAAAATAGCTCCTGCTCAATCAAAATATGATCAATGTGAGTGCATGTTGGAGATGAATAAATCAGGCTCTCAGATCTGAATGTTGTGGTTTTGATACTGTATGTATGGGTTAGGTATATTTTCGTTTATGGGTGAAGTGGACTATCTTTATACATCTAAATTCATTTAAAAGTCTACTCCTACTTTACTCTGATCCAAACTTTCTGTTTAGGTGAGATCTTTCCGTACTGTAAACCTTGTCTTCCACGAAGGAACCTGGTCTCATCCAGCAGCTTTATTTTCCCCTTTTTCTCTGATACTGATGTAACCCCACTTAACTGGCTCTAGTCCAATGGAAAAGGTCTCTAATTTGGAAAGTCAATTTAGCCAATCCTAATCTGTGTGTAAGAGGTGCATTTGCATAGATGCAGATGAGATAAAGGGGAGTTCAACTGCTCATAAGCCTTTTTATCTCTGCATGCACTTCTAGCTATATTTTAAAACTTTCTTTTGGTGCCCATTTGGCAGTTGGCTGCAAATTTACCCCTACCCGTACTTAAAAGTTTCTATTGATTTGGAAACCCAACCCCCTAAAGATCTGGGAAGGCTGATTTGACTTCATCAGAAAAGAAATGTATAATCGGGGTGAAGTAATCCATGCCTTCAACCGCCTTCTTACCTTAGAGCATCATTTCAGGAGAACTAAGCTTTTCCATTCAGAATATTTTTTCTGAGGATGCTGGGATAACTCTTCCTCAGATTTGATTAAGATTCAGACCTTATACAGGGAATCCAGGGTGGATGAGCCCTACAGGACCAGTGGTGTGAGTGGCGATACAGGGAGGGTAAAGGGAGAATGGGTAGGAAAGAGGGAACCGATTACAAGGAACTATATGTGACCTCCTCCCTGGGGACAGACAGCCAAAAAGTGGGTGAAGGGAGACGTCGGACAGGGCAAGATATGACAAAATACCAATTTATAAACTATCAAGGGCTCATGAGGGAGGGGAGAGCGGAGAGGAAGGGGAAAAATGAGGACCTAATGTCGGGGGTTTAAGTGGAGAGAAAATGTTTTGAGAAACGATGTACAAATGCGCTTTACACAATTGATGTGTATATGGATTGCGATAACAGGTGTATGAGCCCCTAATAAAATGTTTAAAAAAAAAAAAGATTCAGACCTTGGAACTAGAGATGTTATCTTGGAACCATTATGAAACCTGTTTTAGAATGTAGCAACACAGGTAAGATAGAGCTAGGAAATGGGCAGAAAGTAATATTAGAGTAATATTAGAATTCCATGACAAGCTCTGATGAAAGTAGCCGTAATTCTAGAATCAGACATTTGTATAAGGCATTTAATTAATTTTGAACCCAGTTTGAGTCAGGATTTTTATTCTTGATGAACTCTATTCCTTGTGAAATATTTGCATCTCTGCCTTCATTATTTATTTTGACTGAGATATTTCAAAGAACTAGTCTCTTGTTGTTGTTAAATGCTATCTCCTCAGTTCCAGTCACAGTGACCCAAATACAGCAGGGACACACTGCCCAGTCCTACTCTCTTCGCATCAGCACGGCCGAGTCCACGGTGGCAGGCACTGTGTCAGTCCATCTTGCCTAGGGTCTTCGTCTTTCTCACTGATCTACTTTATCAAGGGTTCTGTCCTTTCCCAGACTAGCCCCTCATGATAACATGGTCCAAATGAAATGAGACAAAGTCTCACGGACCTTGTTTCTCAGGAGCATTCTGTCTCTACTTCTTCCAAGACAGATTTGTTTCTTCTTTGGGAAGTTCATAGTATATTCAATATTGGATATGTTGTCAATATTGCATATTTTTGCCAACCCCATAATTCAAGTTCATCAATTATTCCTCAGTCTTTTTAGTCATTGTTCAACCCTCCACATCAGACATCTCAGCCCACAAAGGGACGTCTTTGATTGTTAACACTTTGTGAGACCTTTTGCAGCAGATTTGCCCAATTCATCAGTTGATTTCTTAACTGCTGCTTTCATTGGCATTGGCTGTGGATCCAACTGAAAAATCTGTACTAACTTCAAACTTTATTGTTCATTCTCATGTTGCTTATTGGTCCAGTTCTGAGGATGTGTGTGTGTGTGTGTGTGTGTTTGATGTTGATGTGTAGTCCATCTGAAGGCTGCAGTCTTTTATTTTCATCGGTAAGAGCTAATGTCCTCTTGACTTGTGAAGATATTTTGTAGCCTGCATATTATAGGTTGTTAATGAATCTTTCTCCAACCCTGATGCTGCACTTTTTATTCATAGAGTCCAGCTTTCCCACTGTTTACTTCAACATACAGATCCACTAATTGTGGTGAAAGGATACAATCCGGCACACACAGTTTCTGATACTAATGAGCGATGCATGAGCCCCTTGTTCTGTTTAAAATACTACATCGATGTGCAGGTTCTGCATGAACACAAGGAAGTGCTCCAGAATTCACAATTTTTGGAATATTATCCACACATAATTCATTAGGAGCCACACCGTCATGTAGGATCGATAAAACATCTTTCTGGTATTTGTTGCTTTCAGCTCGCATCCTCTGACATCAGCAATGATACTCCTCATTTCATATCTTCCTAAATCAGCCTTGAATTTTAGGCAGCTTTCTGCCAATGTAACACTGCAACTATTTTTTAATTATCCTCAGTAAAATTTTATGCTTATGTGCTCTTGATATTGTTTGAAAATTTTCACATTGTGTTGCATTGCCTTTACTTGGAATGGGACCAAATATGAATCTTTTCCAGTCAGTTGATCAGTGAACACTTCCAGCTTTGCATCCATTTGTGGAAAGTTTATATTCAATAAACTTCTAGAGCTTTATTTTTCAGCAATCCCTTCAGTTCAGCTTGGACTTCTTAAAGATCAGCAGTTCTAGAGTATACCTCCTGAAGTGACTCAAAGTAGACCAATTATTTTTAGTACAATGAATACGTGTATTCCTTGCATCATCTTTTTAGACTTCCAATGCCATTCCATCATTCCACATATTTTCCCATGGGTTTCTTCAGTTCGGGAACTCAGAGCTTAGATTTTGTACCTCATTTCATTGAGTTTGAGAGAGTGGAGCGTGTTCTCCCCTTCGGTGTTTCTAGTTTCAGGTCTTTGCACATATCACTACAGCATGTATCTTCCTGACTTTCCCTGGAAATCTTTGCTTCGCTCTTTCATTTGATCTTTTTTCTCATTTTCTTTAGTTAGTCTATGTTCAAGAGCAAGTTTCAGGGTCTCCTCTGATATCCTTCTTTTTATTTTTCTCCTGCTAACTGATTCTTGTTTTCATCTTTCACACTTAATCACCAGTAATGACCATTTTTGATCAATTTTAGACTTCAAAAGTTGGTAAAATATTCAGTTTATTTATCTTTGGCATTAGTGCTTGGTCAACATATTTGAACAATTTTGAAATGCTTATTTTAATCATGAATGCAATAGTATTCATCTTCAATTGATCAATCTCAGAATAGTAGACAATGTGATTACCAGATAGCCATTGGTCCATACCAGTCCATATCAGGTCACTAATTCCTAGGATTTTTATGTATTCCATTTCTTTTGATGACTTCCAATTTTCCTAGAGTCATACTTCATATGTTCTATGTTCTGATTACTTAGGGATGTTTGCATCCATTGAGCCATGTCACATTAGTAAAGGAAGGTCCCCCCCAAACTTTACTCTCTATACATCATGATATATCATTACTTTTACGTGGTAGCTCTTCTCCAATTGTGCTTTGAATGCCTTCCAACCTGAAGGCCTCATCTTCTCACTGCCCTATCTTCTACTATCACAGCAACACACAGCCACCATGGTATGACAAACAGACAGGCAAGTGGTGGAAACCTGGTGTATGATTTATAATAGTGTGTCTCCGATGTATTATCCCTTCAAGAAAGAAGGAGGTGACAACATGAAGGACACAGTGAAAAAATTATTGACTCTCTCCCTTTCCTTTTTTGTGTTTTCCTATCAGGCATTTTGCTAACATTGAAATTCTTCCTCTAACACATTACATACACCTTATTTCCACTATTTGGACCTTCTACAGTGTCATCAAAGATTTGTTTGCCATGCCCTCCCTCCTATTCTCTTCTTTGTGATTGCTTTGTGCTTTAGATTCCATAGCTCTTTTTATGACATTTACAGATATTCCCTCCTTTGTTTTCACAAGAATTGCAGTTAGCCTCACTTGCGTGGTAAAAGACCAGATCATCTTTGGCTTTAGCTGAGAAATATTTCCTTCCAGACAGCAGATTTATGTCTCAG
This sequence comes from Echinops telfairi, assembly GCF_000313985.2. Classification (NCBI taxonomy): domain Eukaryota; kingdom Metazoa; phylum Chordata; class Mammalia; order Afrosoricida; family Tenrecidae; genus Echinops; species Echinops telfairi. The sequence continues at coordinate 2,704,042 of NW_022111324.1, read as the reverse complement.
ATTTTTCAAATACCCTCTAATAGAGCTTTCCATCAATAGCTACTTTATATGTACCAAGTATTCATTGCTTTCTAATAACCCCGACTGCTCTTCCTTAGCTTTGTTGCTCACATCTATTTTTCCAACCATACGTCAGTTCAGTAACTCAGTCATTTTTGAGCCATCGTGATTTTCATCCCTTTGCTGATTTATTGGCAGACCACTCTCACTCTAGTACGCCTTTCTTCCTTAATATATTTGTGAACGACTCTTTGACCCCAGCTGTCCTGAATGTTTTACTGCGGTTGCTGGCCAAGGCTGTTGCAATGGGTGCAGTTTGATGAATCTCAAAATGGGCTTTGCTTTTAAAAGCTGCCCTTTCGGTTCATTTAAATAAAATGTCTCCAGCTGTGTTTATACTACAAAACCATTTGTAACCATCTCCTCCACTTTGGCCCCAGACATTGTTTTACTCCCAGACCTCTAGCTTGTAGTCACATGGTTTTACTCTTTGCTATGAACTTATAATAGCTGTATTTGAGAAAATTATCCATCACTGCTCCCATTGCTAGATCTGACCTTATAGTCAGAACCTGAGACTAGAACACTGAGTTTAATAGTAGGGTGTCCGCTGTAACCCGTCTGTCCAAATATACAGACCGAATATCCCACCACCAATCTTCAGAATCTCATAGTGTCCAGTAAGTCACTCACCTAGTCTGCATACCTAGTCTGGCATCACCAGAAGCCCTGGTGGCTGAAAGTCCAGCTAGATAATGTAAGAACTAAGTGATTTAGGCAAGAATAGATGCAAAGAAAAAGTAATCATGTTAATTTATATGCTACATTTTAATATAGAAAAATGAACAGGATTTCAGTATGAAGAAATTATAGAAAAGACCGATCTAGTCTTCTCCTCCTTCTCCTCCTCCTCCTCTTCCTCTTCATCCTCCTCTTCCTTTTTCTTATTCTATTTTTTTTGAGGCGGGGGCTTTAAACTTGAAAACTCTCTTTTTCAAGGTTTCCCTGATGCTATACAAGTGTTCCTTCAACTCTCACAAACAGAGATGGGACGCACATTTGAAACTGTCTTCCTACCTGTAGCAACGATGGCCTAGTAATGACACTGGCAAACACTGGTGTATCTCAGTGCTGCTGGAAAGAGACCTGCCTCAAGGGGGTGACTTTAAAGAACAGAATGTATATTCTCAGAATCCTAGGGGCTAAAAGTCCAAATCAGGGCCTCATCTCTCTCAGTTCCTCCTTCCGAAGTAGCTCTGACACACATGGTACTTGATAACTTTATCAGTATCGTTCTTGGTTCTTTGATTTGCAGACCACCCTCGCAAAACATTTTTTCTCTTAGCGTGTTCCTCTGTCTGAGTGTCTAATCTGCTCCTTTTAGAACTCAGAAGTATTAGATCTAGAACTCACTCTACTCAGATAAGAGCTACTTCGTATAACGAAGAAAATCCTATTTCCAAACACCCCAACACTTGTGGGGTGACACTCTTTAATTCATACAACTGGTATGTTTGGCCAGAGAAAGATGAGGTTCTCTACTCCTATAAACAGTTGCAGTCTCAGAAACCCACCTGAGCAGCTCGACCCTGTCCTGTAGGGTCACGCTGAGAAAAAAGTTGATGCGGTGGCTATGAGCTGTTGTTTAAGATGTTTGAGTTGGATTTTTCCTTTTCAAGAAAAAAATCTTGCCAGCTCTAGAAATTACTCTTGGATGATGGCAGAACAGTCACACATGGTTTCAGAAGGACAATACCATCGATGGTCAAATATCAATGTGGAACATTAGACAGGCTTGGCCGTGGGTTCTGGGAAATTGGTATTGTGTGGTGGGGAATCCAGCAATGTATTGTATTCTACCCTAACCTTGTGTTGGGGTGGGCAGGAGGGGAGAAAATCAGTTGATCGATTCCCAGACAAGCCCTTAAGAGAAATTTGAGAATCTAAACAAAATACCAACACCAAATTTCACTGGCATCGAGTCAATGCTGACTCATAGCGACCTTCTGCGGGCTTTTGAGACTAGCTGTTTAGGGGAACAGAAAGCCCGCTCTCTGTCCCTCGGAGCTGCTGGTGGTTTCAAACTGCTGACCAAGCGGATCACAGCCCAATGTGCAACAGCTAGATGACCAGGGATCATCCAGCACTTCTTAGAGACAAGGAAATGATTATAGCTTGAAAGTGAACCAAGAATACAAAGCAAAGCAGAAAAGAGATAAGGGATTATAGCAGGATCATAAAGAGAGGAGTTATCATTAGGGCAATAAGTGAGATGATGTAGGTGGTACAGAATAGCATGAAATAAATCCTATGAAATTAAAGGGTGGTGATTATTAATTAATAGGAAGAATGTCTTATAAATGTTTGAATAAATTAAGTTAGGAATTAGATAGCTTCAATTGGCTTTGCAGATACCTGGTTGTAACAATGGCTCTGTAACATTGGTTTATATGTGGTTATTGGCACTTAGAGTTTTCATTAAGTAATCTTCTCCATTATGTACTGGCTTTCTTGGTTCAATGTCCTAATTTTTTATAAAGTAACAGAGCTTGTAGAAGGAGACTTGCCTCTGGAGTAATTATGGACTGTACCAGGCAATGTTTCCCCAGATAAAAGATGGAAGAATAGCATAATTGGTTTTAGATGCTATCCTTTTTCTATAACTGCATGTTGACTTTGCAAGGCATTCCTTACATATGCACACGTTTTTTTGTCCATCTGTCTTTAAAAAGAATAATCATTAGTGCCTAGACTTCTAAAATGCCTCAAAGTGCTCTCTGCCCAAATTGTCTGCAGCCTTTTCAACTCCTTCCTCCATAGTAGATTTTTATGCATTTAGCTAAATTGGCAATAAGCCAATAAGTCTTCCCATAGTTAACTGTGACACACACACACACACACACACACACACACACACACACACACGAAAGCTTGGATTAAAGGTTACCTGACTTCTCCGGCTTTTATTCTAGACTCTGTACCCCAGGAAGCACAAGGACGGCTGAGATCAAAACTGTATCACACAGGACTGACCCTACTCCAAGATCAAGTGGCGCTCTAAATGCAATATGGGGTCCTGGGTTAGATTCTGAGATAATGTGAAAAAGGTAGCACAAACACTAGTGAACCTGAATAACATCTCTGCTAATAGGAATGCATAAGTGCTCATTTCTTGGCTTTGAGAAATTCATCCTGGCTGTATGTAAGGCTGTAGGGAAACCAGAGAAGAGTATTATAAACTCTCTTCTTCTGTCTTTGTGACTTTTCCCTAAATCTGAAATTATCCACTTCCCTCGGTAAAGAAATAGAAATGTGTCACTGTAAAGCAGAGAGCACAGTTATTTCTACTAGTTTGCCTTTCTTATTCATCTCTAGCAATTTCCATTCGCCATTATTTAAATGATTCAATTGGATTTTCTCTTTTTCGAAAGTGAGCAATTAATAATTTGAAAACATTAGTTCTATGAATATCAATACTACTAAGAGGTTTCAAAAAGTTCATGAAAATATTCCATTATCTTTCACCCCATTTTCCATGAAGTTTTGAAGTCCCCTCATATAGGCATGGGAGATATTTACAATAAAACAAAATTTAAACAAGGTGAAACACAAAGCAACAATAAACTAGTTAAACTTTTCTTCCTCCACTATCTCTAAACCAAGTTCTTCCAGAATACCAAGAAGTTTGCCTCTTGATGCATAGGGCCACGATTCGAAAGAATAGCTTGTCAGGGTGCCCTGCATACTTGACCCAGAATCCTCCAGGAGCTTTTTCCATGAAGGAGCTACAACTGCTGGCGCAGTCTTGGTCTGCACTCCTGGTTCTCCTGCCAGCTGCAGGCTACTTTGTAAGAACAAGCATCAGTGGAATTCTGATTTGAGCTTGTCCTGGAGTTTCAGCAAATGGTAGTGGCTCAAAAATTGTTATCGAAAGAACAAAGTAGCTGGAGCAGTGAGCTAGGAAGGGAAACAGAGACCAGAGGGCTCTGCAGCACTGGTCTGTCAGCCACACCATCCCTGGTCCAGGCCTCATTGCGGAACACTGTTTATTTTTGGTAATATTGTAATTCACTGCTGGATATTGTCCTATGTAAGAAAGTCCATTTGCTTTGCCCATGAAATAACCCAGCAGAAAGGTGAAATTACCCAGAGGGAATAAATATACTCTGGGATCAGAATGGAAGAACTTTAGAATGAGTTTGTTTGTTCATGTTTTATATTGGATTGGGGGGCAATTGGCAAATGAAAACTTGGTTTTGCATGGGCAACACAATGTATGTATGTACACATGCAATGAAGCTTAGTGATATATAAAAACATAATTTCAGGAGGTATTTCATAGGAAGTCACCACTGTCAATGAACTGTATAGGTCTGTACACTGACCTCCTTGCATTAAAAAAGTTAAACATTTTTATAATAATTTCTGTAACTAGCCACTTTTTTTCTAAGCAGTTCTTAGGTTGCAGCCACATTTCTTCGTGCACAACCAACAGTAAGACTGACCCTTTGAGAAAAGGAGAAAGAGAAAAGAGTCCAGCACCTAAAATACAGCACGGAGATAAAAAGCTCAGCTCAGCATTTGATAAGAAATCTCACTTTATCCTTGGCCTCTGTAGGTGAGAGTTTCATAACAAGGAAGGAAGTTCCAAAGATTTGATATTCATTAAGGATCTTTTATCTATCCACAAACGAAGAAAGACATCTATTGCTTGGAAAGGTTTCAAAGCTATAAAGACACCTCCCCCCAAATAAATCTAATTCCATAATTAGAAACCCATTCCTTTTGGCCTAAAGCTTTCTAGTCCGTTAAAATGCAATTGCCCTTGGGAGAAGTAGCACATTCAGCTTTCGAAGCCATTAGTGTGGATTAGTTTAACAGACCTCTTCTAGGTGGTTTGGGGAGAAGAGAAAAAGACCTTCAGAAATAAGAGGTTCTATTTCTCAAATGCATTTTACATATTTTCACATTTTATCTTCACATGACCGAAGCCCTGTTTTTCACTTGGGTAAATAGGAACTCACAAAGGTTAGGCAAATTGCCAAAGATCCCCAGACTAGTAATGGGAGGACCTGGGTTTGAAATCTGGTGTATCTGACTCCCAAGTCTGGCTCTTCGCACTGAAGAAGCTGAGAGTACAGAGTTACAAATCAGGGAGAGAAGAACAAGATGCTACTGATGAACAAAGGGAGGGAAGGGGTGCGAAAAGGAGAATGACTATTTGTAAACGGTGGTTACTGTCTCTTAAAGTTCTTACCAGGTTTAACCCAGTGAAATATTTTTTCTTCAAAGGGTTTTTGCTGGTTTTCCTCCAATACTCTACTGATGCAAATGTGTGCAGTGATTTAACTCAGTAAGAAATCTTCAGATGGTTTCTGTGAGTCAAATCCACTCAATGGCAGCAAAAGCCTGGCGATCTGCCTCTGAAAATTCAACCACTGAAAACCCGTCAGAGTTGAATTCTGCTCTGACACAGCCAGGGTCTCCAAGGACTGGAGTAGATGCCAAGGCAACTGGGTGTTTTGTTCGCTTTGTTTTGTGTCTCTGCATACTTGTGCACATGCGTCCACTGGTTCTCTGAAAGACCTGGAGCAAGAGCAATGCCTGAGTTTCCGTACAGTCCCTGCTTCCTAAGCATGTGGCATTGGAAAGCACTTTATTTCTTTTTGTCTTGCATCCTTAAAAGGCAAATACTATAGAACTTTCTTCAAAGAATGATTGTGATGATGAAATGGAACACTGAATGTGAAGTGCTTAAAACCAAGATGGGAACAGAGTATGCACATGCTCCATGCTTGCTGTCATCATTCTGCAGTAAAAGACTAAGGGATGGTCTTTCTCAGCAAAGGAGCAGCCTCAGATTTTGACAATCAGGCTTGACTTTTTAGTGGCATCTTAAACTTTCTTTGTTTTTGATAGTTTGCTTTTCTTCCTCTATGGGGCTTCTCATCATCGCATTACAACATCTTATTTCTGTCTCATGATATGGGGCAGAAAACATACCAGGAGCACAATTTTCCCAGAGAAAATGCAGAAGAGACTGGCAGACAAAAGGGGTCTGAAAGAATGGAAGGATCTAGAAGCCAGCTCATGTTTTTTCTTTCAAGGTGGTCAAATATTTCCAATGTCTCTCTGTTTTTCCACATGGGTGTGTCGATTGGGGATATGGGTGTGAAAGCCAGTGAATGAGAACCAGGAAGCAGGAGGTTTCCCAAAGGAGACCAGACTCCTTCATTCTGGTGTGAAAAACGGCATTTACATGCATTGGGAGAGGGGCAGCTATTCCCTGCCACTGAGAATAATGGTGTGGAATAATATCCAGGAAGAAATATTATTTTTCCAGGGGCTGCGGGTTTACATAGAAATAAAGGGGAAGAAATAGAATCTTGAATATTGCCTTGAAAATAGACTGGGATTTGGGATACCCAGGAAGAAGAGGGGAGGGGAAAGTGGACTAAAAATACAAAACAAAACAAAGCAGAAACACCCATGAGAGCCCCAACCCCTTCGCTTGTAATAAGTCAGCTTTTGTTAGCTTGGCTTTTGAGTATTAAGCACTCAGTTCATCTCCATTGATTTGTAATGAGGCTGGGAGGCTCACAAAGCCTCAATCAAGCCAGGATCCCTTCAAAATGAACTCTTCTGCAAAGAGAGCTGGCAGATAGCATCTGTGGAGGAGCTGTGTTGGAGAGAACTCACTGTCCCTATTGTGAGGCTTACACTGGGCCAGAGAATGGGGCAGGGGCTTCATTAGTCTGATAAAAACAGACAGGCCAACTTTTCATTACAGGGATGCACAAATCCACTTTACTTGGCTTTCCTCCTTTACATTATAAAAGCATTATCAGACCCAAGCTTATGGGACTCATTAGTCCACACAAACACCGGACTTGGAGGTGGGGAGGCACAGTGTGAGTTAAGGTGTCCATCTTGGATGTGGGGATCGAAGACCTCCACTAATTTCAGAGTCAAAGAACTGAATTAAACATAGACCGTGCTTTCTAGTGCCAGGAAATTAAGATCCACAACATAATCTACTTCGTTTCTCCTATCAAGAGAACTTGGTAGAAATTTTTGCTCTCTGCAATAAGGGACAATCAATCCCCTCTACACGTGCAAACACACCCCGCCCCCATGATGAAATTCAGAGAATTGTAATGTCAGTTTGTCTCATGATCTCTATTGCAGCCAAGATGGTTTTTTCAAAAAAACGGTATCATACATTGTCATTCCTATTTTTTATGAATCATGTTTCATTATGAAATAACAGTATTTGTAAAATTGTCTAGTAGATTTAAATTAAAATTGGAGGTAAAAGAGATGGTGTGGTGATCAATCATCCTAAATTAATTTTTATAGAACTTTACAACTTTTGTCTGCTGTCTACTGCTGCTTCTCTTTGCCTTCCTCTGGTCCTGTACTCTGAGCTCTTCACCATTTACTGAGCTGAGGAAGTGACGCTGCCTTCCTGTCAGGGAAATAAACACCCCTGGAACTTCTTCTCCTTCACGCTTTTATACTAAACATCTAGAATGCTTCAAACTGTGTTTATCAGGTGCCTTTGCTTTCAACCATGTGATGTGTTAAAATCTCTGAGGCTGCCTTGAGACTATCGCATGAAAAAGGACAGTAGGGTAATAGTCATAGCATGTTCTCACAGTATAACCTGTCTCAAGTTCTGAAAGATCAGTTTATTCAGAATGAAGCATACCTAAATATACCTCCCATTTGCAAAGCAGCACTTATGACTTGTCTTTTAAAAATGATATTAAAATCTTCCCTGGAGATAGCTAATGCAGCCAGGGAAAAGCTCAAATGTCGGTTGGATTCTGCTCTTTCAGATTAAGCTAAATAACTTGCATGCTAGGCCGAGAATAATCTGTAGGGTTGCAAGGAAAAAAAAAATTAGGTTGGCATCTACACAGAATACTAAGAATTCATTAAATTTCCAGTCACACCTGCGGCAAAGTGTGACTTGAACTGGGCCTTCCTGGTGTCATAGCTTATTCATCTCTGTATTGCGTCCAATTACTAAGCAATGGAATTCAACCAAACTTTAGTGAGCCTTAGCTTCACTACAGACCACAGCAATTTTAACTCATGTATTGCATTCATAGACAGTCTGGTCCTCCCTGAGGTGCCTTAGAATCTGACCTGGATGGGTCAGTGCTTCACATAACACCATGTGGCGGAGCTCACTATCTCTATTGCTGCATCAGTGATACAGGCTTGGAGGAGTGACTGCACTCATGATTGCACCAATCATGATAATGATGACAATGCTGTCTAGCTACACATTTCTCTCTCCCTGTCTGTATTTTTAGGAGCTCTGGCTGTGTAGTGGTTGCATGTTGGGCTGCTAACCACAAGGTCAGCAGTTCGAAATCACTGATGTCTCTGAAGGAGAAAGAAGAAACTTGTTATTCCCATAAAGAGTTACAGTTTTGGAAACTATCAGGGGCAGGTAGACCTATCCTATAGTGTTGCTATGCATTACGATTGATTGGATGGCAGTACGTTCTATAATTTTAGCTTCTGACTATAGATGGCAGAGGCTAAGGAGCCAAGACTTCAATTCTGCTTGCAGAAGTCAGGTGATTAGGCACTGTGCAGTAAAGTTACTCAAGTTCTATAGGATGACTCTTTGATTTAAGGTGTCATATCAGAACATCTCCCTTGGATAGGCCCTGGGTTCAGTCAGATCCAGAAATAGCAAACTGTGAGGTGCATAGTCCTCTAAAGTGTGACATGACAAGATAGGAAATAGACATGATGCTTGCCTTGAGGAATGTCTGAGTTTACTAGACAAACACCTAATTTCATTTCTAAGACTGCAGAATTTGGGGCACTGCCAGGAATATACAGATAATAATAGCATGTTTGATGAAAGGAAGAAACGAAATGTCTTTTATAGCTTTTGTAAATATCTGTGAGAGCCTATCAATTTCTGCTTTCTGAATCTTTCTCTGAGACAAAGGTTTGTTGCTATTATTTGTTCATATAGTAGGCCCCTGACTTATTGTAAACCCATGCCAAAAAAAAAAAGTATTAGATTGTAATAGTACATATTATTTTTATTAGCTGGTTTTGGGGGGAAGTTGGTCACCAAGTCTTTCTTCCTCATCTGTTTTAATTGTCTCCACTGAAACTTGCTCACTATCATCTTACACACGGTTATGGAATCAATGCTGACACATAGCAACCCCGTGTGGGTTTCTGAGACTATAACTGCTTGCGGGAGTAGAAAGCCCCTCCTTTCTCCTGCAGAGCTGCTGGTGGTTTTGAACTATTGACCATGAAGATTGCAGCCCAACATGTAGCCACTACACCACCAGGGCACCCTGGCCCAGTATCATAGCAATAGAAAATTTATCACTGACAGGTGTATGGTGGCTATACATGCCATGAAGCCATTGGTAACTTAACTTTGGTCTCAGCCATGAACTATGGGATTTCCCCCACTATCCTGAGACAAAAGATACATATATATAGAGATAGATAGATAGATATATGCAAGAACTTTGATCTTGTTTCATTTTATCTGAGTTGGGACTGTCATAAACATTTATTGCAAATATGCAGTTGCTTTTTACACTAAATTTGGCCTAAATCAATGAGACAGTTGAAGTTTTTGTATCATCTGTGAGCTTACATCATTGACCCAGCTTACTTGAAACAAGCTGTTTAGTCTGAAGGCTAGTTTTCTTCTACTCAGCCAAGTGTTAATCTTTTTCTTTTTTTTAATATCTGGTCTGGTTTTTGTTTGTTTGTTTGCTATAAAGTTAATTGGGTCCCAGATCTGAAAACAACCCTTCCTTTGGCACCTATCACAAGAGAGATGGAATGTGGTATGGAGGTCATGCAAAGGGTGATACATTGAGGAATTGTAGATCATACCTTCAGCTCTGTTACTTTCATTGCTTTTAGCATTGCTCTGAGGGAAAGCCAATCCAAGAATGGTCAAGCACTTAACAATATAACCGAAGAACTGAAGGCATGGAAAACAGGAATAGGTGAGCTCTGATGTGGGGTATTCTGAGGTCAAATCGTGTGTCACTCTGGCTTTTCCAGAAACCGGCAATGCAATAAGTGGAAGTGATGTAACCATGGGGATGTCAAGCCCCTCAAAGCAGTCCTGACTGGAACACAAGGTATAAATTGGGTAGTATCAATGACTAAAGGAGTTGTGTGGGTGGATAAGCCATCGAGTAGATGACTTTGGACTGAAGCATGAGGTCACTAATTAGGAAGGTATGGCTAGGAAGATGCAGGAGTGGCAGAGAAAATTCTGATGGGTCTGCAAGGGCCTCCCAGTTTGGACAATGAGGGGCAGGCTACGTGGATCTTAACCATGGTGGACCTGCCAACAGTTCAACTGCAAACTGCTAAAAACCAAGCATCCTGAGACATTTCTATCCAAATGAGCTTCGTCTGATAAGATCAGATGAAAAGAAAATGAGAAAGGAGAGGACAGGTCACAAGAGATTAATTCTGCAGTTGACCAATAGGATGACGAAAGAGACTGCATGATAGAATTTCACAAAATCAACGACTTGCTCACAGCAAATATCTTTTTCAAGGACACACACAGTGACTATACACTTGGACTAATCCAGACAGAATATACAAATATTGAAATTGACTAATGTGTGAGAAGAGACAATGGAGAAGCTCAAAATCAGCAGCTAAAACCAGGCCAGGGCTGAACATGTCATCAATTACTCACATGTTAATTCAGGTTGCAACTGAAGAAGATGAAAACAAGTCCAAATATGAGTCAAAATTCAAACTTGGGTCTATCTCACATGGATTTAGAGAACCTTTCAAGAACAGATTTGCTGGAATAAACACTAAGGACAGAAGAACTGATAGGCTGTGGGAGGACATCAAAAATATCATTTATGAAGAAAGCAAGAAGTCATTAAAAAGACAGGAAAGGAAGAAAAGATAACAATGGATATCAGAAAGACTCTGAAACTTGCTCTTAATCATAGAATAGCTAAAGCAAAAAGAAATGATGAAGTCAAAGAGCTGAACAGAAATTTCAAAGTGCAGCTCAAGCAAAGGAAATTTTATAATAATATAATGTGCTTGACCCCAGAATTTGAAAACAAAAAAGGGAGTACATGGTCAGCATACCTTAAACTGAAAGAAATCAAGAAAAAAATAAACCCTGGGTTGCAAAATTGAAAGATTCTTTGGGAAAAATAATGAACAATGCAAGAAATATCAAACAAAGATGGAAAAACACACACAGAGGAGGTGTACTAAGAAGAACTTGTTGACATTGCACCATGTCAGGAGGTAACATATGAGCAAGAACCAATGGTGTAGAAAGAAGAAGTTTGAGCTGCACTGAAAGCAATAGTCAAAAACAAGGCTCCAGGAAATGATGAAATGCCAATGGAAATGTTTCAGCAAGCTTAAGAGGCACTGAATCACTCACTTATTTATGCCAGGAAATTTGGAAGACAGCTGACTGGAAGACATCTGTATTTGTACCCGTTCCATAGAATGGTGACCCAACTGAATGCTCAAACTTTTTTTAAACATAATTGATATCAAATGCAAGTAAAATTTGCTCAAGGTCATCCAACAACAGTTGCAGCTGTATATTGACAGAGAACTGTCAGAAGTTCAAGTCAGCTTCAGAAGAGGAGCTGGAACACGGGTATCATTGATGATGTCAGATAGATCTTGGCTGAAAGCAGAGAATACCAGAAAGATGTTTACTTGTGTTTTATTGACTATTCTAAGGCATTCAATTGTGTGGACCATAATAAATTATAGATAACTTAGAGAGAATGAGAATTCCAGAACATTTCAGTGTGCTCATGTGGAACTTGTACATGGATCCAGAGGCAGTTGTATCAACAAAGAAGGGAATATTGCATGGTTTAAGAGCAAGGTTGTATTCTCTCACCATAGTTGTTCATTCTGTACTCTAATAATCAGAGAAGCTCAACTATATAAAGAAGAATGTGGCATCAGGATTAGAGGAAAGCTTGTGAACTCAATGTAAAGAAGACCCAAATCCTCACAACTGGACCGATATGTAACATCATAGTAAATGGAGAAAAGGTTGAAATTGTCAAGCTTTCAACTTGCTTGGATTCATAATAAATGCTCGTGGAATAAGCAGTCAAGAGACCCAAAACTATGTTGCATTAGGTAAATCTGTTGCATAAGATCTCTTCTGAGTATTGACAAGTAAGGATGTTACTTTAAGGATGAAAGCCCACTTGATTCAGGTAGTGATCTTTTCCATTGCCTCATTCCCATGTGAAAGTTGGCATGAATAAGGAAGACTGCAGAAGAACCCATCCATTTGAATTGTGGTGCTGGGGAAGAATATTGAAAGTACCACGAATTACTAAAAGACAAACCCATCTGTCTTGGAAGAAGTGTGGCCGGAGTACTCCTTAGAGGCAAGGGTTGGCAAGACTTGATCTTACATACTTTGGACATATCGTCAGGAGAGACCAGTCCCTGGAGAAGGACAGATCATGCTTGGGAAAGTGGAAGGGCACTGGCAAAGAGGAAAGTCCTCGTAAGAGCTGGATTTGCATCATGGCGGCCACCAGGCGCTTGAGCACAATTGTGAGGGTGGAGTAGGACCATGCAGTGGTTCATTCTGTTTTGATTTAAGGACACTATGGGTTGGAATTGACTCCACCTAAGAACAACAACAAACAAATTCAGAAACGGAGTCACGTCTGACCTTTTTGCTTTGTGCCTCTTTCCCTGTGCTCCATCCTGGAGCCATACCGGATTCCAGGGTTGAGGGCATCTCTAATTGGGAGGTTCCTCCCAGACCCACCTTCAACATTAACTATATGAGTGAAGAAGAGGGGTCATTCGATAGAAAGTGCATTACCTGGCACTTATTTGTAATCTCTTTATGCTATATTATCTGCATCTAATACTGCAGAAAAGGAGGCCTGGTAGTGCAGTAGGTTGCACATTGGGCTGCTAACTGTTAAGGTAGCAGTTTGAAAATACCAGCCACTCCCTGGGAGGAAGTTGAGGCTTTCACTTCCTGTAAAGATTTATAATCTCTGAAATCTACTGGGACACTTCTAGTCTGTCCTAGAGGGCTGCGATAAGCCAGAGTGGACTCTCTGGGAGTGAGTTTGGAGTTTCAGTACTGCAGACCCTCCAACTGATCACTGGGAAATGCTTAGTACAGAAAGTGTAACTAAAGTTGGTGTTGAATCAACTGGAGTTATTTTATGCCACGGTTATTAATATTCATTGACTTGTTGATTGTCAATGAGAACTAGGAAAACAAATTTATTCTCATAAAAACCCAACGTGCTAGACTACAGGTACTTTCTCTTCATGTAAAGGGGACTTTGGTCTTAGTTAAGCTGTCATGGATCTCTTCATCAACACGAATGACAGATATAAGCACTGTTTTTGCTAGAAGCAGTGAGGTTGAAAGGACTGGATTTTGAACAACCTGCATTTTCCCTAGAAACATAGAAAAGGCACCCTAGGAGTGTGGAGTCAGAATGCCACCTACTTCTGCGTAGCTCTCATCCAAAGTCATCCTGTCGTGGACCCTGAGGTCAGTACTTCTCTCAGGGTGTTGCTCAGTGAGCAGAAAAACGTTGGCGTTTGAAAAACGATAAGCTATATGGATGCTATTACTTGCTATCAAGTTGGCCCTGAGTCATGGAGACCTGATGGAAAACAGAACAATTTGGGGCCATCTTCATGCTTGTTCACACATTTGAGGGGATTGGTGTGGTTATTGTGCCCATCCATCTCTCAAAGGGTTTCCGTTGGTTTCTCAGACCCTCGATTTGACTGAACAAGAAATCCTTTTCCAATGATTGGTCTTTCCTGATGACATGACCAAAATAAGGGAGCCAAACTCTCACCCCCCTCGCTTCCAAGGAGCATCGGAGGATGGATTTGGTCGTTCTTCTGGCGGTCTGTGGCATTCTCAGTCTTCTTTGCCGCTGTTCAGATGCGTCAATTCGTCCTCTCTTTTCCTGTTCCTTTGCCCGACCTTCACACATACATGAGTGAAGAGCACAGTTGAGTCAGGTGCGCCTTAGTCATCGAGGTGACAGCAGAGTATGTTGGGTCCTGACTTCAGTGGTGCCAGAATCACAGACCCAAATGCCAGCTTATTGGTAGATTTTTACCAACTCTGCAGCACATCCTGTTGGTTTGTGTACATACCTGACCCAGACAAAGCACCCTCCTTTCTGTAGACTAGGGGCTGGGTGTTCTGGCGCTACATGGTCAGATGCACTGTTACCAACCTGCCACTTCCATGTGGTTCCAGCACAATGCCCTCTCCTAACACCAGGGCAGAGTGCCTTGAACTCAATGATAACAGTGGCTCATGTGGGCAACAAGTGCCAGCTGCTGCCAGGGCAGCCCTGCGGGAGTCAGTGTGGAACGACACTGTTCCCAAGCTGTTTGGCTTCACCCCAGGCCAGCGCAGATCAGCTCCAAGAACCCAAGCGTGCTGTCTACTAGGGACAGATTGAGAGGTCTGGGCCTGTGCAGACCACAGCTGTGCCAGGGGGAGCCGGGTGAGGTCCCTAGGCGGGAGTGGGGCCAGGAAGGAGGTGCTTAAGTGTGAGTTGTCAACCAGGCATCTTATAATAAGCCAACCTGTGAGCCATACAAGGCAGCTCCTGAGCCCTTTTGCGGAATGAGGTAATAAATACATCACTGCACCATGAAATGGCCTCTAGATGGCTATAGAACACTTAATTATTGATTAATCTTCATTAATTAATGGATGTGAACATGAGAGCTGCGAAACAGGAATATGAAAGGCAGGGTTCCACGGGTGAAAAGGAAAGGGCTTGGTTTGCTCCCAAGGCAGGGAAGAGTTGGCTCTGGGGGTGGAGTGCTTCTGGGGAAGAATTGATCATTCTTTTGTCCTGGATTGCTCCCAAGAGGGTTGACAGTGCCTGTGGGTGTCGTTGTACTCCCTGACCAGATGTAAAATGAGCTATATGGTAAAGTGATAGGAAAGGAGAAGGGAAAGGAATAAATAAAAACATGGAGACAGGGTAAGTTGTAATTCAATTCAACTTTCCTTTACTTAATCCCTACTGGTGTTGCCAGGTAAGCTTCAGACTGCTAACTACAGTGTCAGCAGTTCAAAGCCACCAGCTGCTCCAATGGCACAAGATGAGGCTATCTGTTCCCATGAAGATTTATAGGCTCAGAAACTCTAGATAGGGTCAACTCCGAATCGACTTGATGACAGTGGGTTTGATTTTCACTTGCCAGGAAAGACAGCATAGTGGGCCACATCTTGACCTTCTAACTTCAAGGTCAGCAGTTTGAACTGACTAGACTTGGGGAAACTGTGACGTTGTCTGGTCCCATGAAGGTATACAGTCTCAGAAACCCATAGGAGCAGTTCTACTCTGTCCTATAAGGTTCCTATGAGTCAGAATGGACTCGATGACAGTGGCGACTACTCTGGGTGGCACAAAGGTTTAATGAACTTGACTGTTAGTCAAAGGGCTGTTGCTTTAAGTCTACCAGGAGGTGTCTCAGAATGAAATTCTGGCAGTCTGCTTGAAAAATCAGACCCTGGGAGTTCCACAGAGCCCAGTTCTACTCTGACATACATGGGGTCTCATTGAGTCAGGATCAACCCAAAAGCAACTAGAGCTGGTAATGTGCAGGAAATAAGGTTTCACAGGTAAATAAGAAACTATGCCGGCCTTGAATTGTTCATGTTTTATTAGGGACAACAGGTGATTTCCATTTAATGTCCAACAACACATTCGCATTCACAGATAGCTGGAACGTTCTGAAAAATATAGGATAGAGTTAAGGGCATTGAAGCAAAATTCTGAATATTCACTTAATATGTACACCATTAAGATCAAAGAGGTTCTAATATAATAATAATCAGTACTACCAAAACAAAAATAATAAATGTCCTCCTTGAGTTAGGTAGAGAGATGTCAATTATTGACTAATGTAACCCAACTCCTTCCCCTCGAACTGTGCAGATAGCCGACATGGTTGTCAGAGGCAGCAGAGCTGGGGAAGGCTGCTTTGTTGCTTACAGGCTTTGGGCTTCAGTGCAATCTCTTTCAGGTGGCTGGTCTTTCTTTTCTTCCTCTGTGGAGTGAAGATAAGTATAAAACCTTCATCGGTGTAAAAGATAGGTATAAAACCTTCATCGGCATAAAAGATAGGTATAAAACCTTCATAGGTATAAAAACCTCCTTATGGTTTTTGTTGTGAGTGTTAGAAGCAAATTTACAGAAGGTGTATAAGTCCCTGGCATATAAATGTCCCATATAAAAATAGTAGTTTGTGTCACTATTCTATTTGGCAGTGTAAATTATAAAATTCTTTCATCACGTGATGTACATACTCTGAAATCTCCAATACCTATTAATGATCATAGGGTAGGGAATACAATAAAAGGAAATAAGGCATTATCCAACTGTACAAAAGAGGATTGTTGCTTCTGAGCTGGGAGCTGCTTCAGCTAGTGTGACTTGGAACCTACCACTGCTGGTTCACTCCCTGGGAGACCTCAAGCAAGTTATTGAGCCTTTTTGGCAAGAACTTTCATTTTCCTATCTGCTGGATGAAGATAATGATAATACCAACTCTTAGAGTTACCACAAGAATAAATTGTGACACTACATGAAAAACACTTAGCCTCGTACCTGGCATTTCAAACCACTGAAGTGTTAAAATAGTCATTTATAATACTGTTATTAGAGGGGAATCACAACTGAATACCCTGGGAGCAAAATATTCTACTCCTGATAAAAAAGCAACATTCTCCCCTCTCCTTCTTTCTCTCCCACCGTCTTTTTCCTGACTCAAGTACCCCGTACACTCACCCCCAACAATTTTTAAAAACTTTATTGTGAATTGGATGAAGATTTACGGACTAAATCAGCTTTCCATTCAATAATTCACACACATTTAGTCTCATATCATTGGCTGGGCTCCCCCCACGGTAACCTCACTTATCCCACTTCCTCCCTGCGTTTACTCTTTCTACTCCTTGTTCTTTCCTCACCCTTCTGAACGAGAGCAGGTGCTGCCTGGTTCTCTCAACTGATTGGTCATCCTAAGGAGTATTATTGTTCACCTTATAGACCTGTCTACTGTTTGTATGGAAATGGAGCCGTGGGTGTAAGTTCAATGCTAAACCTGAAAGAGGTATAATCTCAGGGACCCCACTAATATCTATCTGACCACTAAGCCTGTTTTTGTCCTGTGATATTTGACTTTTGTTCCACATTTGTCTTAGACTCTATCTAGTACCTCATACTATCATACTTTTCAGAGTGGCTTTTTTTCTGTTCTTCTTAGTCATAAAGGCAGGAGTTTGTGCACCTTTAGTCCATTGGACCGATTGCTTCCATGGATGTTCAATTTTTTTCACTCTTCTTTCTTTTAAATAGGGAGAGCTTTATAATGGCATGTTTGTGGTTACTCATGAGCTTTGCAGAACCCAATCATTATCCACTACAGTAGGGTGTGAGCACTGTCTTTGGGGGCTATGTTGTGCCAGTTGACTTTGGGGTTCCTGAGACTATGTTCATTAGCACCCGGCCTGATGACTCATTCCCTCACTCTGCGGTAGTTACATAATCTGGTGTCAATTTGGGACTTGAGAGGATTAAGAGTGAAGGGGTGGAGTCTAGTCCGTCAATCGGATCATAGTCAATAAGGTCTCCATGTGGCCATGGCTTTCTCCTGAGAATACTGGGAAATCTGGATTTTCCTCTTTGGAGATGGGAGAAACTTTCTTTCACTGCTCATTTTCCTTGGAGAACAAGATACATGGCACTACGCTGATAGACATGTGCCCTGGGAACTGGAGAAGCCACGTGGAGACCCCTGCCAGCACTGAGATGCTTATAGTGCCATTGGATCCAAAGACTTTCTACCCAATGGCCTGAGATCATCCTGCATTCAGCATCATTGCATGTGTTTCATGAGTCTGAAGAGGACTTTATAGACTGGTATCAGACTTATGGGCTAATATTGGACTCATGGACTTGGACTGAACTGGGTTGGGATGCTTCCTTAATATACAATTACCCTTTATATAAAACTATTTTATACACAAGTGAGTTTCTATGGACTTGTTTCTCTAGTCCACCCGGACTAACACATTTACCTAAACATTTAAAAAAAGCTATTGGGGTGAACTTTAGAGCCTGTAGAGCAGTGGTTCTCAAACTTCCCGATGCCACGACCCTTTAATACAGTTCCTCCTGTTGTAGTGACCCCCCCAACCATAAAATTATTTTCGTTGCTACTTCATAACTGTTATTTTGCTGCTGTTATGAATCATGATGTAAATATCTGATACACAGGATGTATTGTCATTGTTACAAATTGAACATAATTAAAGCATAGTAATTAATCACAAAACAATATGTAATTATATATTGTGAAATATTTATTTATAAATACAAATAAATGAAATTTTATCTGGAAGCATGGTATAGCATGGGTAATAGTCGTCACGCCAGGTACTCATATGTGGGCATATCTGCATGTAGGCAGACTCGCCAGGAGACAGATAGAGGAGCGGTGTTTTGGTTCCTAAGACCGACGGAAATACATGTTTTCTGATAGTCTTAGGTGACCCCTGTGAAAGGGCTTTTTGACCCCCAAAGGGGACATGACCCACAGGTTGAGAAGGACATTTTCTGATTTGAAGCTGCAAAAGTTACTGGCAAGTCAGCCCCCACTCTCTTTGCAAAGCAGAAGGACCCATTGCCCAGTCCTATGCCACAAGATCAGCAGTTCAAACCACAAGCTGCTCCTGGCCCCAGAACGACGCGGCTGTCTCGCCCGCAGAGTTCCCGCAGAGAACTATATGGTCTTACACCTCTGGTCATACATGGTCACTATGAGTTGGAGTCTACTGGATGGCAGGGAACGTGTTTTGTTTTAGGTTTTTTTTGCGTGTGATATGTTTACTCTCTTGGTATGTGTGAACCTGTTGTTACAACTCTTGTGTCTATTTCCATCACTAAAGATTTTCCTCATTTTTTCTCACTCTCTATGTAGCCCAGAATGATGCCCTCCCCCCAGGGATTGTTTTTTTCCCGATGTCATGTCCAAAGTAAGCAAAATCAAGTGTGACCATTCTTGCTGCTAGAGCTTCTCTGTCTACTTCCTTCAAGACCGATTTATTCATTCTTCTGGTAGTGCCTGGTATAGTCAATGCTCTTTGCCAGAATCACAATTCAAATGCATCAATTCTTCTTTTGTCTTTGCTTCTCATTGTTCAGCTTTTACGTGCTTATGAGCTGATCAAAAAGACCATGGCTTGGGCGTGGTACATTTTTGTTCTTGGAGTGGCAGTTTTGTTTTGTAAAATTTTGTAGAGGTCTTTAGCAGCTGATTTCCCCAATGCAATACCAGCTTTGGATTTCTCACTGCTACCTCCATATGTACTGATTATTGAGCCAAGGAGCATTAGGTTAACCCTCAGAGAATCCCAGTAGGACTGGGTCTCTCTGTATATTTATTTTTTGCCCTTAAAGCAAAATTACAAATACCCAATCCAGGACATGGTTTCCTGGCATAAGTTATAGTAATGAACAAGAGAGTGTTTTGACCCACAAGGAGTTTACCATTTTGAGGGGAAAATAACAACTTTAGTAGTAACTGGAACATAAATCTTATTGTTTTTAAGGCTAGAGAACTGGGGAAAAAAATAAAATCTGCAGGAACTTGGAGGATGGAATAAATACTTAACTTTTGAGCAATAAGATGACTTCTCAGGGAGCAAATGGCATCTGCATTCAGTTTTTAAGGCTAAAAAGAAAAGATGAGCCAACTTATTCTAAACTGACTAAGCAGTTCAAATATAACCAGAAAGGATTTTTTTGGGGGGAGAGGGGCAGGTGGATTAGTGTAGAAATGCTATTATTGTAATTTTGAACCTGTGATTTCTTTATGCTTGTCTGTTGATCATTTGTTCCAGTTTCTTTGCTTAAATCTGAGGTACGGTGTCAGTTCCCGGGACTTACACGGAGTTCCGCAATCTAAACACTAGTCTTCGTGTCATGGGCGTGGGCACGGGGGACTAGAGATCAATGTCCGTGCGTAACTCCATGTAGAAGGAGAAAGCCCACGGGGATCTGACTGAGGCTGGCCCATGAGGAGGATGGCTCCTGCTGACCCCTGAGAAAGAACTTTCTTAGTACAGCATCCAGAATTCAAATTAAAAAAAGAATAAAAAGAAGTGGAAAATGAAGAAAACACACTTAATCCAAGCCTGATGAAATGATCTACCCCACCCTTTGAGAAGAGTTGACAAGCAGCTGGCAAGGGCAGCTTGTTGAGGGCCCGAAGGGGCGGGGCCTGAGCACTCCCTCACAGCAGAGAAATAACCGAGAAATAGCCGTCCTCCATATTTGTGCCCCATGTGCGCGCGCGCACACACACACACACACACACACACACACACACACACACTTGTGTGCCTCTAAATGCCTAGAGGAAAGAAATAAATAGCCGAGTCGAGTTCAAACGAGAAAATAGGGGAAACCGTATTCTCTGAGGGAAAAACACAATCAGCCACAGTGAGCGGCGAGAGAAACCTGGGAAGCAGAAATGCTAAAAGCAAGTAGGTGAGGCTCTTGCGAAAGGAAATTAGATATGAGCTGCCAGGTGATATAGCAGCTGAAAGGTCAGTGCTATTTTGGGCGGAATATGAAGAGGCTTCAGGCATCTCAGGACAAAAAATAAAAAAACGAAGAAAAGAAAAACATGTACCTACTAGAGAGGCCTCAGAAAAAGGCAACAACATTGATTAAAGAATGGCTGTTGCCTTTGCAGTGAAAGATTAAAGGCACAAGATAGGCAGGAGCAGCCAGGGAGCTTGGTGCCAATTGTATATTAATAGCGCTTTGTGGTGACAAAGCACTCAACACGATGTTTATTTTGTATCTGTCACGTGGCTGTTGTCTCCTTATAAAACGCATTCATTCACTCAACTGTCATAGATTGAGCACCTGTTCTGTGCCATTCCCTGTGCCGTTGAGATGAAGTTAATAAGCGACAGCCTTCGTCCTTGAAAAGTTCACCAGCTAAAACGAGACAATGACAATCGGTCAGTGGAGTACCATGGGGTCCAGGCTCAAAACAAGAGTAGATTAGGAGTTACACCTGGAAGGGGCAGGTAAGACTTGAAAGAAAAAGCAAACATTAAGTTGAACTTTGTGTGGTGAACAGGCTTGCACAAAGTGGAATGGGCCAAGTGTGGCAAGTTACGTACAGAGAACACCTGCGGTGTGGGAAGCAGCCTGATCAAATGCACAGATCAGGAATGAGGTCCAATGAGGCAAAGGTGTAGGACCCAAGGGGCAGCGCCAGGAGGGAGTGATAGAATCCAAGTCACATGAGGAGCGAATCATTAGCTAGAGCATCGCGGAGCATGTCAATTGGCATATGACTTGGCAACAAGTGTTCGGGAAGGTCTGTAATGAAGCTCTGGGCTAGACTTTGTCCAAAGCATAACCATGGGCATACCATAATATCTGACCTCAAGGAACTTACCATCAATCAATACACATTTCTTAAAGTCCTACTAGCTTCCAAATCCTAAACTAAATTAAAGGAAATTAAAGGGATTCATCTGGAATAATAAAAACCCACCAAAATGTTTTGTTGCAGAATATGGAAATGTATCAATTACAGAAATTATGAAAACATCTTAAATGTAGGGATTACTCAGAGCCTCAGTATCAGTAGGCATAGGTCAACAAAGGGCCATTTCTTGAAACACGCTGCCATGGTGCCAGGTAATACTAAGGATTTCAAAGGAAGACAGGGCCATTTTGTGTATTACTTTAATGAGGAGGTGGAGTGTATGTTGGGTCTTGGAAGAAATATGGGTTCCACATAGGAAGAAAGTGGGCTCATGTTGAAATGAGCATATATTGCTAAAGAGGACTTAACATTTGAATCTTATTCTTGGGACTAGTTGAGGAGAGTTGTGGTGATGTATTTGTAATGTCTGGCTCCAAGCCTTAAGTATGGATCACCACTCATTGTCAATAACACCAAAAGCCTCACAAGTGGACCAATGGGTAACATCATGATTGACGGAGAAAAAATTGAAGTTATCAAGATTTCATCTTGTTTGCTTCCACAATCAATTCTCATAGAAGCAGCAGTCAAGAGATCAAAAGACATGTTGCATTAGGTAAATCTGCTACACAAGACCTCTTTAGATTGTTGACAAGCAATGATGTTATTTTGAAGCCTAAGGTATACCTGAACCACGCCGTGAGCTTTTCCGTTGCCTCTTGTGCATGTGAAAGTTGGACACCGAATAAGGAAGACCAAAGAAGAATCGATGGATTTGAATTGTGGTCCTGGTGAAGAATATTGAAAGTACCACGGACTGCTGAAAGGACAAACCAACCTGTCTTGGAAGGAGTAGAGCCAGAATGCTACTTCGATGCAAGGATGGGAAGACATAATGCTACCTACTGTTGATGTATTGTCAGGAGACACCACTGTCTGTAGAAAGACATCATCCTTGGCAAAGTGAAGGGGAAGCATAAGAGAGGACTGACCTCCTGGCTTCATTAACGGGCTCAGGCATAAGAACAATGGTGAGGATGGGGTAGGACCATGCAGTGTTTTGTTCTTTTGTGCATTGGGCCATTATGGGTCAGAACTAACTGGATGGCACGTAACAACAAGCCAGGACGCATTAAAAATGGGAGTTGCTATTATTGCTTAGAGAGGAAAACATTCTAAACTGTAAAACTTGAAGGTAGCAGAAGGACAATGGGCCTCCACTCAAGTACTCCCTCAACACAAGAATACTTTCTTCTATTAAATTGGCATTCTATGATGCTCACCTTCCCGACACAACCGCTGAAGACAA
>NW_022111324.1:2672996-2680210 GCF_000313985.2 Echinops telfairi | reverse complement strand
ATACGCTTTACACAATTGATGTGTGTATGGATTGGGATAACAGTTGTATGAGCCCCTAATAAAATGTTTAAAAAAAAAAAAAAACTTGAAGTGCAAGGATAAGGAGTCTGAGTGGTGAGGGAGTGAGTTACCACATTATGTTACTGGGATTCAGAATGGATTAGCTGGGGAGTTTAGAACAAGATCCTATAGTTTCTGCATTTGCCCCATCTTGTGTTTTCACAAATTTATATATGAATAATAATCTGGCCAGACATCATCATTATATGACGATAGAGTACAGAAGACTGCCTTATCCTAAAATGTCATCCCCTCTAATATTCCCCAGGGTCTTATACTCCAGCAGAATTAGTTTATTCTTCTCAGGTAGCTCATCTCCTGGGATCTCCTATCACAAGAGACATACTCTGGAAGAGGTAATATATTAAGATATAATCAATTACTAACAATGTATTATACTCTTGAGATTGCTTTTCAACTCTAACAGTGAACATATTCCAGGCTATGCAATAGTAAAAAAAAAAAATTAGATGGTGTCTGGCTATCAAAAAGAATACCTTCTGGGTTCTTCAAGGCTTGCTTTCAAACAAGCAGTCATCTAAGTGAGATGTCAACAAAGCTCACAATGAAGAAGCACACCAAAATGTATGATCCACCCAAAGACTTTAAATTGTATAATCCAAAGCAGAAAGAGGGAATGGGATCAGATTTCATGTTGTGAGATTCTGGTTTGCAGAAGGCTATGGATGACAGTGGGAACCCAAAATACATTTGCAGAATTTACACATGGAATGAGCCCCCAGTGATTTCCTTCTGACCATAATTGAGGGATGGGAATAATCTAGATATAAGACAGAGATTATTTTAGAGACAATGGTAAGAGATTAAAATGAAAATATCTGACTCGAACGGTTAAAACCCTGACACTTGATCTCCCTTTTAATATACTTTGAGCTTGTTCTGGTTTTTAATATTTTCTGTTGTTTCCCCCCACCCCTCAAACTGGGGTTTACCCTGTTGTAACTTATTATTGTTGGTAGCCTTCTAGACTCTCTGTTATGTATTTTTGAAACGTTTTTTGGTACATGAAATGCAGGATGGGTGACTCTCTAGAAGACGATAACTAGAATAAGGTTTCCTGCAGGGAGGTCAGGGGTGTTTGGGGCAATAGGGAGCTAATATCAAAGAACACAAGAAGGAAGAACATGTTTTGAAAACTGTGGTAGAGATTGTACAACATTGTTTGATATGACGGATTTTGAATGGTATGATGTCTGGATTACATCCTCATAAAATGGTTTGAATCTTTAAAAATCTAAAGAAATAAATAAAGAACACTATTTTCTCTCCACTCACACCAAGTGTGTCATGGCCATAGATTCCTCAAAAGATGCAGGCAGGGGCACTAAGGCTCCTGGGAAAGAAGGTTCCCAACAGGAACCAGGGAAGGACCTCCCTAGACTGAGACTGAGCTCTGGCTCTCCCGCAAGTGTGATAGAGTCATGTATCTTTAAAGACTATGTCATGGTATGCGCGATGATGAGAAAAGCAACAACAATGTATTAACTACTGGGAACTCCTTATTAATTCTTAACAAATGAAGAGGGTGTTGGAATAGGCGTCTCTGTATAAACCAGAAGAGAAGGTATGCTGAAGTGAAACAGCGGAATCTAGCCAGAGTTCGAAATTCAGGAAGAGACAGGTTAGTGAGTATAGAAGTCATGCCTCAGTCTCCGGAGAGACTACATCGAGAAGCCCCCCAGCAACAAAGACATGTTGAACTAGCTGGTAGTTAACTTCAGTACAGTGTTCTGGATTGAAGGAGGCGGGCAGGCTGGTGATTTTCTAGGAAAATGTCTTATCTTTGGCGAGAGTATTAGTAAGGAATAGCCTAGTGGCCCTCATGGGGTCACTACAGAGTTTTCACAGAAATATCCCAAATAAGGAAGATGGCTATTCCTCTAGCCCAAGGATGCTGCCTCCCTGTCCCTGTGGGCTTGGGTAGCTCCAAGAGTTTCTCTGTCACTTTGACATGACTCCTATAATCATTCACCCTCTGGCAATAACCGAGCGTGGGATTGCTCAGAGAGCATCCAGCAACTTCATTTATTTTTACATTTGCACAGTTTTAGAGTCACAGGAAAATTGTGAACTAGTAAAGAGAGTTCCCATACATTCGACACTCAGTTTCTTGTATTGATACCTTACATGAGTATTTATACTTGTCACAATTAGTGAATCAATATTGATAAACTATTACTATTAATAAATGGCTAGCAAATGAGCCCCTGGCAATGGTGTTGGGTGAGCATTGATCTTGTAACTAATGAAAAGGCTAGTGGTTTGAACCCACCAGCAGCTCCTGGAGAGGAAGCAGAGGCCATCCACCTGCTCCTGTAAAGATGTACAAAGCCTCGGAGTCCTTCAGGAGTCAGGATCAGCTCAATGGCCGTGGGGTTGGTCAATGGTAGCAACATTTACAATCCAATTCATTGTATGAACTAGAGAATGCTAACTTCTATTACATATCTATATTTGTAAACCAAGTATGATAGATTATGGACCACTAGAATTTTATATATGAAGAATAGAGCAGTTTTGGGCAGTTTATCATCCACAGACAAACAACAACTTAATTGCATACAAGATTAAAGGAAGGTGCTATAAAGCCCAAATAGGAGCCCCGCAGTGGTTATTTGCTTGGCTGCTAACTCTGAAGTCCGAGGTTCTGCCAGCCGCTGTTCAGGCAAAAAATATGTCTTGCCTGCAAACTTAAAGATTACAGTTTGGAGAGTCTTTCAGGGCAGCTCTACTCTGTCCTAATGGGTCACTTATGAGTCAGAATGACTTGAGGACAGTAGATTTGGTTTGGGGGGGTGTTAGTCAGGGTAACGAGATAAACAAATCCAGACACCCTCATATATGTGTAATAGAGAACTTTATGTCAAGGAGTAATTGCATATTAAGAACACACCCCAGTCCAGTCCAGATCAAGTCCATAAGTCTGATATCAGCCCATATGTCTGATACCAGTGCATAAATTCCTCTTCAGATTCACACAACACATGCAACGATGTTGAATGCAGGAAGATCACAGGCCAGTGGGTGGAAAGTATTGTGGATCCAGTGGCGGTGGAAGCATCTCAGCACTGGCATGGGTCTCCATGTGGCTTCTCCAACTCCAGGACTCTGGTTCCATCTGTGTAGCTCCATGTGTCTTAGCAGGAAGACAAAGCAGAGAGTGTGGGTCTGGCCTCAGTGAGCTATTTATCTCTGAAACACCTCCAAATGAGATCATCAAGCTGCAACTTGAATGGCAGGCTAAATTCCACACCTTCACTCTTAATAGTCTCAAGTTGACACCAAATTATATAATTACCACATGGTGGTAGAACCCAAATGTGTAATGTTTAGTAGTATTACATTGCTCATACTGAATGAGACAGAATAACTTTCACAAAACTATTGAGAGATGGTGTCCATGACATCTTAAAAAAACAACAAACTAGTTACCAAATGTGTCTCAAATGCTTTGGCTATGTTATCAGACAGGAAGCCCCTAAGTTAGGTGGACTTGTTGGCCCAGTGACTTCAGCAACATCCTACACATGGGGCAGATTGTGGTGATGGTGCAGGACAGGGTAGTGGTTGTTAGTTCTGTCGTAGCCAAGGCCACGAGGAGTCAGAAGTGACCTGACAGCACCTAGCAACAACAATAATCACTAACCCAAACCATCAGATTCTGATCTGCTGGAGATTGCAGTTCTGGGGACTTTCAGCCTACAGTTCTGGGGCTTGGCAATGAATTCAGAAGCCATTCCCAGGGGTTCAGTGTAGAATTACTCATGTTGCTCCAGGCTGGGGATTTGATGGGCTCTCTGGGTACTTATGTACTTTCCAAGCTGCAGCCTTCTCTGCTCAATATGTTTGCACATCTTAAACCCTGTCCTCCTGATTTACTTCTTCCACTCTCCCCTGACTCCCGGCCTATTTGACTGATGATGCAATAGCATTTCCAGATGTCTCACCAAACAGCTAGATGCTACCTGTGTCTGTACCTGCTGCCCGGAGGTGGAGTTGGCGATGCAGGAATTCAGACCAGATAGATCTCCTACAACATATTACCGCCTTGACAATGCATATTACTATTTCAAAACAAAACAAACAACCTTTCGTCATTTCTTATTTATTCCTCGCATATCCTTGATAGCCAAGATCAACCTGAAGGTCACCACATCTCTTTTGACCCTGTGAATCAAACTGTTGTTTTGTGCTCCTTGAGGAACAAGCCTAGCTATTTGGGGCAAAGTCTGATTTCTGGAAAGGAGCCAGCACTGAGTGGTGTCCCTGCATATTCTGACAACAGTGATGATAGTATGAATAGTTAGGTGTGTGCAAGGGGGGTCAGGGCTATTGGAGTTCATAAAAATGTCTATAGGGCCCCAACATAGAAGCCCTGGTGGCACAACTTTAATGTGCTCTGCTAGTAACTAAAAGGTTGGTTGTTTGAAGCCACCAGGAGGCTCCATGCAAAAAAGACAAACAAAACCCATGGTGGTCGATTCCCATGAAATGGCTGTTGTTGCTCGGGTCTATCAAGGGTTTTCCCAACTCATAGTAACCCCATCTCCAACAGAAGCAGTGCCTGCCGCCCCTCTATCATCCACACCGTCTTGGCTATGTTTGAACTCACTGGGGCAGCCACTGGTTGGAGGTCCTTTTCCATGTCATCACCAAGCATGATGTCCTTCTCCAGGGACTGGTCCCATATGACGGGGACAAAGTACCCAACAAGCAAGTTAAATGTGCTTATTTATTCATCTGTAGCAAACAATTTCACTTTGTGCTTTGTGATACATGAAACTGTTCACTACATATTAATAAGTAAATATAAGTAAGCTTGTGCTTACCTTATTACTGTCATGGATTGTAAATTTACAGAGGATTTCGTTCTGTAGGAAGTTACTATGGGGTTGGAAGAGAAACAGATGCAACCATACTAAGAAGTAGAATCTTTGATGTGGCCAAAAAATGTGAAATTATTCCATACAGTTTAGTACGTAAGCACAAGTAAATCAATGCATACCTTGCTTATTGTATAATCTCACACTGCCTCCTAATACCACCTTCACTGGAAGCAGACAGAGTCTCACTCTCCTCACTTCTGAGGGGCAGTTGGACTTGCTTTTTCCATGACAGATTTGTTCCTTCTTCTGGCAGCCCACAGTATAGGCAATATGCTTTTCCAGCACTGTAATTCAAAGGCATTAATTATCCTTTCATTTCCTTTCTTCATTGTCCAACAGCCTTGAAAACTCTAGGGGGGCTTTTAGGGTTTCTATCAGTCTGAGCACCCAACAGCAATAGCAGGGCAGAAGTAGAAGTAAGAAAGACATATAGGAAGCATCTGTGGGTGGCAGACAGAATTTAAGGAGAAGAGGATCAGGGGCATTTCAGAAAAAGGTCCGATGTGAGTACTTTTTTTACAGGACCTCACAGAAAAACAAAAGCAAAAACGGGGAGCTAGGGAATTATTAGGCAGGCAGGGAAATAGATAGTAAGCGATCATAAAATTAAAAACAGGAAGGAAATGGTCTGCGTTTTACCTAAAGTTGGAAATCGGAATCACTGCCAGGGAGTTGGCTGGTATCTGTTGCAATTCACCACATCAGTGCTCTGAAGCACCAGATTCAACCGTCCCCACATTTTGTTCGCACCTAGATGCTAGTACAAGCCAGAGAACCCCCGATTTCAACGTTCATGATTGCTTTCTTGTTCTTAGTCCTGCTCATCATTTCTATTTCATTAGTGGAAAAATATGAGAGCCCTCCAGTGGCCAAAAAAGAAACCTATAAATTTGAGCCTCTTTTCCATTGTGGGGAAAAGGGGGGAAAAAAGTTTTCTCTATATTTCAAAGGCTAAGATCCCAGTGCCAAAGAAGATGGGACTTTTATTATCAAGCTATTGATTCTTTAACAACTTAGTAATTCTCAGCATCACTAGCTAGAGAAGCAGCTTTGGAAACAGAGCCGGAATTAAAACATTTAAACACACAGGAAAACCAAACCAAACCAACGAAACAAAAAACCCATCTTGGTATATTTTCTGAAGTTGATGTTTGGTATTAATAATGAAGCAAGAGCAGAGGAGAATTAGCGCTCATTATGGTCAAGTCAAAAGCACTCAAGTACAGAGAGAATTGGAGTCTTCTTGAAGATATAAATCTGTAGCCACGAGGAACTGTGCCTAAACTCCTAATGGGGATTTATGTAGATCTCTTACGGAACTGGGTTTTTTCCTCTCCCTCTGGCTTATCTATCCTGTACACTTTCTCTTATCCATGCTAATGGAGGGGATCAGTAGTGCAGATAATTGAAAGGTTGTGTGCCAACAAACTGCTTTGTGGTTGCTGCCAAAAACTCCCCAGTGTTGCCTGGTTTAATGAAAAGTCAGGCAATGGCAGGGTTCTCATCACATAGCAGCCCAGCATCATCATAATAGCTATTATTTATTGAGCCCTCACTACGTGCCAGATTAAATGCTTTGCATTCAATTATCTCGTTACATCCTCACCTACAGCCCTATAAAATTGGTATAATGCTCTCCCTTTTATGGGTGAGGAAACTGAGGCTCAGAGGGTCAAGTGACTTGTAATAGCCATTCGTAAGTGGAGATGTCATACTCTAAGCCAAGTTTTCTATCAAAGCAAAGTCTACCCACACAGCCAGCCTCTGATACCACCTCCAGGTGACACTGCACAAACCTGTGCTTGAGGAAGATTTTCTGCAAATGTGAAATTTTGGACGCCATCAGGAACACACTGACTTTGCTCTGTGGTTGTGTGCTGGGGAGTCAATTGTGACAAAGCAACCTCATGTGACAGAGCAGAGCTGCCCCACGGGGTTGCATAGGCTGGACTCTACAAGACCAGATCCCCATGTCTTTCCCCCATGGAACCAGAGCTAAGGGGTGGGGTTCAGCCCCCACTGGTTTGTTGGTTATTACTTGATTGGCAGTTGAATGCTGCGTTAGTCTGGGTACTTTATAGAAACAAATCCACAGAAACTCATGTGTAGAAGAGAGTTTTATATAAAGGTTAAGTGCACATCAAGAAAACATCCCAACCCAGTGTTGCCCAAGTCCAACACTGGCGCATATGTTCAACACCAATCCACAAAATCCTCCTCCTTCTCACAAAACACAAGCAATGATGC
>NW_022111324.1:2665575-2672007 GCF_000313985.2 Echinops telfairi | reverse complement strand
GAACTAGAGGAAAGTTGTATTTTTCATCATTGCTACATCTCACCCTGACTGACTCATCTCCTCCCCGAGACCCCCTCTGCAAGGGGATCTCCAGTGGCCTACAAATGGGCTTTGGGTCTTCACTACGCACCCACTCCCTCATTCACTATGGTAAGATTTTTGGTTCTGATGATGCCTGATACGTCGTGTGCTCACCTCCATGATAGGATCGCTGAAGACAAATGAGTGCATAAGCCAATGCGGCAAAGAACGCTGATGGTGCCCAGCTATTAAAAGATATAGCATTTGGGGTCTTAAAGGCTTGAAGGTAAACAAGCAGTCATCTAGCTAAGAAGCAACAAAGCCCACATGGAAGACCCACACCAGCCTGTGTGATCACGAGGTATCAAAGACTGGGTCTTATATACTTTAGACACAGTGTCAGTAGAGACATGTCCCTGGAGAAGGACATCATGCTTGGTACAGTGGAAGGATGGAGAACAAGAAGAAGGCTCTCAATAGGATGGATTGCCACAGTAGCTGCACCAGTGGGCTCACATATAGGAACAGTTGGGAGGTTGGTGCAGGACTGTAGTGTTTTGTTCTATTATTGTACATAGGGTCACGATGGGTTGGAGCCCATTCAATAGCACCTAACAACAACACCACCACCACCAACAACAACAACAACAACAACCCTCCATGCATGAGAATTTCCGGGCTAGTCTTTTTATCTGGAGGTTTGCTGGATCTGAGGCTCATCTAAATTCTCCAGTTGATCTTTGTTTGAAGGAGAGGTTTGAGAGTCTCCATACAATGGTTTCATATTCATCTTTACCACACTGAGATTTTCTATAAAATTTGACTTAGTAATAGCTCCATTCTTGCAAATATTTATCTTATATCTATCTCCAATTTGTCTTGGTCCTTCTGTTATGATTATGACTGGTTTATTTTATGATAGCCTCTTCTTCTACCCATTCCTAAAATATGGATCCCTTATCATACTTCCCTATGCCCTCTTGTTGGCTTGCTTTCGTTGTTCTTGAACCAGGTCAAGACCCACATGCCAATGATGTTACAGGTATAGTATTCAGACTCGATTTCACTTTATTTCCCTAGCTCCTTTCTTCTAAATGCCTACTAATCATTTCCATTTGAATATCATGTTGGCAATCAAGCTCTGCACTTTGGAGTGTATTGCTTAGGTTGATAAAAAAAATTACGTTTTTACTTAGCAAAGTGGCTAACATTGAATAAATCTGTGGTATTTATTATTTATTGTCATTATTATCAATAAGCAATGGGTGAACAAATGTCGGAAGTCCAAGCTTCTTAGCCAAAAATGTCACCACAATTTAGCACAATCCCTAAATCCAGGTTCAATTTTACTTTCCCTTTATACCACCCCCCCCCACCCCCCCGTCTGCCTTCAAACATCCTCAGATAATTTCTTAATTTTTTCCACTTTCATATTGATAATATTTTGTTCCCTCATTGTTCATATCATTTTCTTTGTTTTATTATCTAATAAAATTCACTCCAAATGTTTCCTCTTTTTGCTCAGCTCCCCTAGACAAAGTTAGTACCACTCTGATCTGTGATCTCAGAGTACTTTGTACACATTTATGATAGGAAGTACGTACTATACCTGATGAATTCCAGTGTGACTCCTGCTGAGAATTTGCATCCCCATTCCAGAATCTACTGAATCAGAATCTACATTTTATAAGATCCCAGATTCAGTATATTCAGTATATCTGGCTTGAAAATGCAAACTCTCAGCAGGAGATTAAATTGGAAGGATCCACTTTGAAGCCCCGGTAGTAATAATAAAAATATTTCAATTCTCCACTAGGCACAAGAGGTTAAGAACAGAGATTTATGCTCCTTTTTATTTCTATTACCAAGCACAGTTCCTAGCACACAGTAGAGTTTTGATGAAAGAATAAATGATGCAGAACCCATCTCTTTGAAATATCCTGGTATAAACAGGGTTCAGAGCAAGTATCCTTACTTGTCTGTCAATTTGTTGTAATATCGGTGGCTTGTGTGTTGCTGGGTGCTAGAAGCGATACCACCTACATTTCAAGTGAAGCTTTCAGACTAGGATAAATGAAGTCGGTATGCACTCCTGAAAAAAAGAGTCACCAAAACATCCTATGAATAGCACAAGACAGTCTCTGATATTGTGCCAGAAAATACAGGCCTCAGGTCGGAACGTTTTCAAAATACAACGAGGGAAGTGTTGCCCTCTCGAAGTAGAGCCAACTTTAACGATATGGATTGAGCCCAACTAGGAAACTCCATGGGTGGACAGAACATGGCTCAAAACGAGAAGAACTAGCTGCAAACATCAATAGTAACCTTAATAATTGGAACATAGAATTATAAAGTATTAACCTATTGAAAGTTGTTAAAAAATAAACAAACCTTATAAAGCTGGGCCTCCTAGGTAGTAGTATGCTGAAATGGAATAATGACAATTTTGAAATAGAAAACCCTGTTTTCCTAGCCACCCTGCCATCAAGTTGATTGTGACTCATACAGACTCATAGGACAGAGCAGAACTGCCTCTGTGGGTTTCCCCAACTATAACGGAATAGAAAGCGGTCTGGCCAGGAATAGAAAGCCTCATCCTTCGCCTTTGGAACTGCTGGTGGCTTCAAACTGCTGAATTCAAACTGCTGACTTTGCAGTTCAAAGCCTGTGGTGGTACTCAGCCAGTTTTGATACCTAAATTTGTGTTGAGTTTGGTGAATCCATTGTTGAAATGGCACTTAGAATCAGTGTTCTCTCTAAGGTGGACAGCTGGGCAGCTCCTAGTGTGAAATCACAAATTTATATTCCGTGTTATTTTCAACTTTCATCCATGCAACAGCATATTTTAAATGCCTGTAGCAATGCTCATTCTGTCCACAGGTATAAAAAATTAGATGGAACACTGTAATATTTATGTATACATTTAATAAAAATTGCTACACGTTTGATGAAAGACCACATTATTATTCCCTTGTGTTTGTTACCTCAATCAACAAACATAACACAAAGACAAAACGTGCCCAATCAACAAAAGGCTGACATGCTGGTATTCCTTTCCATTTTGTGTTATGTCCCAAACTACCACGAAGCATTATGAGTGTGCATGTATTCCCCGATCGGGAAAATCAATAGGAATCTAGGGACACAATAGAAATATGTCCACATGAAAAATAAAAATTGATAACTTAATTACTTCAGAAACCTTTATAAATATGAAATTTGTAGGAAATCGTGAATTTGTAGGGCTTTTCAAGAAAACTTTTAGAAAGCATTATAATGAGTTTGAAAAAAAAAACTAGTGGATTGTGTGTGTTTAAAAGCAAGCTGTAGCCAAGCTCAAGATAGGAATACATTACAAATTCTCAATTTTTTGGAGCCAAATTACTGGAATATTGAAGAAGTGCCAGTTCCATGTTAAGCAGCTGAAGAAAAATTGCTCTAACTTAATGGTGTTTTTACTTACCAAATTCATATCAATGATTATTAAGATTTCATGGAATTTTTACTAAAACAATCCCAGAATTATGTAATTCCTGAAAGTGTTCAAAGAGCTAAAATTGTAGTCAGAATAATTGCTGTAAGTTCAGCAGAAACAGAAAGGGTTCTTTTCAAGGATGAACATAAAATGTTTAGAGATGAAAAGTTACCTGTTTCTAATGTATCCAACACAATGACTGTTAGTTTGGTTGACCTACCTCTAAAGCAGTGGTTCTCAACCTTCCTAATGCTGCAACCTTTAATACAGTTCCTCGTGTTATGGCGAGCCCTCCCCCAACCATAAAATGATTTTAGTTGCAACTTCATAATTGTAATTTTGCTACTGTTATGAATCGGGCGACCCCTTTGAAAGGATCATTCCATCCCCAAAGGGGTCTAGACCCACAAGTTGAGAACCGTTGCTCTAAAGGTATGGGATCCTATTCCTCCAGTGAAAAGATAGTTAAGGATAAACTAGACAGCTGATTATACTTGCGTAAAAGAGAAGAATATTGGAAGTGAGGATGCCAATCAAGAAGAAAAATTAAATATCTTAAATAACAGTTCTGTTATTCTTTCAAGTATTATTTAATATTTTTCATTAATATTTTTCATGGTTTCCTATAATAATCTATTTTTCTGTACCTCTTTTATTATTCTTACTTAAGTATTAACTGTATGAAATAGTAAACTACCTTTCAGTATACAGTTTTTCTAAAATATTTTAAATAGTCATAAGGACAGCAAATCGGTTGTTAAATTATTTGAATTCCACCACCATTCACAGCCCACCATGTAACCCACTCTGCCACCTGGGCTCCCATTTCCTACCCCAAGTAGGACAAATTCAAGAGGAACAGCATCACATTCACAGTCACCAAGAAAATGTCAAGATCTATCTCAAAGTACAGTTCAGTCTGTGATAGACCCGAACCAAATTCAATGCCATCATGACTTTGCTGATTCATAGAGACCCTATAGAACAGAAAATAACTGCCCGCTGTGGGTGCCCAAGACAGTAACTCTTTATAAGAGTAGAAAGCCGCATCTTTCTGTGATAGGATAATATTTTCACACCTGCCAGGAAGATCAATTAATATGACTCTTATTCAATATTTACACACTATATTTACCACTATAACCAGTTATAAAAAAATTTGACAAAGTATACCAACTTCTTCAACTTGCAGTGTATCAAATATTCAATCAAGATGAATTGGTAACTACTGGGAATTTTAATTTGAAATTTGGTAACAATGAAGAAGGAACAGTAGGTAGAATTATGGTTTTGGACAGTAATGAAGTTAGAGATTACATAATAGATTTTTGAAAAATGAATGTATTCTTTATTGCCAATATCTTTTTTCAGCACTATAAATGACTACTAAACACGGG
The DNA here is from genome assembly GCF_000313985.2 of Echinops telfairi. Taxonomy (NCBI): domain Eukaryota; kingdom Metazoa; phylum Chordata; class Mammalia; order Afrosoricida; family Tenrecidae; genus Echinops; species Echinops telfairi. Next base: position 2,667,114 of record NW_022111324.1, on the reverse strand, counting down.
GATTTTGTCAGATGGTATGCACAAGAACCACATTCAATCAGTCTGTGAGAAGAGAAAATTAAGCAGTAAAATATTATCAACCAAACAAGGCCATGGAATGACTGTGTTACAGACCATCAATTGCTCATATGTAAATCCAGGCTGAAGCCAAAGAAAACACATCTAAAGTTCACAAGAGCCAAAATATGAACTTGCATACATCCTATCTGGATTTAGAGGGAATTTTAGGGACAAATTTGATGCAGAATGATCCAAGGCAAGGCAAGCTGTAGTGCAACATTAAGAACACAAGGCATGAGAAAAACAAAAGGTCATTAAAAAAGACAGAAAATTAAAAAAAATCAAAGTGGATGTCAGAGGATACTCTGAAACTTGTTCTCGAACAGACAGTAGCTAAAGAGCATGAAAGAAATGATGGCATACAAGAGCTGAACAGAAAGTCTCAATGGGTGGCCAGAGAGAAAAAGTAAGGTATTATTACAAAATAAGCAAAGACCTAGAGTTAGAAAACCAAAAGGGAAGAGCATGCTTTCTGTTTCTTTAGCTGAAAGAACTGAAGGGAAAAAAATGAAGCCTGAAGTTGTATGATTGACTGATTCTGTATGCAAAGTATTGAAAGGTGTAAAAAGCATCAAAAGGAGATGGAAGGAACACACAGGATTCGTGTACCAAAAACTATTGGCCAGCATTCAGCCATTTTAAGAGGTAACATGGTCAAGAACTGACACCAATGAAGGAAAGAAATCCGAGCTACACTAAAGAAATTGCTGAAAAACAAGGCTCTGGGAATTGACCGAATACCAATGGAAATGCACCACAGAGGATGGAAGTAGATCGTCCAGTGTGGGAGGGGAGCTGACCTACCACACCACACCCAGAGGGAAACTGGGACAAAGGAAGGAGGAGGAAAGAGCAGAGCACAACTGGGCCCACCAAACTCAGAGGACGATGGCCCAGCTCAGGGGGCCCAGTGTACAGAAAGGACCGTGTGGCATCCCCCTCAGCGAGATGCAGCATCCTGAGCTGACCCATGGCCCTGCACGGGACAGCACTGGAGACACAGTGTGGAATGGGCGACTGAGCTGACCCCACCACACTGAGGCAAAACACTGGGGGCGTGCAATGGAGCGGCAGGGAAGCAGAGCAAGGAGGTCCCAAGGGAAGACAAACAATGGACTCTGGGGCCAGGACATGGAGCCCCATTAGACTCGTCCAGAAAACGCTCCTAAAGATCAACAAACAGACCTTGATCTACTAGCAGGCTTTTTTTGTTTTTTGTTTTTCCTCTTTTCTTTTTCTTTTTTTTCAGCCTATCTGTTCGGGTTTTTTTCCTTTTTCCTCTCCTTTTAAATTTTGTATGTCAGTGGCTTTTTTGTTTGTTGGCTTGTCAGTGCTGCAGCTGTCGTCACCAGGTTCTTAAGAGCCACTTTGGCGCTGTGCTGTCAAAGCCAATCCCAATTTTATTCACACATTGTTATGTCTGCACACCCACCTAGATAAGAGAAGTTGGACAAAAAAAATATGAGAAGAAAATAAAGG
>NW_022111324.1:2577562-2664129 GCF_000313985.2 Echinops telfairi | reverse complement strand
GGGAACCCAAGAAGAAAGCGAATTTTGGGAATAATGAGGGCAACAAATGTATAGATGTGCTTTACACAATTGATCTATGTATTGTGATGAATGGTATGAGCCCCAATAAATTGATTTTAAAAAACAACGACAAACTAATCCAGTGCTGGAAGCACTCAGTTATCTATGCCAAGAAATTTAGAAGATAGCTGCATGGACAATGTTGTTAGGTGCCATCAACTCAGTTACAACCCACAGTGGCTGTATGCAGAAAAGAATGAAACACTGCCCTGTCCTGTGCCATCCTCAGAATTGTTCCAATGTCTGTGCCCATGGTTGCGACCAGTGTCAATCCATCTTGTTGAGGACCTTCCTCTTTTTTGCGGCCCCTCTACTTTAATAAACATGATGGCTTTCTCCAGAGACTGGTCTTTCCTATCAACATATCTAAAATAGGTAAGCCGAAGACTTGTCATCCTTGTCTAAGGAGAATTCTGGCAATATTTCTCCCAAGATAGACTTGTTTGCATTTTTGGCAGCCCATTGTATTTTCAATATTATTTTCCAGCACCATTACTCAAATGCATCAATTCCTCTTCAGTCTTCCTTATTCAATGTTCCACTTTCACATGCTTATGGGACAACTCAAAATATTATGGCTTGGATAAGGTGCACCTTAGTCATCAAAGTAATATTCTTGCTTTTCTTTGTTTAAAATCATTTTATTGGGGGGTTCATCCAGCTCTTATCATAATCCATCCATCCATCCATCCATCCATCCATCCATCCATCCATCCATCCATCCATTGTGTCAAGCACATTTATACATATGTTGCCATCATCATTTTTCAAAACACTTTCTTTCTACTTGAGCCCTTGGTATTAGCTCTTCATTTTTTCCACCACCCCCCACCATCCTCTCTCCCTCATGACCCCTTGATAATTTATAAATTATTATTAAATAATAATTCATAACATCTTTGCTTTTCTGTACTCTAAAAAGTATTGAACAATAGACCAGAATAAATGTGTTAGTTCAGATAGACTAGAGAAACAAATTCATAAACACGCATATTTGAATAAGAAATAGCTTAATATACAAGAGCAATTGACTATTGATAAAAATTCACAGTGCAGTTCAGGTCAAGTCCATAAATCTGATATTAGCCCATATGTCCATTACCTACCATGTAATGTAAATTCTTCTTCAGACTCGCACAACACATGCAATGACACTGAATGCAGGAAGATCACAGGTCAGTGGCTAGAAAGTCTTGTGGGTCAGTGGAGGTGGAAGCATGTTAGTGTTGGCATGGGTCTCCGTGTGATTCCTCAGCCCCAGAGCTCTGGTTCCATCAGCCTTTCTCCATGTGGCTTGTTAACATCACTGTCTCCCAGAGAGTGTGTGTGTATACTGCCTCCAGTGAGCTATTTATCTCCTTAATGCCTCCAAATGAGGTCATCAAGCTGTGATCTGAAGACAGGCTTAACTCCACCCTTTCACTCTTAAATCTCAAATTAACAACAGATTATGTAACTGTCACACTAAATATGTGGCTATTCCAAAGAAAAGGACCCAACAGAATGCAGAATTATCAGAGAATAGCATTAGTATCACATTCATGTAAAATTTTGTGGAAGATCAATTAAAATATTTCAGCAGTTAATAGACATGGAACTACCAGAAATTCAAGCCAAATTCAGAAGAGTTCATGGAATGAGGGACACTGCTGATGTTAGATTGATCCTGTCTGAAAATATAAGGTACGAGAAGGATGCTTACTTGTATTTTGACTATGCAAAAGTATCCAATTGTGTAAGATCATAGTAAACAAAAAGTATGAATTTCAGAACACTTAATTGTGCTCATGAGGAATATGTATACAGACCTAGACCCAGTCATTTGAACAAAACAAAGGAATACTGCATGGTTTTAGATCAGGAAAAGTGTGTGTCAGGAATATTTCCTTTCACTATACTTATTCAATTCATATGTTGAACAAATATTATGAGAAACTGGATTGTATGAAGAAAAACATGGCATCAGGGTTGGAGGATGGCTTATTAACAACCTGTGATATGCAGATGGCACAACCTTGCTTGCTGAAAGTGAAAGGACTTGAAGAACTTATTAATAAAGTTTAAAGATTGCAATCTTCAATATAGATTACAACTTAATGTTATGAAAACCAAAATTCTCATAACTGGACCAATAGACACAAACAAAGAAAGGATTAAAGATGTCAAGTATTTCATTTAACTTTGATCCACAACTAATACTCATAGAAGCTGCAGTCAAGGAATCAAACTATGAATAAAATCCTAGCCAACAGAACTCAACAAGGATCAAAAATAGGAAATCACAATCAAGTCAAATCCATACTAAGTATGCAAGGATGGTTTAACAATGTAATTAACCACATAAAAAAATAGAAAAGAATAAGAACAGGATTATTTCAATCTATGCAAAAAAGGCATACAATACAATGCACCACTCATTACTGATAAAAACACTCAAAAATAACTATATAAGGGAACTATCTTAACTTAGTGAAAGCCACACATGTGAAAAATAATAGCCTACATCTCACTTTAATGGTGAGAAATCAACATCATGTCCTCTTCTAACATGAACTAGACAAGATTGCTATTTGTCACTACTTTTATTTAATATAATCCTGGAAGTTTTATTTAGAGCCATAAAACATCAAAAGGATGTTAAACATATTCACATAGGTACCGAAGAGATAAAAATCTGTTCATTTGCAGACAACAGAATCGGGCATATAGAGAAAACCATGACTCAATAAAAAAAAATTGCTTGAACTAATTGAAAATTTTGGCAGTGTAGTAGGCTACAATACCAACATACAAAAATCAATTGGATTTTTGAATATTAAGGATGATGATACTGAAAAAGATATTAAAAGAACAATACAATTTAGAGTAACTGCACAAAAGAGAAAATATTTAGGAGTTAATCATACCATAGAGAAAAAGATTTATACAAGGAAAACTACAAAACGTTCTTTCAAGAAAGCAAAATAAATTTATACAAATGTAATAAGCTACCATATTCCTGGATAGAAGACTAAACATTGTGAAAATGTCAATAACACCAAAAAGACTTTACAGATTCACAGATTCAATGCAATTCCAATCCACATCCCACCACAAATTTTCAAAGAAATGGAAAATCTAATCACTATATATGGAAAGGAAAGAAACCCAGGATAAATAAAACACTATTAAAAAATAAAAAATAAAAAAAACAAAGTTCAATTATGACAAAACTATAACAATTTATGAACTATGCAGGGTTCATGAGGGAGGGGGAGTGGAGGGTGGGGATTGAGCAACTGATATTAGGGGCTAGAGTGGGAGGCAAATGTTTTGAGAATGATGAGGGCAACAAATGTGCATATGTGCTTGACACAATGGATGTATGTATGGATTGCGATGAGACTTGTACGAGCCACCAATAAAATAATTTTTAAAAGATACTTAAGAAACAAAGTTTGAGCTTAAACCTACTCCATATCCCTGGTAATCAAAACTGCCCGGTACTGAAACAATGATAGATATGAACACCAGTGGATTAGAATTGAGAAACCAGAAATACAAACATATACCCATAGACACATAATCTTTGAGAAAGGATAGAAATACATTAAATGGGGAAGAAAGAGCCTTTTCAACATATGGTGCTGGAGAAACTGAATCTTGCTGTTCAAAAGAATGACACAGGATCTATATCTCATACCATATACAAAAAATAAACTCAAGATGGATCAAAGACCTAAATATAAACCACCCAATTCTAAAGATCATCAATGAAAAATATGAACAAACATAAAGACCCTAATCCAAGACATAAATGCAATTCTGAACTTACTGGAAAATATTCATATTATAGAAGACAAAATAAAGAACTGGGACCTACTAAAAGTACACTTGCGCAAATCAAAAGAGTCAACAGAGTGCCCCCAGATTGGGAAAAAAATATTCAGTAGTAAGACATGAGAAAAAAGTCTAATCTCCAGGCATTGCATCTCTACTCAAGTACTCCTTCAACACAAAAACACTTTGTTCTAATAACCTGGAATTTTTTGATGCTCACCTTCCTAACACAATTGCTAGTCAAAATGGGTGCGTAAGCAAATGTGGTGAAAAAAGCTGATAATGTCTGGCTATAAAAAGATATAGTGTCTGGGGTCTTAAAGGCTTGAAGTTAAACAAATGGCCATATAGCAGAGAAGCAACAAAGCCCACATGAAAGAAGGACACCAGCCTGTGTGATCATGAGGTTTTGACAGAATCAGGGATCAGGCATCAGCAGACTCAAAACAAATAAATATATCGTTGCAAATGATGGGGGCCAGAGTGGAGACCTAAAGCCCATCTACACACAATTGGACATTACCTCACAGTAGGGTTACAAGGAAGGGATGAGTCAACCAGGGTGCAGCATAGCACCGACAGAACACACAGATTCGAATTCTTTAATGCTGCCTTCCCAGCCCCCACTATCATAACCCCAGTTCTATCTGACAAATCCAGCCAGACTGGAGCATGTACACTGGTACAGATAAGAGCTCTTGATACACAGAATCCAGGACAGATAAACCCCTCAGGAACATAACGGGAGTAGTGATACCATGAGGCTAGAGAGAAGGTCGGGGGAGAAGGGGGAGAAACGGGAAACCAATTGCAGTAATTGATGTATTACCTCCCGCCCCACTGGGAGATGAATAACAGAAACATGAGTGAAGGGAGATAGCGGACAGTGTAAGATATGAAAATAATAATAATTTATCATTCATCAGGGGGTCATGAGGGTGGGGTGGGAGGGAAAATGTAGGAGCTGATACCAAGGGCTCAGCAGAAAGAAAATATTTTGAAAATGATGATGGTAACATATGTATAAAAGTATTTATACAATTGATATATGGATTGTTATAAATGCTGTAAGTGCCCCCAATAACATGATTTATTAGTTAAAAAAAAAAGATAAATGTCTAATCTTCAAAATCTCTAGAAAGCTACAATATCTTAAGAAGACAAATACTAATAACTCAATTAAAATATGAGCTCAAAACATGAGTAGACAATTTACCAAAGATTACAACTGGGCAGTCTTATGAAGAAAAGCTTGTGTTCATTAGCAGTAATAGAAATGCAAATTCAAACAACTATGAGATATCACCTCACACAAAAACTTTTGGCAAAATTCAGTAAAATAGCAATTAATAAATGCTGAAGAGGAAGCAGACAGATTAGAATGGTTTTCCATTGCTGGCAGGTCTGTAGAACTGTCCAACCACTGTGGAAATCAGTATACACTTCCTTAAACAAATGCAAATACAAGCATCTTATGATCCAGGAGTACAACACAGTTATGTGCTCACCTATGTTTATTGCAGCAATTTCCATGAGAGCAAAGCATGGAAACAACCCCAAAACCCAATTATAGAGGAAAGGATTAGCAAATTCTAGCAAATTCATATGATGGAATAGAATAATATGCATCAGTTAAAAACAATGACAATTCTCTTAACCATTTCAAGACATGGACAGGGCTAGAGATAATTTTGCTTAACAAATTTAGTCAATCTTAAAAAGATAAATATTTAATAACACCTTTGTGTTACACAGGGTTCTCTAGGGAACCAAAATGAGAACACTCATGATTATAGATAGATTGATACATAGATAGATAGATAGATAAATAGATGATAGATAGATAGATATATAGATGATAGATAGATGACAGATAGATGATAGATAGATACATAGATAGATAGATAGATAGATAGATGATAGATAGATAGATAGATAGATGATAGAGAAATAGATGATAGATAGATGATGATGATGATAGATAGGTAGTTAGATTGATGATAGATAGATAGATAGATAGATAGATAGATAGATAGATAGATAGATAGATAGATAGATAGATAGATAGGTTTATACAGTGAGAAGGAATATAACAGCAAATTAGCCCATACAGCAGTACAGAGAGTTCAGTTAAACTCACTTTTGTGGAACAGTTAATATACTGGAAGTCCTTCAGTTTATGGGAGCTGCTGCATCCAAGGTCAAGGAAGCAAGGTCAAGCATCCTCCCTTGGGCAAGGCAAGCAGTATGGGTCACCAACAGTCAGTAGTAGCTCAGGAGCTCATTGAAACAGATGTGGATGTGGGATATTGAACGCAACCAATGCAAGGTGACATGATCCACCAGCCTCAAGCTCAAGCGATGTACACACCAGCAGAGGGGGAAAGCAGCTCTCGAAGGAGCCTCAGGCTCTAGCAACATGTTCCACGGGTTGACTGGGGCCACAGGTAGTGTAGCTCACAAGTTGAGGCATAGAACTAGCTAAAGTAGCACACTCCAGCATGCTCTGATCACCAGAGAGCAAGAGAGAGTGGGGCAGGCCTTGCCGAGCCATTTATCTCTTTGCCCTCCGATCAAACTGCAATCTGATTAATCCCACATGCTCCTATTGGCCAGGTTGGCACAATAAACCTGTCACAACCTTTATTATAAGGAAAAACAAAGAAAAAGAAACATGGTTTATACACAAAAAGACAAAGCTTTGATGACTATGAGGAGGCCAGGAACAGGGGCAAAAACAGGGAGAGGGGAGGGAACCGTTGAAGAGGGAGCGAGGGGGAGAGGAGAAGGAGAAAACCATATTGAGAGAGGGTTAACAGGATATTGTTGCTGGTCTCATTTCCTGAGATGGACTGAGTGACTAAAAAAAGAAAAAGAAAAATGAGGAAAACTAAAACTGAAATGGATGTTAGTGACAAACAAATTCACCTCAAAAACACAAATTCAAACTATGTATTGCATTGGGCAAGTCTGCTGCACAAGATAAAGTGTTAAAGAGCATAGATGTCAAACCATGGTATTTTCAATCACTACCTCTGCATGTGAAAGCTACCTAATGAATAAGGGGGGGAAACGGGGAGGAAATTATGTATCTGAATTATGGTGATTATAATATTATTGAAGAACATTGAGATTATCGTGCACTGCCAGTGGTACAAACAAACATATCTTGGAAAAAATAAGACAGATGCTCCTTAGAAGTGAGTATGGCAAAACTTCCTTTCCAGTACTTTGATATGTTGTCAGGAGGGATGAATTCCTGATGAAAGACATCATACTAGGCAGCGTAGACATAAACAGTGAAAGATAGGAAATGCCTTACTTAATGTGCTGTCTTGGCATAACAACGATTGTCTGGATGGCCCAGGATTACACCAAGCTTTAATCTGCTGTCCATGGGATGGATAGGAGTCAGCACTAACACCGTTGACACCTGACAATCACAACAGGAGCAAGCAGGATTAAATAGATCTAGTTCACAAGGGTCCCTGAAGTGAAAAGGGAAGACATTTCAAAAATTCACATACTTCTAATATTGGATAACATGCAGTACAAAAATACGAAAGACAATTCCATTTATAAATCCTAAGAAGAGATGTAGAAAGAAATATAGGGTGGGAAATTAACTTAAATAATAAAATTTAAAGAATGAGATAGAAATTGGCCCCAAAAAGGTAGCTTCTCCCCTTCGATTTAATGGCACATGTTTCTCTGTAGTTTTCCATTTTAGCTAACAGCAGGCTCAGTCTCAGTATTCTATCCAAGACCCTTTACCAATTTTCCAAACTTGAATATATCCTTGTTTTTCCCTGTCTTAGTGCTTGCTGATGTGCATTTATTAAAGTAGTGTTAGATGCAAAAGGACCCGGGATACACACACAAAGTCGGTTAAAGAAGGACGCGGAGAGGTTAGAGTTGTAGAGCTAACCATGGTGAAGAATTGAAATTCGAATTACTAGCCTAAGAAAATGGGACCTAATGTCGGGGGTTTAAGTGGAGAGAACATGTTTTGAGAATGATGTACAAATGCGCTTTACACAATTGATGTGTGTATGGATTGCGATAAGAGTTGTATGAGCCCCTAATAAAATGTTTAAAAAAAAAAAAGAGAAACAAAGTCATAGACACTCAGGTGTATAAGGAAGAGTTTTATATAAAAGAGCAATTATATATTGAGAAAACACCCTAGCCCAGTCCAGATCAAGTCCATAAGTCTGATATTAGCCCATATGTCCGATACTTGTTTATAAATTCCTCTTTAGACTCACACAACATACACAATGACACCAAAAGCAGGAAGATCACAGGCCAGTTGGTGAAAAGTCTTGTGGATCCAGTGGAGGTGGAAGCATCACAGTACTGGCATGGGTTTTCATATGGTCCTCCAGCTCCAGGCCTCTGGCTCCATCTACATTGTTTACATGTGGCTTGTCACCAGGAATGTCTTGCAGGGAGAATGTATGTCTTGCCTCCAGGGAGGAAGACAGGAGTACCCAGGATTTTCAGGAGAAGTCCATGCCCACTCAAAGGTCTCATTGACTATGACCTTATTGACAGGATAGACTCCACCCCTTCAGTCAAGTTGACAGTAACTGCCACAATAAACAAGAAAAGAATATGCAGGAACAACCATGTGAACCATGTAAAATATTGTCCCATCAATTCTGAAGGATAATAGAAAGAAAAAACAAGCATCTCTCAGAGTAGTAAAACTCAAGCAGTGACAAGAATTGAATAATTGTGAATTGTTGTACTTATTAATATAACAAATACAAAAAAAATTAATTCTCTTGTGTTCAGATACTAAAGTAGTCAGACGATTTTATGTAAACTAGACTCCTGGTTAGGAGTGGAGTCAAACCAATCAATCAGGTCACAGCCTGATGCTGTATTATTGGGAGTATCACAGTCTCCAAGGAGGACTCTGGATGCTCCCCCTCTTCTCTCTGCCAACTGACCCTGAAGCTACTGGAAGCCAGGCCATGTTTGCACAAGCCTTGGATCCATACTACTCTGCACTCACCAGCCTGTGATCCAGCTGTGTTCTGCATCATTGCCTGTGGCTGCATGAGTGTGAAGAGGGACTTATGGACTAGTATCAGACTTATGGACTTGAGTTGGAATGGGCTGGGATGCTTTCTGGATATATAGTTATTTCTTGATATAAAGCTCTTTCTTATACATATATGAATGTCACTGGAGTTCTCTCGTTAACCGGGCATCTATCATAGATGCCATCAAAAGAGTCTGATTCATAACGGCCCTGTGTACAATAAAAGAAAGCATTGTCTGGTCCTTTGCTATCCTCCAAAAAAAAAAAAAGAAAGAAAATGGGATCAAGAAATCAGTTTGCATTAAGACATCCTGGGAGCCATCAGCAGTAGGAATTTAAGGAGAGTCTTCCACATAGAACATTTTGTTCAACCAGCTGACTTTCTGTATATACTTATTATATACTTTTGCTTGTATACATTTTCTGAATTTTCAGTTTATTCGTAATTTTTGTTTCCTTTTAATTTTATTTGCCATGCTCCCTTTTGGATGATCTACTTCATTGTCCCTCAGTTTCTGTTCCCTTCGTGGCTTACAGTAGTCTTAAACCTCATCTGACTGAAGACTCCAGTCTTTTTTTTCAAAACTATTTTACTGGGAGCTATTACAGATATCATACCATTCCATAGTGTAATCACACCAACCGGTATTGTACACTTGCTACCACAATCAGTTTCCAAACATTCTCTTCCTTCTTGTACTCCTTGATCTCAGCTCCCATATAGTCCCTCCACTACTGTACCCCCCCCCCCCACCGGGACTATTATTCTACTTGTTGTCTCTGTAGATTCTTCAATCCCAGGTTTTATATACCAAAGAAGCGAAAAACATAACAAAAATTCAAGATGACTACCCATAATGACAAACTACATCAGAGATAAACCCCAATAGAAAGCAAAAAAAACATAGACAATGTTGAAAACCAGATTAGGCCCAACATGTATCAGAGAGGTTGGGAGTCAACTAACAAGGTTTTAACCTTTCAAATCAGGTTTATCATTTTGATCTCCTATAGTCATCTCTGCAATACTCTCTATTTGGTGACTAGTTTATTCCCTTCCCTCCATTATGGATAGAAATCACCAGAGGTTTATTTCCTCTATCGATCACACAGATGTATCTTGGACTTCCACTGTCATCCATAGCCTTCTCCAAACTGGAATCTCAGAGTTTCAGCTCTGATACTAGTCCCTCCTGCAGCTTTGGGTGACGTGACTTCCAGTCACTGGGTCATGGGTGCTGGCGTGCTTCTTCCTTGTGGGCTGAATTGACATCTCACTTAGATGGCTGCTTGTCTGGAAATACGCCTTTAAGACTCACGATGCTATTCCCATGTACTGTTCTGCAATTTGCAAATACTTTCAAAAGAATCAATAATATACCATGTATAATATAAAAGGAAATTAATAAATTATAATAGTCTTTTTGCATTAAATAAAGGAATTTAAAATCATATCTATTTTAGCATGTAAATGCTTAGGCATAACTACACCACAAAATGAAAATAATGCTAAGATCTGGGAGTAAATCATGATGAATAGGACACTTACAAATGGGGACTGACACACTATCTTATATTGGTGACTCAAATACCTTGAACAGTATTATTACAGGTGATGGGCTTGTTTGATATTTTTCCCCGAAAAGGTGAAGAACTCTTGATAAATATCCAATATAATAAAGTACATTTTTCCTTGATTGATCCAGTAAGTACACTACTAAAAAATTCAGTGTGTATTACAACTGTACATTTAGATGGAAAATGGAGTTAAGCTCTAGGCTTAGAAACATATAAACAGCGTTTTCACCTGCCGGGATGTCCTTCAGAATATTCCAAAGTCATACAGAATACCAGGCAACTTTGCACCGTGTGAGACTGTTCTGGAATTACCTGTCATGCCATCTCCCGGGCCTTCCAATTAAATGCCAGAAGATTTTCCAATTACTGTGCCAAACAAAACAGCAACCACCAATTCCTAAATCCCACCGAAGAGATGGGAACTGTAATTTTATGATGATTCTTGTTGTCATGCTGGTGGGGTCAGCCTCCTGGAAACCCTGTGTACAATGGGATCGGACTCGGGTTCTAGAACCTTCTTTCCTAGTCTCCTTTAGTGTGGAATCGTGGCTAATCAAGATGCTGTCAGAGCATCATAGTAGCATGCAGACAGAGACGTGGTGGCTGCACTCGAGCTGCACTTGCCAAGAATCCAACCTGGACTCCCACGTGACGGTGAGAAACCACCACTGCCCCTTTATATGAATAGTCTCTGATTTTTACTAGGTATCTAGCGACTGAGATTTTCCAGCCTCCAGGTAATTATGAAAACTATTTTGACTTCTATTGACAGGAAGGTAGTCATAGCTTTCATAATTCACTCTTAAAAGGAAAAAGTGTACCTTTCTTGCCCTTTCTCACAAGCTTGAATCGCAATATGGAGAGAGTGAGCCATCCTTTACTATGTGATGCAGGTATCACTTTAAGGATGGAAAAGTAAGGGAGCAATATAATCTTGAGTCTCTGATATACTATGGAATCACCTTACCTGTGATAGCACTCTTCTTTGAAAAACTCGCCTGACCTTCTCCTTGGTGTGATCTATAACATCAGCTAAAGGTGCCGTAAAAAGTTCCCCAAGTGCCCTGAATCCAGAACCTCTACTTCTTGTCTCCATGCTCTGCACTGACTTCTTCTATGATGTACACACACACACACACACACACACACACACACACACACACACACACACACACACACACTTTCTCAGCCAGTTTTCCTGTGCTGCTGGTAAGTACATAGTACTTTATACCCTGGGAGAACAGTATAACCCAGGAAGAAACAGGGAACCACTGGCTACATCTCCTACGTGCTTTGTTTGGCTGAACCGTTCTGGGAGGCGTTGAGGACGCTTCTCATGAGATCCCAGCCAAAGCTGCCTCCAAAGCCCTCAGCTTTTTTAAATGTTGTAGATGCTTTTTGTTAATTTTTACTTTTTTCACCCCAACCCTCCCCATAAATGCTTTAAAGAAAGAATAAAAAAACCAAATTCTATCTAAGTAATAGGTGTCTTATGATCCATATTCTGTTCATTTTTATTGCTCTTGATGTATCCTTTCAGCTTCAATTTCTATATCTAGCTGCCTGATTCTGGAAATTTAGTTAAAATTCCAGGTAACATTTTCTTGCAATCTCATTTTGCCCCAGCTGCAGGTAATCCATTTCACCCTTCACGAATTTGCCTATTCTGGGTATGCCACGTAATCAGGATTGTAAAGTACTTTTCCTTCAGAAGAGGAGGCTGCTGGTAGGCATCCTAAGGACTGAGACAGTTTCCTCTAGCAGGAGCTGTGATGCTCGTGACGGACTTAAATGGCATATTTTTCTAGTCCTATAAACCTTGCTCAGGTGGCTCTCATTTCCACCCCTTCATCTGTCCTCCATGGGACCACCCTGCGTTTGTTAACTTCCGGTAGGGAACCACCAGGGTCTTCCATGCAGAGTCAATTCTAGTGTCACCGCACTTTCATTTAGCTTTCGGAATTCTGCCATATTAATCTTTCTGAGTCACCGCTTGGATCATTATCTCCCCCTCTTCCAGTATCTACTGTAGGCATTTTTTGCTTTACCATCAAATCTAAACCAATGAGTCTAATATTTAATGACATCCATTAACTATACCCACTGGAGTACAAGGTTCTTTACGGCGGAGACGGTATTTCTGGTTGCATGAATTATCTTTTGGATTACCTGCAGCATTAAAGCAAACAGCAAGTGCCCAGTAGATGTGAGTTGACTTTAATGGATGTTTCTAAATCTTTCATCTATCATCTTCTTAGGCACTTAATGAAAATATCCAATCTGAGGAAACAATATTTGCCCAATGAAAAGCCAAGCTAAGCAACAGATGAAGGGGCTGCTGCATAAAGCCAAATGGCTGTCATAAGCGACACCAACAGAAATTGGGTGAGAACAAAAGAAATCACATCTTAGGATAGGCTGTGTGCAGAGAAAACAGGTAGGTTCAGTCAACCCTTGATTTCCCCACGACAACTACAAGGCTGGCATGCATCCATATCTAATCTAATTGATTTTATCAATTCCTTTGGTTTAATCATTAACATGGACAAAAAGACTCATGAAAACGGATCAACATGAAAAGACATAAAAGCCGTTTCCCCCAAATTAATTAACTTAAGTAAACATTGCTGACTTTTATTTTTTTTAAACGTGCTAATATTTTTAACTTTTATATTTTAATGATACATATTGCAAAGATAATGACTTCCCCTATGTGTGGCTAAAGTTGACATTATTGTAGACAAAAGTTTATCCATAATATATTACATACAATTTAGAGGGTGCATGGACATACCAAAATCCATTCATTGATCCTTGGCAATTTAAAAATTTAAAATCTCTCCCTTAAGTGTTGTCACTAAAATGACAACATGCTTTTAGATCATGTGACTGCACAATTTTTCAATCAAGGCAAAGCCTTTTCATGTGTCAGATACTGTGCTAGGTCCTAAGAAAACATCAAAAGTACATGTTCCTTTCCCTAAAGAGGATTACACCCTGGGATGGGGAGAGGAAAGTGCACACAGTTGCAGTGAGATTTCCTGGAGAGTGCAAGAGAAACACATTCTATGAGAAACCAGAGTGCAGTATTATGAGGTGGACTATGTGAGACAGACTGTCTTGGGCTGAGTCCCACCTGGACCTTTTACAATGAATGTCACTGTGTGGAAGTTACTGAAGTTCTCTACACTCCTGTTTCTTTTTCTGTATCTCACAGGTGTTGATATATGCAATTCATAGGGCTGTTGTGAGGATCAAACTACTTGATGCATGTTAATCATTTGCAACAGTGTTTGGACCATAGTAAGGACTTAATAAACTAAGATGATAAATGATGATTCTTATACTCATTGGAGGAGAATGCTTTCACCTGGAAAGGCACCCCTACATGACTATAAAAAGAGGGGGAGAATAAAAAGACATGGCTAATTAGGGACAAGATAGAGAACTGTCTCCTGGGTTTTCTAGGAGCTCAATCTTCCAACATTCTCTGGAGAATACAGTTGTGTGGTGCTTTTCTCTAGCAAGCATCGATCACTCTCATAAACATTTGCAGCCAGTGTTCTCATGCAAGCAGAGGAAGTGACTAGCACAAGGTCACCTGGGGGAGTGCCCATAGAAAGACAAGGAACCTCCTCATTCTTGCGTGGTTTTTCTCCAGCACACCAGATGGACTTCCAAATGAAAATTAATTTATTTGATTTATCCAGTGAAGCACACATCCTTTTAAGTTGACAAAAATTATCTTGGACGGGCAGTAGAGCAGCATTTTTTCTAAGGGCATGGAGCCACTATCTGCAATATAATAAGAAAGTCATCAGAATTATTACCATGACATGATAGGAAAATACCAACTATCTGTTTGCTTGAATCTCTCCCACAATAAGACAGTCCACTATAAGAAAATTAATCTGTGGCTTTTTAGCTACATTAATAGATAAGCTAATAATCTTCACAAGCTATTAAGCATTGCATATTTTTAAATGAATAGTTTCCAGAGAGATTCTAATTTCTGGAGTAGTCTTTATAAAATGTTTTCTCACATAAACTAAATGAAAGGTTCCAGCGCTGCTGCTTCCTTCTTTACCTTAAATCTTTGTTTTGAGGATGGGGTGAGACAATGTATGTAAATCACCTGTCAGAGTGAATGAGGCAATAGAAGCACTATTAATAATATCAATAGTCACAGCTAGAATTATTATTCTCATAATAGGTTTACTGTGGAAAAATTTTTATTATGCACATTAGCAATACTGGGGAAGAGTTAGGCCAGACCCTCAGGAGAACAAGCATAATTTCATGGCCAGTAGGGAAAACTCATTCCCTTAGAAATCCTCCCTCACTTTTTGCCTCATCCTTGAAATTCCACAATTAGAATTTCAGTCTTAAAAATTATGCATTATAACCCCAGTGAGGACAGTTTCCCTCATCTCTGCCCTGAGGGACTTATAACTTGTGATATATCAGTAATTCTTGCCTAAGATGAAAAATATGCAGAGTAGATTGGACAGGGGTGAGAGCTTGGAGAATAAATGTTAGGAGTACAGGCAATGCTAATTCCCAGGCATGGCTCAGGCTGTACCTTAAACTTTGTTGTTTCTGAGCCTTCTGACTTTGAGCCTATTCACTCACTCCTGTCTCGTCCCTTCCTCCCAGGTGATCCCCTCCACCTCAACACGAAATTAGCAGCCTACCCACCGTCCCCCTCAAACTGCTGTCCCCCTCACCGTTCTATGAGCATCGCTGCTATGTATAACTGCCTAGAGGCTTTCTCTGATTGAAATCATCTCAGAACCCCTATTTAACCTTTTCTGGGCCCCCTACCCTATATATTTTTTTGAATCATAGAACTCACTGTGTTGAATAATAATGTTTCCTTTCTTGGACATCCTTATTGGACTAGAATTTCTCTCGGGAGCAAAGGTAATATATCTTGTCCACTTACCTATGATTCATTTTGTAAATGATTCAGATTTAGATCTGAGAGAACATAACTTATGCTTGACCATAGAAAGCGATCAGCTGAATGAACAAGTGGTGAATAAATGAATGACCCCAACAAGTGGATTGAAAGCACTGAAGCGCATACTTACCCTTCTTCACAAGTTGGCCACAGGCCAGACCTGGTCAGTAATGTTCAGAAGCTGCCATCAGAAGCAAACATATGACGGTCTCTTTTCCGGAACATTGTGCAGCAGAATTCAGGAAAAGGCAATGTGATGAGAGTGAGATTAAGCAGTTTGATAACATCGGACTGCAATTGCCATTTCTCATGGTGGACTGAATGATGAATGCACATCTGTCAGGCATCTATCGAAATTCCTAGGGCACCTGTCTCCTGGCTTTCAGGGTAGCTCTTCTCTCCTATCTCTGAGTGGAAATGAGGAAATGCATTTCAACCTTGACTTTATCTCCTCAGCTCCAGAGGCTGGTTTTGTTTCTTGGAATTTCCCTCTAGGAGGCTGGTATTTTATTGCACTTCCCTTGACCTCCTGCGTCGCAAAAACTGGGCGAGAGTGTTGTTTGACACTAGATCATTAACACGCTCAGAGATGGAATAAAGCGAGCTATAATTTGAGCTTTTTAAAAGACCATCTTTGCCATTCAGAGCAACCATTTTTCCTTTGAAACCAACATCAGATAATGTACCTGGGATCAGCAAGGGGCTATGAGGACTGGCTCATACTTTCCCAGAGGCAAAAGCAAAGGGGATGCCTGTGTTGGCTGTGTTTTGTTTCCCAAAAGATTTGAATTTTGGGTGGCATCCTTATCTATTCCAAAGGCAGACTGCAACCAATGTCTGTTAGAGCTAAAAGAGACAATATCTAGCATGTTTCAGATGATGGCATTGAATTCCAGAGACATGAAGTGACTTGTCCAAGGCTATTCAAGGACTTGAGAATAGAACCTATAGTAGAGCCAGGTTATGGCATTCCTGGCCACGTCTTTCTCTTCCTTTACTTTTTTCTTATTTTGTTTCTAACAGGGCAGTCCAGCCTTCAGAAAATTTATTGCAGTTTGGTACACATGGAACTCACAGATTCACTCAACATTCAACAAGATGTATTGAGCATTATGTGTAAGATAGTGTATCAACTCAAGGGAGGATTCTAGGATGAATTAGACATTCACTCAGTCTTCATGAAGCACACAATCTACACACTAAGAGAGTGACGTGATCATTTCAGAAACGGACTTTTGTGTAGGAGCAACACAAAGAAAGGTTTCTTGGGGAGCTGGAAATGGAATCTGTGGTTGTGCTCTATAATAGAATCCGACTGTGCTTTGCCAGCCATCATGTTGGTAACCATCCTTACAGGCGTCCAGGGAGTCTCCTTTCCGGGTGGTAAGCAGGAAGCACATTTGTTCACTAATCTTGCCTTTTCCATGTCTTAGAGCTGTCATCCCATCTTTCTCCAGGGTTCCGTGGCTTCACTCACCCAAATCTCAAATTAAATCCCTTGTGGACATTGTTGTTAAGTGGGAGAAGCTGTGCTTACCGTGCCTGGGAAGCCTCAAGTGTAGATCGTGCAAGGATTTGAGAAATAGGGGGCATTAAACCTTTCGTCAGCAGTTGAAAACCAGCGGCTTTCTAGGTACAATCTGGCCTGTAGGTGTATTTCGCTTGATCCATCAAGGACTGAGTAACACACTTTTTTAAAATTTGACCTTCTGCCAACATCTAAACACGGAGAAATTTTACCTACAAATCTGAATTTCCAGACTCCATGGGAGAAAACTGGGAATTCTGCCCACACAGGGTCTATCTTTGCACATGGCAAGAATCACTTGGAGATTAAAAGTCGTTAGACTGAGCATGTGCTATCTACCCTACATTGTTTGGTATTATTTGTACAAGGTGTAAGAAATCATTCATCTTGTCATACCCACCTACTTTGCCAGTTTATGTTGACACCTACCTCTGATGGTATTGAGCTGCCCACTTATGTTCTAGGTAATGATAATGCATTTGACTAGAATTCATTTATCCCTTATATTAGTTTACATTGATTGGTATTTCATATTTAAAAATTTCTTTCTCATATAACAGGTCTCACAGTCTCATGAAATGGGTGGTAGAGTTATACACATGCCCATTTCTCAGTCAGTTAAAGGCACTTAACTTTGGACAGGTAAAATAGTTGTGTTAGGTACACAGATCTCAAAGTATCCACCTCCAGGATCCTTACACAACCTCTCTAAAACGTTGCCAATAGGTGCTGCAGTCCTGACTGTATGAACTAAATGCTCACTTGTCTTTTGGTCTCTATACTACTGTAGTGATATGGAAGCAACGTTACATTCATTATGCTAGCAGTAACTTCAATGTACAACTTTCAATGATCAATTGCTCACTGCATTTTTATCATATTTATTTATTTTTACTCATGGATATTGGAATAGAAGGTTGGAGCAAGCCCATTCGAGTGTGAGGAGCAGACAATCGAGTGTCGGGTTCTGAGACTGGTGATGAAATACACTCAGAGGACCCATGATCGTTAGTCTGTCTGGGAGTAGGATGAAGAATGCTGCGCAAGTCCCCGGTGAAGGGCTATCTCCAGGGTGTAGTGCAAGAACAGACATTAACACATTAGGACAACATCCAACCACATATATGTTTGTGGTCCCATAAAATTATAATAGAGTTCTGAAATTCAATCAGTGAATGAAACAACAGCTTCCTGCGTGCAACATGTATCTCTCACTTCCCTTGTACACAAAGCAGTTGCCCCGCCAGGCATATAATGTTACAGTACATATGACCCTAATGTACATATGCCTTCAGAGTCATAGGAAATGCTTATGTTACTAGTGAATAGTTTACTGTACTTTCTATCTAAATGTTTACATATAACTGCATACTTCAACTCAGAGGCAGCAGCATCCACTCTAACGTAGCATGTGTCTCTTGCATATTATAGTGTTATCTCTCTAATTTTCTTTAGAAAATATTGCCGTGAAAAGTTTCGTGACTCCACAAAGCAGAAAAACCAGTGATAGAAGCAGCACGAGATAAAGGAGAAGTATATATTTGGAAGTGAAGCAAAGGTTGTTAAACAACATGAAAACGGAAACTCGATGAATGCTCTTGCTTGTGGCTTAGGCATATTGCTCTCGATAATCATAGCAGTCCTCAAACGCAAAGAAAACATTCCCCAAGCTGTTAAAAAATTGGTTCCAGTGAATGCTACAGGCTAGAGGAAATGTGAGAGAGAGAGCTATCCTAGACAGGGAGAGATTGTTAATGACGTGGAATGAGGATCAAACACAAAGGTGAATCCCTCTGGGCCAGCGGATGGTCCCTGCTATGGCAGGAAGCTTGCCCAAGGTGCATAAGGAAAAAGCAGGACCACCCTGCAATGTGGTGTTCCCCAAATGCCGAAATCATATAGCATTCTGTTTCACAAAACGTATATTGGATGGTAAGCAAATCATAGGTGTATACACACGTACCCACTGCCATTGAGACTGTAAACCAGTGGTCCTCAAACTTTTTAAACAGGGGGCCAATTCACTGTCCCTCAGACTGTTGGAGGGCTGGACTATAGTTTTTTAAAAAAACTATGAACAAATTCCTATGCACATTGCACATATCTTATTTTGAAGTAAAAAAATGTGGGAGCAAATACAATATTTAAAATGAAGAACAAGTAAAGTTAAATCAACAAACTTACCAGTATTTCAATGGGAACTATGGGCCTGCTTTTTGCTAATGAGATGGTCAATGTCCAGTTCCATATTTGTCATTGCTAGTCGTAACAAGTGATGCAGGTGCGCATCAGTTAGTCTAGATCTGGTTGGAGATTTCAGATGTTTCATTCTGGAAAAAATCTGTTCACAGACATAAGTGCTGCCAAAGATGGTTGCCATTGTGAGGGCATGGTTCCTGAGATGAGGATGTCTCTCATTGGGGAGAGATGCATAGGAATTAGGAAGGCTGCTTGACTTGAATGCGTCTTTCAGAGAGTCACAATTCTGCAGTTCAGCCAGTTCCATTTGGTAAATTGTATCCACATTTTCAATGTCAATAGAAAATGGGTTACGGAAAGGCTGTGTGTACTGTTCATGGAGATGAAGCACTTTAAATCTAAATTGGAACTCCTTTTGCAACTTTTCCAGTGAATCCACACATGTTTTGTTTGGGAATGCAACCAATGGTTTCTCCACTAACAACAGATTTTGAGTTGTGGGGAGATGACAGAAGTTTTCCTCCTTCACTTGTTTGATGAGGAGGCCCAATTTTACTTCAAATGCTTTCACATGTGATTGCATATCACAGATGAGCTTCCCTTTTTCTTGAAGTTGCACATTGAAACTGTTGAGTAGCTCTGTTACATCTGTCAGAAAGGCAAGGTGCCATTTTCATTCTGCATCATTGAGCTCTGGTACTTCTTTGTTTTTTGAATGCAGAAAAGCTGTAATCTGTGGAAGTAAGTCATAGAAATGTTTCAAAACTGTCCCTTGGCTCAGCCAATGGACTTCTGTGTGGTACAGAACAGCTTCATAGGCAACATTTAGCTCAGACAGAAATTCCTGAAATTGTCTGTGGTTTAGTGCATTAGCGCAAATTAAGTTAACACAAGATACCACAATTTTCATAACAGAGTCCCACTTCAGCGATTTACTATACAGTGCTTTTTGGTGGATGAGGCAGTGTATGGCTATTGGATGAGTATGGTTATGTTTGTCCATCTATTGGTTAATGTGAGCAATTACTCCTTTCTTAGACCCCACCACTCTAGGAGCACCATCAGTTGTCACACTAGCTAGTTTAGCCCAGTCCAGCTCCAAACCATTCACAGTTTGGCAAACCTTTTCATAGATATCCTCTCCTGGAGTTGTTCCTTTGATGCTTTGCAGTGCAGCAAGCTCTTCTGTGACTTCGAGATAGTAATTCATCCCACGAATAAAAATGAGAAGTTGTGCAGAATCATGAACATCATTACTTTCATCGAGTGCCAAGGAAAAATAGGAAAGTTTTTTTGCGGAGTTTTGCAAATGCTGATACAAATTGTCTCCCATTTCTTCAATCTTTCATGTAATTGTAGGTCCTGAAAGGCTCACTGTACTAAATAAATCAGCCTTCTCTGGACACATCTCTTTGGCAACAGAAAGAAGACATTCTTTAACAAATTCTCCCTCCACAAGTGGTCTGCCAGTGCATGCTATTAGCTTGGCAACTTGAAAACTTGCTCGCAGTGATGAAATATTTAGATGCTTCTGCTTCACGAAAGTTTTTTGCTGAGTTGTCAATGTATTTTTCACTTTTAATATTTATCTTTTCTCACTTCTCCGACTAAACAATCATATTTATCTTTATGTTGAGTTTGATAGTGTCGATGCAAATTGCATTCTTTGAACACAGACACTATATTCTGGCATATCAAACACACAGTTCTTTCCTTGTACTACATGAAAAAGTAATCATAAGTCCACTGTTCTTTGAATATCCTACACTCCGAGTCAATTTTTCTCTTTCTTGATATCATTGTTTCCTAGCGATTCCAAATTGCTATTAGTAAAATACATATATATATCTAAATACAAAAACAATATACCTGCAATAACTTTGCCCACACAGAGACATATAGACAGCACTGCCCATTAATGCTGTCTGATCAGTGCCCATCAATGCATTCTGATCAGTGTTCATCAATGCAATCTTGCCAGTCCACATCATTTCAGCCTCACCAGTGCCTATATTGGTGGAACTCCGCTTTTGCCTCAGGCTCACACTGGTGTAGTGTGGGAACTGGCACGAATACAGAGCTGGTTCCTCCACCACCTTTCCAGTTCACACTACCCAGTGTGAACTGCACTGCGATCTGTGAACTCGCACAGGAATCTGATCCCATGGGTGAGATGACCCATACATTCAGATTCCACTGCAGGAAAAAAGAAGGCATGAATGCCTTTTTTCTTCTGAATCTAATGCGAGTTCAGCCATACAAGCATAAGGCTGAACTAGCACTTCTCAGAGATTGCAACAGTGAACCGGGGCTTACACAGCACACTACATACAACATCGTACACAACTGAATAGCAATCAGAATGTAAATGCACTTTACTGTCAATTAAATTGGGTTTCTTACTCCTCGGCTGTCTGCAGAGCCGGATTAAGTTCCTATGGGGCCCTAGGCAGATTACCAGTTTGGAGTCCCCATGTGATAACACTGAGCACTGACCATTTGCATTAACACTGAGCATTAACCATTTACAATAACACTGACTGCTGACAATTTGCATTAATACTGAGCACTGACCATTTACATTAACACTGAGCACTTAAAATTATCATTACCACTGAGCACTGACCATTTGCATTACCTCTGAGCACTGACAATTTGCATTAGCACTGAGCACTGACTATTTGTGTTATCCCTGTGATGCAACCCTCCTAGAAACCACCCCCAACCAACTAACCAGGTTTAAAAAAAAAGACCTCCTAACTTCAGGGAAAAAATCCCCCCTTAACTGAAACAAACAAACAAACTAAAAAAGACCTCCTAACTTCAAAAAAAAAAATCCTAACTTGTTCTTACCTCTGTCCTCAGGCAGCAGCAGGCTCTGCACAGGCAAGCTCTTGACTTGTCTGATCACACCCTAGACTGAGAGGAGGAGTCGAGAGACAGAGAAAAGGAGGGGAGTCAGAAAATATGGCACACATTCCACACATGCAGCACTGTGGGCCTGGACAAGTCTGCTGCTAAGCAGGACAGGCAGCAGCAGCAAAAACACCGGGTGGGCCAGATAAATATCCTTAGCGGGCCGCATATGGCCCGCGGGCCATAGTTTGAGGACGCCTGCTGTAAACCTTTACAGGAGTGAGCAGCTTCATCTTTCTCTCGGAGAAGGGTGGGTGTGTTTGAACCACCAGTCTTTACAGAACACTACCCTTGGCTGCAGTCAGGACTTTACCTTCAAACGTTAGCCTGGTAGGAGATGAAAATGTTAAGTGGGGAAGCCGAGGCAAAAGAGAGGCTACACAGACTGCATTAACACAGATGTATTAACACAGAGGAGGTCAGAAAAGATTGAAAGTACTAAGAGCAAACCCTTTCTTAGAATTTATTGCCTGCACTCTGGGATTTCATTCTCTAACCATAAATCTAAGAGGTTCCATCTAGCTTCCAGCAGCTGGTAGGTGGAGACAGGTAACATACCCCAGTCAGAATCACCTCATGACCTGAGCCAGTCTGGAGATGACATCTCGGGCTGTTGCTGGGAGAGCTTGGGGTCAGCAGGACTGGCAAATGGGGAAGTTCTTGATTTTGTATTTGGTTCTATGCATTAGAAAAATAAGACTTTTCATTTCAGTGGAATGCTTATCGTATGCATTATAATAAATCCAAAGATAATGAAAATCTAAGCTAAGAATTACCTCACATTTTTTTCTCTTTACAAGAGGTATACATTTAAATAATTTAATGTTTCTTTTCATTTGTCTGATGCATCTGCCCTTGACGTCGCATTCCTATTTCTGAAGACATTAGCAAATTACACAAGGACATTAAACATTTCCACCGCCATTCTTCATCTTTCGAAAAAGCAACCCTCTGTGTTGTGGACTAAAAGAGCACTTGTTTTCAAAATCACTTTATCAGCTTTGGGGTTTTGCCTTATGATTTGAAAGCTTTTGAAACATGCACATTTGATTTTGATGAGAACTCTGCTCTTCAGAAACAAACAAACACAAACGAATCAATGCCCCATCGTTTCTGCGTGCTTGATGCCAGGCACTCCCCCACGCAGGGGCGACTTCAGTCTGTGTGAAATTCTCTGAGAGGTCTCCCTTCCCACAAGGTACTGAGAAAGAAGCATCTCAGTCATTTGCGAAGAATTGTCTACCTTTCCATTTGTGTATGACAGATCTTTCAGAGACGAGGGAAAGCCGGTGTGCTTTCAACACCTTTGTTAACGAAAACCATAAGACTGCTTGAGCTCCCTGTCGTGTTCATGGTTTACATAGTGTTTACACAGTCACTTCAGCATTTCATTGTCCCAGGATCCCTTTCAGGAAGCTTTCCCTTTAGAACCTCAGGGATGGAGGTTGGGGTAGGAAGTAACATGCACGGGGCCACATTGCTACCACTCAGAAAGAGGCAAAATTAACATCGAGTCTTCAGAACCCTGTGATGTGTATGTAGCTGTGCGTGTGTGTGCGTGCATGTGCATGTGATGTTACTTTTAAAAAAATTCTCAATAAGAAAAATGAGAAAAGAATCTGGGGTTCAGCTACACCAGGAAATGCTTCTGATACAAAGATTATTCTTTGGGCCTTCAATACATTGTGCTTAGGCTGAAGTGGGTTATGGGAAGGCCGGAAGGAGGAGAGGTATAAAGGAGTGGAGAGCTAGCAGGAAGGCAGTGAACAACTCTGGCATGATGAAGGGAGACACAGAGAAGTTTCTTGGGTGCTTTTGCCCTTCAGAGGGAAGCCTTCACGGTGTAGCTTTGCTTCCTTGGATGGAAGTCCCTGAACATCAATTCAATCCGTTCCGACATGTATTTATTGAACACAAGCCATGTGTTCAGTCATGAGCACAGTATCATGGGGGACATAAAAGAAGAACATATTACAGTCCCCACAATAAAGAAGCATGCAATCTTGAAGTGGAGGGGGGATGTGGCAGCAATTCATATGATTCAGCTTGAGGAAAATCTAAATACAATATATAACAAAGTGATCATCTGGAGCATTGGAATGTATGAACAAACAATGAATATGCTGGGAAGCATATAGTGGAGAAATTGATGCGCACATAAATTATGAAGGAAATCTTTGTTCAGGAACTGGAGCTGGGATGGAATGAGAAAACATTGATTCGTCAAGTTGCAATTGGCAATTGATATTGATGGTAGAGTTCAATCTGCTGTTTGTGAACTTCGGGGCATCTAGCTTCAATTTGAACAGTTCTAGAGAGAAAGATTTTTGCTGCATGAAGAGATACCTGCTATGTGGTAGAACTGTTTGTAACACACTTTTGGCAAGTGTGCGCTGCCTTCTAGCACTATTTGGCTTCCTTTTGCTTCTCACTCTTTTGTCCTGTCTTTATTTCCTGTCTGAAGAAACATATAGAATGATTCTAATTCCTTTTCCACCTGAGAGTCCTTCAAGTGTTCGAAGCAAGCCCTTGTGTCTTCCCAAGCCAGTGTCTGTTTTCCATTCTCAGCATCTCATGTTTTTCTGTCAGCTCTTAATCTACAACAGCTAAAGGAGGGTTAAGAAGGTGGACATGGACAGGTGCCATTCTTCTGTCAGTTAGAACTAGTTCATTGACTATGACAACAGATCTAGGAAAGTCTGAGAAATCTAGTCTTAGTGTGGTCGATTGTGAAGGTTCCTGCTAGGGAAAAGATACTTCACCTTTTCATTTTTTTGCCTTCAAAAAACCTAATTATTACAAGAATGAATACCCCTTCTCTATAATTCATTCATTCTCCTGTGGGAGGATAAGCAGAGCTTAGAAGTTTAGGCATGAGCAAGTACCTAAGATGAGGTGCACAATGTGAGTCAGAGTCTGCACCATTGTCTTTCTGTTTTGAAAGAGTAAAACCTCTAGTTCTTCAAATGGAAAATGACTTAAGACATCACTAGGTCCAACTTTTCGACTTTATTTACAAATGGGGAGTCCAAACTTGCTAATATGTTATCATAGAAATAATAGAAAATGCGCTCCATGCAGCCCTATCAATTTCCTAACATTGGACCCAAAGTTTAGACTATTGTGGTCATAATAATTTGTTTTACAATGTTCCTAAGAGATACAAAATGGATGACCTCTCAGACTAGAAATTATTTTTAAGACCCTTGTTAGATGTAAGACTTAAGGTTTGCTTTGCAAATTGTTTTTAGAAGCTATTAGTTTTTAGAACCTATTACTGCCAGAATTGTAGCATTTTATAAACACGGAAGTCATGTATATTCCAGGTGCGGGTTTAATTTGAATAACAAATATATCAGTGAAATGTAAAATATATTTTGTTGTAGTAGCATATTTGAAAAATGTGTGGAACCATGCCAATAACGTCCCTAAAATCATGTTTGCTGACCACATTTACGGACATTTTAATTGTTGCTGAGACAAATGTGAAGATTAAAGCAGTGATGATAGGAAAGGTTTGAGGTCTCTGTGGGCCTTGGGTGAGTAGGATGGGTCAGCAGCGAATGGGAAATAGTCTCATGTGGGAAAGAGGAAGTGCTGGATTTACTGCGAGTGCTGCCACTCTGGATCATTGTTAGCCTCACTACGAGGGAACTAGATGGTTTTTGTCTTTCTCTATTGAATGTCATATATTACATTTAGATACAGAGAACCTAATAGAAACTATGAAGTACTTGGTCAAAAAATAAATTGATTTAGAATTTTGTCAAATTTTAGATTTACCTTTCAGTCCATAGGAAACATGGGGACTACAGAAACTAGTAAATGATACTATAAAACAGGAGGTAAATCAAGGATCTGAAATATACTGACTTGGGTTTTTCAACCAATCCATAATAGGAAAAAATAAAAAGAATAAATGCTAGAAGGTGCTGGATTCGGAGAGATTAAAGGACGTTTTTGAAATAAAAACTCAACACTATAAGAAGCCCTTTGGTTTCTTTCTGACTTGAACAAATTGGCTAGAAAAATAATTTTAAATGGCCTATTAGACAAATGAAGTAATTAAATATGAATGGGTATTCAATGATTATAAGGAGTTATTGCTACTTTTTTTAGGTATAAGAATAGTATTTTCTTTGTGGAAGACAATATTTTCTTCAGATGTATTCTTACAGTTAGGTGTCCCGTGTACAATCTTTGGGGGTGAGGTGGGGAAGGTTGTGGTAGTGGGAAGGATAAAACAAGAGAACTTGTGATGATTATTGAAGTTGGGTGATGGGTACTTGTCGGTGTGCTTGAAAACTTATGCAATAAACATTTGAAAATCAGGATGGCAAAGAAGAGACTTAAGACTGAAAGTTTCAAATTTTAGCTCAGTAGTACTTATCAAAGGGACTAGCAAGAAGAATGAGGCATATCACAGAAGCAAATAAAAAATTAGTCCAAAGGGCTAATGGACCATGTAAACCCCAACCTCCATGACCCTGAGACCAGAGAATTAGGTTTTACCTGGCTACTACTGCTAACTTCTCTGAAAATGAACATGATAAGACATTCTGGATGGAGTGGGGTAAAAACACAGAGCAAGACTCAAAATCATAAAAAGATTAAACTTACTAGTCTGATCAGGACTGGTAGAACCCCTGAGATGGTGGCCTTAGACACCCTTCAAGCCTGGACCTGAACTTACTTCCCTGGCTCAACATTCAGCCAAGCAAAAGGCAGGCCTCTAAGGTGAACAATAGCACCAACAAAAACCACGTCTCAGCACAGCCAGCCATGTGAAATCAAGAGGGTAGCATTTGTCCTGGGAGAAAGCACAAAAGACAGAAAGGCGTCATACACAAGGATGAAGGACAAATGGAAAGGGTAAACGCAGGGAGGATTGGGAAGAGTGCTTAGGATTGGGAAGAGTGCTATATTATGAGGATTGTGATCGTTAAGAATCAAAATCTGTCTCAACTGCTGAATGGAAAGCAAGTTTGCCCTGTAAATTTTCATTCAGATCACAATAAAAAGTTTAAAATAGAATCCTGGGGCATTTCAAGTGATCGGCGAAGGTAGCTATCGTTGGCTTATAAGGTCTGATGAGAACACCTTCTTGACTGCAAATTGAGAGAATTGAAAATCATCTGTGAGAAGACATGCTGGGGTTTTTTCTTGCGAACATGAATTCCTGTAGAGATGATGTGGTGGTGGCTAGCTGCCATCGAATCAGCTCAGGGCTGACTCTGTATGCTCCCAAGTAGAACGCCCTGTGAAACATTAACCGACAGCAGCAGTGCACCAGGCCTTTGTTGCACAGAGCCACAGGGGGTTTGCACCACTAAGCTTTCGTTTAGCAACCAACAGCAAGCCACTTGTACCACTCAGGTTTCTTGGAGTGATCAGAGTAGACGCTTACATAGTTAGTCCTTCCTCGAACATCTATGAGCCCTGGTGGTGAATAGGTTATGTACTCAGTTTCTCATTGAAAGGTTAGCAGGTTGAATTTGCCCAGTGGCTTCCTGGAGGTCATAGCTGGTGATCTGCTTCCATAAAGGTTAAAGTCAAGAAAAGCCTATAGACCAGTCTTATTCTGTCTCTTGAGTTATTATGAGTAGAAATTGAGTGGACAGCATCCCAAAACAATCACCTTGAATTTGGCCTATCTCAACCTTAAATCTCCCTTTATAAAGATATTTTGGGTCGATTAAAGAAAGAGAATTAATTTTTTTTAAAGAAGAATCTCATGCTTAGTTGGCTTAGTCTTAGGACTAGACGACCAGAAAATGAGACTGCCATTATCCTGAAACCATGTGGCCTCATTTGTCTGTGGCCTCGTTTTCCCAATCAGAGTCTGTCCATGCATTGCTAGATATAAGAGGAACAAACTATTTAAATGGGATGAGTGCAGGGGCTTCATAATGGCCATAGTAAATTGACTCTGCTTTCCCAACCGTTAATCTATCTGGTGCCAATTTGAACACATTTTTTTTTCTCACCAGATGATCATGTCTCACAAGCATAGGCAATCCTATTCAACTGACTCTTTTACCGGCTGCCCATTTGGCCAAGGGCTGTTGGAAAAATGGGCTGTCGGCCATGCGACATAAATTGCTTCTCTCTCCCTGTCAATGGTTTGAGATACCTGTCTGCTTTCTGAGCAGGCAGGGCATTCTCTATTGCTAGGTGCTAATGCTCACAGCAATCTGCCCTTGTTTTGTCTGAGAGACTCAATTAAAGGGTCCTTTATTCTTTGGAGTAGGAGCGTCAAAAGTGGCTAATGTTGGCACTAAAGTCTATCAAAGGCAGCCATCGATCTATCAAAGAAGCCATCACTTATTGGCTTTTGGTCATTATATAGTTTAGGCTGAAACTGTGACTTCCCTTGTCAGTGGGACGGTCTTCATATTTGGCTAGGGTAAGTCAGGAGATGAGCATTGGTTTAACTCATTCCATCATATAGTATATCACAAGAACCCTTCCATACCATGCACAGTGCTAGGTGCAGGGGATGTGCTTGTGGAAATGACGGATCAATAATTTAGGGCAGAGGACAGAGTTCATAAAACAAGGGTGAGGCTAAAGTTGACAAGGAGATGAGGGAACTCCACCTTGAAAAATGCTAGCTGGGATCAGAATAGGGGAGGGGTTTATTAATTCCAAGAGTAGAATAACCAGTTATTGAGATAGGGGGAAGGGCAAATGAAGCAAACGATATAGGTTTGCTCCACAAAAGAATTTCAGCCACACAAAATAGTATTAAACTGTGGATTAAAAACAGCTCTGTACAGGGTTGTGAGTTTCTGTTTGTCCGTCCTTGATATGTAGTGTGTGGGTAAAATACGAAACACGAAACGACCGGAACTTTTAACTTTAGCTGGAATGCCTCTTGACCAGCCTAGTTTTTCTCATGGGATTCATAGATCGGCAATATGTTTCCACAACCTCCGCTCTCACGGACTTCTTACCATGTTCACTGTCTGTACCTGTGCTTGGCAGGTGTGGCCCATTTGCCAATTCAGTGGGGGCAATTCAGATAACCCACCGCTCACCCAATTTAAGCAGAGATTTTAAAAAATTATCATAATGCAAAGAGTACATTAGTAATGAGTTAGATTTGGTAAACATGAAGCAGAGCACTAAATAATAATGAATTAAATGACAAAGAGTTTTTGCTTTGTTTTTATCCCCCCCCTCCTGCCTCACTTACACAAAAGAATTCTAAAATTAGGTAGTCAGGAGTGGCAACTTCAGAGTCATCATGACAAAAAAAACCTATTAGTTGTTTTTGCAAAACAAAACAAAACCCAAGCCCAAACTCATCGCCATTGAGTCAGCCTTGACTCAGAGTGACTCCATGGGACAGAGTAGAACTGCCCCTTAGGGGTCCTGAGACTGTCACTTTTTGTAGGAGTAGAAAGCCAAACTTAGCATACCTTTCAACCCCAAAGTCGTCTCCTGATTCCAGCCATCGTCACTGACTTTCAGGCAGCAGGCAGGAAAAGGTCAAAAGGTCACAGTGTCCTGCTGAATCCATCTCCTTGAAAGAGTTTCCACTGAAGGCCCACTAAGTGACACCCACTTACTTCTCTTTACACATCACTCTGTAACATGAAGGTCACCATTCATTGAACTCAATAGCAGCAGGTTTGTCTGTTTTGTGGCCTTCTACTAGTTTTCTAAGGTGTCCTAGTGGCCCTGTGGGTTAGGCATGGGAATGTTACCCATTAAGGTGGGCAGTTCAAACCCACCCATTGCTCCACAGGAGACAGAAACCCCTTGAAGAGTCTCCATGTCTCAGAGCTGTGTCAATGGCAGTGCGTTTGGTTTCAGGGGGAATCTGTATTAGAGGTTGGAAGAAAAAAAAACTTGTTTGTTTACGTATTTACGTATTTGCTCATCTATTCATTAATGTTTTTCTGGCCACACTCCCCAACACAGATTCTTTTACTAGGATTGAAAGGGAGAGTAGGTGTTCGCTAGTAAATAGGCAGGCTCTATTGCAATCCCTATGCCTGCCATTTGTTGGGTCCTCACCAAGTGTCAGACATGAGTCCAAAACATGAGTCCTTGTGTTACTTTTATTAAGTTCCAAAAACAAGTTTGCAAGGTAACTGTCATGATTCCCATTTTATGGATCATACAAGAAAGTAAAGCCCTGAGAGACAATGTATAGATGCATACCAGCGAGGGAAGCAAGCTGTAAACCCTCTTCCCCCTTGCTTTAGGCTGTATTTAATATCCAAGCCTTCTATATCTGGAACTCAAAACTAACCCTGTTGCCACTGAGTCGATTGTGACTGAAAAGTGGCCCTATAGGACAGCGGAGAACTGCCCCATGAGGGTCCAAGGCAGTCAATCTAGCTACAGAAGCAGACTGCCACATTTCTCTCTTGTAGCTCAAGCCTTCAACATTTCGCCTTAGCAGCCAAGTGCTTGGCCCTTGCATGACCAGGGCTGTTTAAGTCCTCCATACAGTATAAAATACAAAGTTCCAGGGAGAAGAGCCCCTTTCTTGCTCTTCTCTCTTTGTGAAAACTCCACTGTAGGAGGTGCTGGGTGGGGTGTGCAGAGGACCGCATTGTAGGGGGTGCTGGGTGGGGGGTGCCATCTCCGTCTGTGGCCCTTGGAGCATCCTTCGGAGTGCCACAGGTGCCTCTTCTGTGATTGCTCAGGGTCAGCCTCCCCCAACCAGCCCATCTGCACAGTAGATTGCGGACAGGACCCAGAAATCCGCGTGTATTTATTATCTGCCCGAGGGCTGCCTGCTTCCAGCTGCTCCCTCTTTTCAGGCAGAGGCAACTCTGAAAGGAACAAAAGGTAGCTCCGCTTGTTTCCACCTGAGGGCAAATAAGGGGACTGCGGAAGGTGGGGGATAAAACAGAACCCAATTTATAGGCAACGTTTTAAATCACACTTATGTCACAGGCAATGCCTTCTGAGTCTCCCAGTTCTACAGAGAAATAAACACAAAGATGCAAACACCAGCGCTGAAAAACAGATTCAGTTGCAAATGTCTCACACCTTGGTAGTTTTCTCACTAAAGGGACAGTCATATGGATCTAGGTTATGGCTTGGTTTGACTTCTTAAAAATTGTTTTCTAAACAAAAATGCTCCAACAACTTTAGCTGTGAATAATCAGAGAGGCTCAGTACATAGTTAGGACATCATTTGCTGGGTCCTTAGATGTCACTGTGCCGAGAAGAGAAGCTACCGATGCATGTACACGTACAGATGGCTTCTGTTATGGTGTTGATCTGGGTACTGTAGAGAAATAAATCCACTGAAACTCATGTATAAGAGAGAGTTTTATGTAAAGGTTAAGTGCACATCAAGAAAACATTCCAACCCAGTGCTGCCCAAGCCCACAAGTCCAACATTAACCCATTAACCCATATGTCCGACACCAATCCACAAAGTCCTCCTCCATCTCACAAAACATACACAATGACGCTGACTGTAGGAGGAAAGCTGAATCAGTGAACGTGTAAGCATCTCAGCGCTGGCAGGGGTCTCCACATGGCTGCTCCTGCACCCAGGGCTGCATCGGGGTAGGTCCATGTGGCTTCACCTGGGGGTGGGGAGGGGTGTCTTGCAGGAAGTCAACCTTGCCCAGCTGAAGCAGGGAACTGGCTAAGGCAACTGCACCCTGGTCCAACCATAAACAAAGCAAGAGACCTGAGCACTAGAAAGGTGAGTCTCACAGAGCCATTTATCTCTCTTCCCTTCAATTAACCCCACACGTGTTTATCGGCCAGGTTGGCACAATAAACTAACTACGTCAGTTATCAAACAAAACTGCAGACAGAACTACTGGGTGATGTCTCAGAAAGAAAGACAGAATCAGACCATTGTGCACAATGCATAAGCTAGACATATCATCGATCTGGAATCTTTCCTACTAGCTTTTAGACAGACCTTCTCGCTCATCCCAATCTCTTTAACAATAGCAGTTATAATGATAGTTCACAGGTATAAAATTACCAAGTACGTATATGTTTTCTTCCATGCCTGTTTTTCTTGACTCTCTTTTCTCCTCCCTCTAGTGACCTGTCTTGTGCTAGCTGCATCACCAGTTGCTTTCAAGCCTATTCAGGTCTGTGGGACCCCAGATGTGTCAGAGCGACCTGTGTGCCACAGGACCTTGAATGGCCTTTTCCCCCCCAGAAGTAGACCCCCAGTCCTGTGGTCTGAGGTGCCTCTGGTTGGACATTCAGTTCAAAGCTGCATGCTTTCACCACTTGTACCTCCTGCCCGGGGACTCCTGCTAGCTGTGTAACAACAGCGACAACAGCAAACCAACCTGTCACCTAGTCGATGCCCATTCATACAGCCCCTATAGGACAAAGTAGAATTGCCCCTGAGTTTCAGAAAGCCTCGTCTTTCTCCTTTGGATAAGTTGGTGGTTTTGAACTGCTGACATTTCAGATCCCAGCCCAACGTATAAACACTAAGCCACCAAGGCTCTTTGCAATCTGCATAAAGGGGATACTTATTATCCACTTCTTAGAATTGACTCAATGGTAGAGAGGAAGAGAGTCTTGGGATGGTTGTCATGTCTTATATGAGGTAAACTATATGACTATCATGTGGTTGATATGCATCACTCTTGAAAACTGGTAGTTTTTAAAAAATAAATTAATAATTAAGCTGGTACTGTATTGAATATGCTAAGGTTGTTATTTTCAAGCGATGCCTCCCAGGGTCCCAATTTCCTGAGCAAGCACCATAGAATCGGTAGTGGGATAGTGATAGAGAACCTCAAGCCCCCCATGCGGTATACATGGATTATGATTTATGCATTAATAGATGCATAACATCATTTGATGAAAGGATTCAGTAACGAGAAGTAGTGGGATGTAACTAAACTCAACCAATGTCCGTTTGTCGTGGAAGGTTTATAAATGCATCCCTTTGCCCGTCTCACTCATCTTGGACTCTTCAAAGCAGAAGTCAGGTTTATCACACGCAAACTCAAGTTATGTCTGCTGTGTTCGTGACTGAAAAGAGCTCAAAACGAAATCTGCAAAACACTGCTCAGCGCTCTTTAATTTTACCCAGTGTTAAAAAAAAAAACCTGTCCATTTCTCTTATGAACACATGTTGTTGACTTATTTCCCATTTCACTTAATAAAATGTTTAATCACCTATTATAGTATTCTGGTGCCAACCATTTGCCCTCATAGTGAAACTGTGCTCCACAGACATTTCAATGACTGATTTTCTCAGAATTAGAACACCAGCCTTTTCTCTCGAGGTGTCTCTGAATGAACTTGAACCAATAACCTTTTAGTGAGCAGCCAAGTATGTTCACCATTTGCACCTCCCCAGGGATTCCTAGGCACTAGGACTTTAGAGAGTACCTGAATCCAATCCCTGCCCTAAAGTTGCTCATCATCATTGGGTTAGGCTGGGTTGTCTAGAGAAGCCAAAGCTGTGACCCTCATATGTAGATGTAAGAAAGATCTTTCCATCAAGAAGACATTCCAGTTCAGTCCAACTCAAGTCCATGGGTAAGATGCTAGCCAGAGCCCTCTTGGGATTCCTGTGGCTATAGACCAGTGATACAGGATAGTGGCAGAGGAAGCGGAGCCCTGGTCAGCAGGTGCAGAGTCCAGTGGATCCAAAGGTGGTGGGAACATGGCAGGGTACTGACAGCTTTCCTGGTCAGTGGCCCACATGAGACCACCCCTGGGGTCAGTCACAGTGTTCCAGTGAAGTTCCAGCAAGGAGGAAGGTGCAGGACAGAAGAGAGAGGGGAAGTTCCCAGGCTTTCTCTTATAAAAATGCCATGCCTCCAAGGAAGCATCATCAAGGTACCGCCCTGCTTGATAGGTCAGACTCCACCCCTACACTTTCACACAGGTGCCAGTTGGCATAAATCTAACTGCAACAGTCTTAAATTATAAACACGTAAATCACAGTAGTAATATAAGAGATTGTAGCTGTATCTATAATATAAGCACCGTGCTAAAGAGAGAGAGAGGCATGCGGCCCATGTAGAAGTCCTCAGAAAAGTCCTCCAAACAGAGAAAACGCTTAATCTCGGTCTACAAGGGTACGATTCCACCCTTCTCCATATCCTCAAGGCAAAGGATGTAACCCACAGTGGAAACAAATAGGAACGTGCTCTAAAACAAGGTTTGTCATATGTAAAAGATAATGGGCAGTAAGAGCTGTGACAAACTTGTAGAATCCTGGGATTCAGCATTCATTCGCTGGTGATACACAATCCTTGCTGGCCAGGTACTGCTGTTGGAAAGCAATGGGCTAATTGTCATAATAATCACAATCCCTCCAGACATGATTTCGTTAAAGCAATCAATGATTGCCTGAGACATGCTGAACACTGCAGAAGTGGCGCATAAACAAAGACCCATTAAATCACCTTAACTGATCCCTCTGGGGCCAAATTCAGATGCGATTGGGCCATAATGGCTGCCTTTGCTAGACCTCTAATCAGGTCAACTCAGGGAGAAAGGAAGAGAAGCGACCAAGAAGCAGTTAGCTGCTTTCTCAGAGTTTCATAGAGAACATTACTTAAAACCTGGTTAGCGGATCTCCACTTCTATCTTGGCTCTAAAGCAACTAGTGCTCACAATTTATTTAAAATAAAAAATAGTTACTAACATAAAACTATGCCCTGCTTTAAATGGTGCTTTTTTCTTCTCTATTAGCTCCCCAGTGAGGAGCTTCAATGGAGAATCTCCTTGTAATATAGGGTAAAAGGTGTTTGCACATCCCTGCCTTTATTTTCTCCCCTTCTCTCAGAAGTCACAGTCTCCGGTTCCTTTACAACCTAGTCCAAGGTCCACCCTTGCCATCTGGAATCACTCACTTCAAGTACGGAACTAGATTTAACTCTTTTTTATCCAGTGAGTTCCTTACCCTATGAGCTCACGAACTTCTTAGGATGTATTCCTTGATGTGATGTGGCCGTAGTAAAACAGAAAAAGATAGACACTCATGGTCTATTTGCTTGTGGAGTAGCTAGGGTTAGACTTGTTCACTTACTTGTTTTTTTTTCCAGGTCTTATATTATCTGATCCAAGATAATACCATCTCCCAGGAATCATGGTTTTACTCCTTTGAGGATTGCAATCACGATCAGGAAGTAAAGGAATAAGCTGACAACCAACCCTCTCCAACTCTGAGAGGAAGAAACTTTCGGTAAGGTTTCCTGTAACAGTTCTTTGGTGGTAACCACCACAAGTCCAAGATCCCTGGTGGTGCATTGATTAAGCACTTGGCTACTAAGAAAAAGGTTGGTGACTGAAACTCACTCAGCAGCTCCACAGGAGAAAAGACCTGTTGACCTGCCCTTTAAGGATTACAGTTTAGGAAACCTTATGAGGCAGCTCTATTCTGCCATGTAGGCTTGCTATGCATCAGAATTGGCACACCAGCACATAACAACAACAAGCCCAGTCCAAACACATCGCAGAAACTTGCAGAGTTTAAATAGACTTAAAATAAGTAACCACTACCTGTTAGCATTTTCTCACACTGTGATGGTTTACACGATGCCCTGATGCTGAATACCATGCCACTTGCATTTCAACATTCAACAGGGTGGACAGGTGATAGTGAAACTCCCACACTAAGGCCGACTAAGAAGAAAGAGTTTCAGACTTCTGAAAATAGCAATGAAAAAACTGTGTGGATCACAACACAACACTGTCCAAATCACTTGTTTGGGACACACCAGTAAGAAGAATTAACTACTAGGGGGAGACACAATGTTCGGCAAACTAGAGGACCAACAAGGGTGTGGGAGACCCTTGGTGAGATGGATTGCCTGCAGTGAGGGACACAAACGCGCTTCAGATTATGAGGATGATGCAGGCTGTTGTCATTCTAAGGAACCTAAAGTCGTCATGAGTCGGAACTGACACCAACAAAAGGGGTAACTCTAACTACATATATTTTCTCTCTTCAACACCTTCCACTCAGTTACCATTGTTTCCACAGGTGAACTAAAGTATCTAATTAAAAATTATGTAACTACATCGATAACAGAGGCTGTGCGAAGAGACTTAGAGACCTTAATTGCTTTCCTTGGTAAAACCAAAGGAGTACTCTCTATGAAAAACATTTCGAGACCATTTACCCAATAATTCGTTCAACATATCTTTATTGCACACCTTTTCTGCTCATTGAAGTGTCCACCTGGTCATCATGATTGACTTCCCCAATGGCTTGCTAGGTTCCATCTGGAACTTCTGCCACCAGACAAAGAGCCTCTAGAGAATAGAGATTGAAGATCATCTGTTAGTTCATCTGATTCACAGACTTATCTTGTTTTCCTCACTTTTAAAAATTGCATTTGTTTCCCACAAACTGGAATTGAACCACTTCACATTAACAACAACCAGAACAATGACAAGAATAATTTGCATTTCCAGGGTCTGATGACAAACTCAAACTTCCGGAAACGTTATTACCATGTCTCTCTGGGCAGCCATGACTACAGTCCTGTACTGACTGCAGTTGAGCTGATTCCTGTTGGTCTCCTCTTTGCCACAGTGTCCTGGACCATTCCCAAAGAAGCTGGTTTTAGCATTGGAGTTCATGATACTTGCTTATTTCATCTAGAAAACTCCTGACCATGGAAGAAGTAGGAGGTCTAGAAATTGAATGCAGAAAGTGGTATGAAGAAAGGATCAGAGAGAAGTATTGTGAAATTCACTATTCTTATCAGTCAATTCTAACTCACAGTGACAGAGCAGAACTGCCCCCTGTGAGTTTCTGAGGATGTAAATCTTTGCAGGAGCAGAAAGCCTTGTCTTTCTTCTATGGAGTGGCTGATGAGTTTGAACCACCAACCACCACTACGTGATTTAGCAGCCCCACAAGTAACCTCTTATACCACCAGACTCACTCAAGAAACTCACTGGCAAAGAACAGACTCACAGCGCTCTACAGGGCAGGATATAAGTGCCCCCTGTGGGCTTCAGAGACCACAACTCTTTCCAGGGGCAGAACACTCACTCTTTCTCCTGAGGTGTGGCTGTGGTTTCGAACTTCTGGCCTTGCAGTTAGCAGCCCAACACACAACTATGACACCACCAAAGCTCTTTTTGACTCTCTATACTATAAGGTTTATCACTTCCAGCACTTACCCATCCAGGAAATATCTTTTACACGAGACTTAGATACCGGGCTTAGAGATCTTATAATCATCCATTTGAAAGCAAGAAATTTTAAATTTCATCAATTTACTCTCTGGAAAAATCAGTGGGAGGTGAAACCAGTTTCTTGCCTAAAGCCTGGCCTAGGAATAAGTGTGACCTTTTTGAAGTCTTTGTTGGTGGTGTGGCAGACAACTTTAAGATGACCTTCAAACATCCCCATATTCTACCACTCACACTGTTGTATAAGCCCCATACCTTGTGGCAGGTATAGCTGTGAAGTACTTCAAACCCCTGAATATTGGCAAAGGTGATCAGATGTCATTCCTGTGATTACAGCCTCTAGCAAATTGGAACTATACAGTTGCCCTGCTGGCTTGATGCAAAAGACCGTCTTGGTGGAGAAATGTATGGAGCAGGGAATTGAAGGTAACCTTAGGCATGAGGACTAGTCTTTGGGAACTCGGAAAGACCTTAGGACCTACAGGCCATCTCCATCCAGCAGCAGCAAGCAGTCATATCAAAACCACCAAGCTCCTTGCCCTTGAGTTGATTCCAATGCGCAAGGACCCTATAGGAAGCAGTGGGATTCTGAGGCTACCTCAGCCAGGGAATGAACTCTGCCAAGAACCCAGATGACCATGGAAGTGACTGTTCCCCTAAGCAAGCCTCTGGATAAGAATAGCCGGATGGACCCCTTGCTTGTAATCTTGTGAGACCACAAGCAGAAGACCTGGCAAAGTTGTTTCTGAACTATTGAGCCATCTTTCTATATAAATGTGTAGACTAATAACAAGTGTGGTTTTAAGCGACTGTGGTAATTTTTTTATGCAGTAATACCAAATTAATGCAGCAGAGCTTCTTTCCCATTATCATGTCCTTCCCACGCTCACCTCCTTTGGTTCTTTAATAACCATATGAAAGGATTCAATAGCCCAGCATTCCCCTCAAGCATGTCTTGCACAATGTCAACCCCAAATGTAGCTCTCAATCATACCTAAGATTTTCTGAAATCTTTGTAACATCCCTTTCCCCTTTCCATTTAGTCTTCACTCACTTAGGCATTTACCCAAATGCAGCCATTCGTGTCTGTTTTAGTTATATAGTGCTGCTTTAACAGAAATATCAACGGTGGATGGCTTTTACAAATAGCACTTTATTCTGTCAGAGTTTAGGAAGCTCAAACTCAAACTGTGACTTTGAGTAGATTTGGGGTCATATTTGGCCTGCTAACCACAAGGTCAGCAGTTCAAAATGCCAGCCATCCCAAGAGAGAAATACAAGGCTTTCTTCTCCCAGAAATAGTTATGGATTGACACAGTGGTTGCCACGGTGGACTCGGTTTTATGAACAATTGTTAGGATGGTGTAGAACCGTGTAGTGCTTCCTTCTATTGCACACAGGATCTCTGTGGGTGGGACCAACTAGGTGGCACCAACAAGGGAGTTGCATTCTCAAAACCACAGGTGCAGCTCTGCCCTGTCCTATAGGGTTGCTGTGAGTCTGAGTGTAGGAGGCGATAAATCCAAATTTACGAGGTAAGGTCCAAGGAAAGGCTTTCTTTCTGCCTTGGCTCTGGGTGAAGGTCCTTGCTTCCTTTTAATGTTTGAAATGCCAGCTGTCCGTGGAGATCTCCAGGTGTCTTAGCATTAATGTTGCCTTTGATTTGGAGGTTCTGAGCACAGCAATGCAGATCCAAAGGAATGGACTGCTCTGGGGTCCTCTTCTTGGTCATAGGCAGACCCCTTCTCTCTGCATGCTTGTTTAATCTCATGTACATTTCAACAGGAATTGTTCCAAAATGCCACCTATGAATAATAACCTGCTTCATTAATAAAGCAGACATTACTTGATCCTTTCTGACATAATAAGTTAGCCCTGCTGACTTAGTGGGTTACGCATAATCCGATGTAAATATCCTCTATTTTTGATGTGTTGTAAATATGGACCTCGCTGAATTAATGAGGAATCCTTGGTGGTATAATGAATCATTAATTGGACTGCTAATTGCTAAGTCCAAAGTACAAACCCACTAGCTGCACTGTAAGAAAGCGAGGAAGTGTTCTACTCCTGGAAAGAGTTATAGTGTCAGAAGCCCCTAGGAGCAGCTCATCTCTGGCCTGTAGGGTTGCTCTGGGCTTGAATCTTGTTTTCTGAACCCATCCTCACTACAGGTAAAGCAATTCTAGCTCATTGCAATGCTGTGTGCCAGGAGAGAGCGACTTCACAGTTACTCAGGAAGGAGACAGCCTCATCTTTCTCCCAGGGAGCAGCTTGTGAGTTTTTGCCATCAACCTTTCAGTGAGTCGTCCAGTGCTTAACCCAGTGCAGCACTCGCTTCATTAACTCACTAAAACTCCCTCAAATTCACTGCTCTTGAGTCTATTCCAACTCATAGTGACCACATAGGAGAGACTAGAACTGCCCTGTGAGAATCTTTATACAAGCAAAAAGCCTCTTCTTGCTCCCTAGGAGCTTCTGGTGGGTTTGAACTGCTTACTTGGATTTGCAGCCCAATGCATAACCCACTACACCACCAGGGCTGCTTCCTCATCAATCCATACAGTTCAATAGTTACAACATCAAACATGGAAGAAAATTACATCAGCTCACACCACGGGATGATTACATCATCCCGTGACTGTCACATTACATAACTATCAAACTACATCATTCTAGAACTGCCAAACCAGTGAGAATCACTGTCTAGCTCAGTTGACAAGTATCTGCCAGGGGTGGAGGTGGGGGTATACAATTCAAGCCCTGGTGACCGTTCCTCTGTGCGTTGGTATCCCATTGCTACTGTTATAAGGTATCACAATGTTAATGGCTTAAAATGACACAGACTTATTATCGTCCAGTTCTGTGGGTCAGAACTCCAAAATTGGTCCCATTGGACCCAAATCATGATGTTGCCAAGCCTTATTCCTTTCCGAAGCTCTGTAGTTCTTTCAAGAGACTTTATTCCCTTACCTTCCTTAGCTTCTAGAGTTTGCTGGGATTCCTTGGCTCATGACTCCACTCCTCCGCCAAACTTGGATGGCGTCCTTCCCACACGACCGTCTCTGATTCTCCCTTCTGCCACGAAGAAAGACTCTAGTCACTCTTGTGATGACATTGGGTCTGCCAGGATCATTCAGGTCAACCTCCTCACTCAAGGTCAGCTGCAATATTAATTCCCCTTTGCCATAGAACCATGTAACTTCCACTGATTAGAATGTGGACATCTTTGAAGGTCCATTATTCTGCCTATCACACTTTGCAAAAACCTATACATTGATAAAAGCCAACTATGAGATTTATTAAAGTCCTAATCCTAAAAAGTGAGATTATCATGTGGACCTCCCCAGGAGTATTTGTATCCTAAAGGAGCTCTCAGGTCTAATCTATGCTCCAAATGGAGGAATTTCTGGCATTGAGGCAAGTCTATGAGAAAGAGATA
Source organism: Echinops telfairi (assembly GCF_000313985.2). Classification (NCBI taxonomy): domain Eukaryota; kingdom Metazoa; phylum Chordata; class Mammalia; order Afrosoricida; family Tenrecidae; genus Echinops; species Echinops telfairi. The sequence continues at coordinate 2,623,451 of NW_022111324.1, read as the reverse complement.
TTTTAAACGAGGAGGTAATTTAACAGTTCACGAAAGACATCATATAAACGACTGCTAGCTCTGCCTACTTATAGAAAAAATATCCCATTTTTGTCTTCCTGGTCCATACCAGTATGATCCTTTAGTCATAAACTAAATAGGTTAGTGGTGGCAGGTTTGGGTGATGAGGTAGTTGGATGAGAAATGGGGGACCCCCCCCCCAACAGAGCTGGTGCAATGACTATACTGGCCTCGGGAGGGAGCAAAGGCAGCGAACCAGTTCAGCTGTTACGACACCCAAGCAGCAGTCAAATTCAGGGGCTCAGTTTTGTGACTCCCCAGCGTGTGTCAATTATCTCAATGGGAGTTCCAAATTTTCCAATAAGTCTCCAAACAAAATTAATTTGAATGGCTTTAATTAGTCCTCATTGTATTATTACTATTATTATATATGCCCCTTCCCTGAGGTGGATGAGAAAACACTCTTGGAGAAGCAAACCCACAGGCGAAGAGGGAATATGAGAAGACCAAAACATGTGAAAAGTAATGGCTAATGTGCTTTCTTGCTTATATTTCTAGGTTGAAAATAGGTCAATTGCAAGTAGCTGTGACACATATACATATTACGAGGCAAGGCTACGGATCATAAACTTTGATTTATTTTTCTTTAAAATGGTTGCTTCCTCCCTTACAGATGCACAGAGTCAAGAGAAAACACACATATTTTTAAAAATCTGTTGTTTTGGTTCTCTAATTCATAGTTCTGAGAACTGTCCGTAGGTCACTGTTTCAACTTCCCCTTCCATCTTGGGCTTTTTTTTTTTAATCTGGCCATGGTTGTCAAGAGGAAATTAATCTTTTGCAGCCAAATGAAATTTGGGCTTCCCAGCACTAGCCACTAATGAAAAATGCATTAATGGCAAGCATCAGAAAAACCCCTGGCTCTCAGTACCAGAGGGTACATTTAAATAATTCTATGAATATAGATCAATAAAACTAATTTACTTATAGGCTTTGTGTGCAGTATTCAAATCTGAATAAAAGTCATTTATATTACAATGTTTTGTATTAATCTGAGGTATCTATTGTTTTCCATATTAAATTCATCTTGGTCTTTAGACCGAACTTTATATATGATATTTTAATATATGAGGCTTGGGATTTGATATTAGTAATGCTAAGATTTCATAATTCAGCCTGGTTTGCGTGGATGTCATTTGAAAGGTTTGGAGAGGCCCCAAAGGGCAAGCTTTGAGAAACCAGGGTTAAATTGAAGAGAGAGCAGAGGGTTTTAATATTCACGCATGCAGCATGTATCAGCAGCCGTACCCAGAGGCCTGCTGGGACGGTGGGGGGTTGGGATGGGAGCCTGCTGAGTAGGGATAGCAAAATGGCCTTTACAAGTGTTCAGATCGTGAACTGGTGGCTGCAGAATGTTAATATCCTGATACAAGTGCTGGGATCAAGAGACTGCTTCCTGTTTCTGGGAGGATAGCTATCCATCAAGTCCTTACAGAGTGCCTTTAACTTCTGGAAGCTCGGCTGTGGGAAGCCCTATGGAGCACATTCCCATTCTAACACACACAGAGTCACCATGAGTCAGAGTCAGCTCCATGGTCAAGGGCTTCCTTCCTCTCACTAGGAGTTCATACACACAAGTGCAAAGATGCACAGAAGATCCTCAAAGGTTCAAACCCAACATAAAGGAGTCACTGGCCACTTCAATCCAATATGATGAGCACTACACCCGGGATAACTACAGCTGCTCAACCTTCTTAATAGACATCACAGCCAGGTGCTCTCTGAACTCATTTGGGCACCAGATCCTTTAACAAGGAGAAATGTATTACTTCCCTTGAAACTCTGCTGTAATACATAACTAGGGGCATAAAGCAATGACATCATTAACCAAAAAGCAATATTGAAGGTGAAAACTCAACCTAGCTCCATTCCTTCCCCTTTAAGGAAAAAAAAACAAAACGAGTGCAATGTTTTCTCATCCACTCGGACCCATCATCACTCTCCCCATGGGAGGGTCCTGTCCATCCTGACTTTTCCTGCCTTTGGCCAAGAGGATGTGGAGGTTTCCTGAATGGACTGCAAATGTTTTTTGTGTGTATGGGTTTTTTTTTAAATATTTTCCTTTGCATTTGCTTTAAGTAGTGTACTGGTTGTTACTGGGCAGCTAACTTAGGTAAATACTGTCTTTCACAGCGATATCTTCTCATTAGTCCTTAACTCTAAGTTTTAGAATAGCTTTTGTGAAATTCCGAATTTTTATACATTTGAGACATGATTACTTTAATACTAGCAGTAGTAGTACTGCTAAGAAAATATAATGAAAGGAAAAGAAATGATTTAATTTCACAATAGTGCTAGGATGCTGGGGCACCAAAGGCTCACAAGAAGATAAGACCTTCACGCCATCCCACACCTCTAGCTCCAAAGGTCAGGGTTAAGGCAGTTGAGGGAATGCCATTGCAAGAGCAGGGAGCAAAAGGTCGCACTATTTCTTCTTGGCAGTGTCACTGTAAGGCCTTGATTCGTGTTCCTCTTCTTCATCTCTCTGGGTGCTTTTTAAAAAAATCTTTTTATTGGGGGCTCATACAACTCTTATCACAATCCATACACACATCCATTGTGTCCAACCCATTTGTACATTTGTTGCCATCATCATTCTCAAAACATTTGCTTTCTACGTGAGCCCTTGGGATCAGCTCCTCATCTTCCCCCTCCCTCCCTGCTCCCCCCTCCCTCACGAACCCTTGATAATTTATAATTTATTATTATTGTATTATATCTTACACTGCCAGACGTCTCCCTTCACCCACTTTTCTGTTGTCTGTCCCCCAGGGAGGAGGTTATATGTAGATCCCTGTAATCGGTTTCCCCTTTCCAACCCACCCTCTCTCTACCCTCCTGGTATCGCCACTCTCACCACTGGTCCTGAAGGGATCATCTGTCCTGGATTCCCTGTGTTTCCAGTTCCTATCTGTACCAGTGTACATCCTCTGGTCTAGCAACTGGGATGGTTACACAGAAACTCACTGACAAAATTCATGGTTAAAAGGTTTATTAAGGTGGTTAACAAGTTGTCATGCCAGTGAGAAATGCTCAGGGTTGAGCTGTTTATGAGGACAAATTACAAACTTCTTTCAGATCTGCTAGTAAGTGCCCAGAGGGGCATACAACCCTGCTGGGAGCCTCAGCCAGAAGGCATTTGGCTCAAGCATTGAAGATCAGCAAACCAAGCTCCCTGAAATAAGTATCCAGAGACACCCCACTCTGAAAGCCAGCCTCCTGCACCAAAGCACTCAACTTGTCTTGTGTGTTGCAAAGTTCATCACTGGGTTCCATACTCGGGCTCCTCTGATAATAGAGTTCTCATCTGGATCCAGGAGGTTCGCTGTGCTGGAATCTCTAGCCCAGAAGACTCACTGTACTCCTAATTCTTACTGGTAATGAGATCCCTCCTTTTGCTTCTCAGAGGGCTCATTTGATACACAGCAGGATGTCATGCCAGGGTCTTGTAGTCACAATTACTCACAGTGAATCCTGTCAGTATCTTTTCCCACCTTCTTCTCAGACTCCTGCAGGGAAAGGTTTTTGGTGGGAGGTGGCGACTTTGGCTAGAAGAGCCACCTTACATAATTCCCTGCCCCTGCAGTCAGTCACTCAAACCCACATCACACAGTTTCTCGGAGTACCCGTTTTATTACCTGAAATGTGAGACTATAGGTGACTGGTAGATATACCTCATAGAATTGTCAAAGAGTGTAAAACAAGAGGATTAAAATTTTTAAATGGGTGCCTGTATTCAAGGGCTGAGTGGACAAGAGAGTTCTAGAGTATTATTGTATTTCATTCATATAATCTCTGTGCTGGCTGAAACACTGCGCTAATGGCTAGGCTACAGGAATGTGTAAGAAATACAGAAGTCCTGCCTTCGTGTAGCTCACAGACACCTGGCGTCATGGTGCATGCCTTTGTTGTCTCTCAGGGCTCCGCCCACACTTCAAAGGGCCACACATATTGCTTTCATGTTCTATTGTTGCTGAACTAAAATTCACAGAAATTATAAATAATGACTACACATTTTTATTTTGCACAGGGCCCCATAACATATCTAATCTGTCCTCCTTCTGAGTGTAAGGAAAAAAATTGAAAATAAAAGACAATGGATGGCCAGTACTGGGTAATACTAGGAAAGAAAAGTGAAGGACATTTTAAAAAGGTAAAGGTGACCAATTTGAGACCATGTGTTTCAGACGCCAGTGTCTTGTATAGATTGATGAAGAAGCAAAAGACTCAGGACAGAAAGAAGACAAAGGAAGGCAGCCAATGGGCCTGAGTAGAAAATATCATTTAATAACATAAATAACACAGGGGGGATGGGAGGAAAGACTAGATCAAAGGTCAAAGCAAAGTCTAGCCAAAGAGCAACCATGCCAAAGACTTCGCATCCTGTATGCAGTCCCTGTACGGGTTGGAGGAGGTCGAGGAGATGGAAGCTTTGGGGACGGGTTTCAGTCAGGCAGTGTGGACGCCACAGCCACAGCGTCACAAGATTGCAGATCTGCGCGTGGCCCCATCTGACAGCCTGACGGTACGGATACTGACGACTGCTGGCGACGGAGCTAGACTTCCTAGTGGGTGGGCTTTATCATCAGGCAGGGTCTTTACCGTTTCATGACACGAGCGGCTGCGGCTTCTGCTATTCCACAGCGCTTGTACCTTCATTCTTAGTCTACCGGCGGCCTTGAACCTGGACAGTTACCTATTCAATGTGGTTTGAAACCCATAGCACAACTCTTTGAATCACCACGTACAGCATCCTGGACTTCATGTTCTATTCATTCCCTAAAGCATGTGGAATATTTGGGGAATGATGGATACCAGTGATTACATTCTAATGTGATGGTTACACAGGTGTATATATGATAAAATGCCTCAAATGTTCATTTTAAGGATGTGGAATTTATTGTATGTCACTGTGACAGTACAGAGGGCAATTTTAAAAGAAAATATATATTCTAATTTTCTATATATTTTAATTTGCATTGATTTCTGTGAGTTCAGATATCTTCCTGTTTTTAAAACTTTCTTTGTGTATTATATATAATATTTTTTCAGAGCACAAGTATTGCATGATTTAAATCCTGTTAAATTTTTTAATCTCATCACCAAGGACTATGTTCTATCTGTCTAAATGCCCATATCCATTTGAGCATAATATTCATTATTTTGTTGTTGGGAGGAGTTTTCTATAAATATCAATTAGGTCAAGTTGGTTGATAGTGTTGTATAAATTTCCAAATCCTTTGCCAATTTTGTTTCTTATTGTTGTTGTGTTCTACCTATTATATCAATTACTGAATTAAATGTGTTATCATTTCAATTATATAATTCTGGATTAGTTTATCTGTTCTTTCAGTTCCAAGAGCTCTTTTTATTTTGAGCGCTGTTATTGTTCATATGGAAACACATTTTGAATTGCATGTCCCCTTGATAAACTGACCCTTCATGTTCAAGGGAGTACATTAATGATGGGTGCTACTGTTTATTTTATTTTATTATTTGGCTGACAGGTGACCTACAGGAACAGTTCAATGCCATGTTCACAGGTTACCTGAACGTGGTAATCTCCAGTGCCCCTCCAGTAGCTCTCAGTCTGAAACCTCCTGCTGTGCTCCTACTCAAACCAGCCTGTCATGCTACCATCCTATTCTTCTGATCTCAGGTTAGGAGAGGCTCGTGTATATTCATGCAGGTTATTAGTGCCGTGGGCTAGTTTCTTCATTAAACCTTTGATTTCCTTTATTCTCTTCTGTTCCACAGAAGTAGAAACGAACAGCCATATCTTAGATGGCTACTCGGAAGCATTTTAAGACCCCAGACATTAGACCCCATACCGGGATGTAGACTATTATCGTTGTGAACTATGTTGTGTCAATTGACTAAGTTGTCCCCCAAGAGTTTAGTGATCTTAAAGTTATAAAAATGAATTTTAAATGTCACATTCATACAATATTCATCCCTTTGTTTAGATATAAATCTCCATCTGGGAGGCTGTTTCTTCTGCCAGAAGAATTTATGTTAACATTGTTTGAGGTAGAGAACTGTCAGTGTTTGTCTCATCTCTTCTTTCTCTTAAAACGTCTTTATTATTGCCTTCTTTACCAGGATGCTTTTCAGTAGAGAATTCTAGATGGACTTTTTTTATAATTATAAATCTTTAAAGCTAGATGCCATAGGTTCTGGCTTGCATAGTTTCTAACAAAAAAAATCACTTATCATCCTAATCTTTGCAATTCTGTATATTGAACATACTATATATTTTTTCCGGTGGAAGCTTTTAACATTAAGATTTTCTCTTTACTTTGGATTTTTAACCATTTGTTTATTTAATGCGAGACTGCTTGAGATTTGTTGAGTTTGGGGATCTGTGGGTTAATTTTCATCCAATTTGTAAAATTTTCAGGCGTTATCTCTTCACATACTTTCTTTCTCTTTCTCTGTTCATCTTTTCTAGCACTCCAATCATGCGTATGATAGCGGCCGTTATATCGCCCATAACCATTAGTTGTTGCTTTTTCTTTGGTTAGTTGAAATGGTGTTTAAATTCTTTCTCTAACAGTTATTCTAGGTAATATATTTTGTTGTGTTTTACCTTGCCTGATTCTTTCTTCTGCAAGGCCTATTGTGATGTTAATCTATTTCACTGTGATTATTAATCACTGTCTTAATAATCTACATATTAAAATTTTAATATGTAAAAATTCCACTTTGGAATATATTTCCATGTTATCTTGACTGTTTCCATATGTTTTTCTTTTACCTTCTTAACCATATGACATGTATTTATAATAGTTTTCTGCAAACTCTATTATCCCTGTGACATTTTACTCTATTTCTGTTTTTTGAAAATCCTCTTGTCATGTTTACATTTTCTTACTTAAATGGATTTCTCATCATTCTTTTTAGGATGCCAAAATCTTAAATTTCACATCATTTAACGTTGTTGTTTAATAATTGCCTGGGGGTACAGAAGAGGGGAGATGGGGCATCAAGAGCAATGGGTACAAGAAGGAATAAATGTTCCAAAGTAAGTTGTGGTGATGAACACAACACCTCTTAATATGATTGAACTATTGAACTAGCTGATATATCTCAATAAAATATTTTACAAATAAAATAAAGAAATAGCTATTTCCACGATTTTAGGCCAACTACATACTCCTGACCAGGGATGGAATCAGACCTGTCAATCAGGTGATAGCCATCTGATGGTACTTCCTTGGGAGCCTGGTCTTCTCATAAGGAGGAGCATGGGAGAGAGAAGGGCTCTCTTCCTCTCTCTCCTCCTTCTTCATCCCTGCTTGCTGGACACCCTAATGGCCGCCAGCACCCTGTCATGTTTTCACTGACCTTGGATCCACATGACTCTGTACCCACCAGCCTGTGATCTTCCTGCATTCTGCATCATTGCATGTGGCTGTGTGAGTCTGAAGAGGGACTTATGGAGTAGTATCAGATTTATGGACTGCATTGAAATGGGCTGGGATATTTTCTTGATTTATAATTACTTTTTGATATAAAGCTCTTTCTTAAACATATATGAGTTTCACTGGATTTATTTCTCTAGTGTACCCGGTCTAAGCCTCAAAAAAAAAATTTGTGTTAGTATCTCTTCTAGAAGGAAGTTAGTTACTTATGATTAGTCTGATATTTTCTTAGCTTTATGTTTTGTTGAAACAGGCACAGGGCGTTATTTAGTTCAGAGCTAAATTAATCCCACTACCAAAGCAATCAAAGCTATCATAATGTAATTATTGGTTAACTTCTCAGCTACTAACTGAAAGGTTAGAAGATGTTCATTTGTATAATTAAGATAGTTCGATGTATGAAAGCCAAGATAGATAACCCTTCAGAAACAGTAACAGAAGTAATGTTTCCCTGAAGGAACCAGAAGTGAGGGGTGGGGAGGGGGAAAGGAGACACAGCTGACAGCACTGATGACTGTATAACCCCACTCGAGGGGAGTGAACAGCAGACTTGTATATAGATGGATATATTGGATGACGTGGAATGCAGCCAAAAAATAAAATTAAAATAAGGATTCCTGGGGGGTGGGGCAAAGTAGAGGGGAGCTGATATCAGAGACTTTAAGAGGGAAGAAAAGGTTTTGAAACTGACTGTGGTAGCAATTGTAAAATACTGTTTGATGTGATTGAACTATGGAATGTTATGATAGCTGTAAGAGCTCCCAATAAAATAATAAAACAAACAAAAACATCAAATACATCCAGTGGCTTCTCTGGAGAAAGAATCTGGTGATTTGATTACAGCTTATCAAACTCTCTGGGGCAATTCTACTTTGTCATATAAGGTGTCTTATACATTAGAATTCATTCAACAACACAACAATGACAACAAGACAATGCCTCCTTGAAAATATCTCCCCATGTCCCAAGGTTTATGACGCCTTTCCACTCCGACTCTTGAAAATACAATTCCCGACATTCTTTGAGCTCCAAAACCCATTCCGCATCTTATGTTCTGGTTATTATTTTCTCTGTGGCTTTTTATTTTTCTCTCTTATGGCCTCAGGTCAAGGACTCAAAGGTAATCCTATGTCATTTTCCAGAGCTACCTCTGTGCAATTCCTCCTTCTCATTTCTTTCTTAAGAATTCACGCTACGATAGCCTCCCTGATCATCAATTTCTGTCTCTTCAAGCATGACCACCCAAGCTCTGTTTGGGTTTTCCCACCCTATACCATGGCCGGGAACGTCTCTGAGCAATGCAGGATTTCTTTCATGTGTTTCCTTTTCCTCAAGGATCACACTCAGTTGTCTGTTTTTCACTGAGTACATATAATTGTTTCATATATTTGGTCCAGTTTTCTGCTTTTAAGCTGAAAAGGAAAATCTAAGACCCACATATTAACTTCTCAATTTTTATTGTAGTTATCCTGAGTAAAGTACTTCATCTCACTGAACATTAGCTTCATCTTTTCTTAAAATGGCACTAAAAATATCCACTTCACAGGATTATTGTGTGAAAAATATCTAGCATAGAAATGCATCTGTAGTAGGCACGAGATAACCATTTTCCCTTTATTTTTGATAATCAAAGGACACTATACTCCTGAATACTTAACACAAATCATTTCCCATCATGCCACTAGTCATTTAATTTTTGTCCCTTACCAATAGCCTTATAAAACTTCTTTTGCCAGGAGCCAAGAGCCATGTCTTCCTATGGCCTATTGGCTATTCAGTACCCCAGAGGGGAATGGCCTGGCCAGTTCAGTTGGAAGAAACATAGTCTATAGAAGTAATGCCCCTTTTGTTTGTTTTTAAAATCATTTTATTGAGAGCACTTAAAATGCTTATTACAATCCCCCTCCCCCAAAACAACTTCATTTGGAAATATTCCCATGTATTTTCAGCCCCAGCCTAGAGGATTCTCCTCTTTCTCCAAAATCATCTATCCATTATTGTCTGTGTGCTTTTCTCAGTCATGCTCATGTTGCTGTTGGTTTTGATCTTCCTGACCTTGTGTACAACAGAACAGAACACTGTCCAGTCCTGGGGCATCCTTGGGATCTTTTCTATGTGTGAGCCCATTGTCATCGCTACTTTGTCAGGTCATCTTGTTGAGGAGCTTCCTTTTTGTGCTAACCCTCTGACAGACCTTCTCTAGGGACTGGTCCTTGCTGATAATATGCCCTAAGTTCAGGAGACCAAGTCTTGTCAGTCTGGCTTCGAAGGAGCCTTCTGGGTATACTTCTTCCAAGACAGATGTGCTCGTCCTTCCAGCAATCCATGGTGTCTTCATTATTCTTCACCAACACCGTGATTCAAACACATCAGTTGTTCTTCAATCTTCAGTTTTAATTGTCCAACTTTTGAAGACCTATGAGGTGACTGAAAAATATCCTGGCTAGATCAGGCACCCCTCAGTCCTCAAAGTGGTATCGTTGCACTTCAACACGTTAGAGTCATTTGAAATCAATTTGTCCAATGCAAATTAGCCATCGGTACATTTTAATAGCACCTCGACCCTTGATAGTGTTTAACAGCACATCTAGGAATTATATTTAAATCTCTTGTAGTTAAATAGCATCTAATTTTGTACATATCCCTATTCAACAACATACATGGCTTTCTGAGGACACATCTAAAATGTGTTATTATCCCCTACATTTCCTAGTTCAAATTTTTTTAAAAATTAAAAGTCACCTTCAAGTTTATTGTGACACATAGAAATCCTATTGGATGGAGTAGAGCAGCCCCATGGGGTTTCTAAGACAGTAAATCTTTATTGAAGCCAACTGCTATACCTTTCTTCTGCAGAGCACCTAGTGGTTCAAGCCACCAATCTTCCCATCAGCAGTTGAGTGATTAACCACTATCAGGTTAATTAGATTTCACTGAGACTCTGTAGAACAGAGTAGAACTGCTCCTTGGGGTTTCCAAGATAAGAGAGCTGATGGACTCCTCTTCCTCCTGTGGGGAAACTGGTGGATTTGAACTGCTGACCTTGTATTTAGCTGCCCATCTACTGAGTCATGAAGGCTCCTTTACTAACAGATATTAGGGGTTCCGGCCTCGGCACAATGGTGAGGATCCAGTAGGACCGGGCAGTGTTTCGTTCTGTTGTGCATGGCGTCGCCGACTTGACGACCCCTAACAATGGCCACAATTATCAAAATTTAATTTTGATAATATAACTCTTGGATAGTTTTCTCTGCCTTTGATCTTTTACATGGGTCCCTGCCGAAGACTGAAGGAACATTTCACTCTAGTAAGGTTATCATATGAATAGAATGAAATTTATGGCAAAGAATTATTCTTTCCTTATCATATCATCCCTGAAGCCTCACGTTCTATTTCTATTTCATTTTCTCTAGCAGCCCCATTCATCGGCCAGTCTTCAAGGCGGAAAAACAGGTACCAGAGGGTCAGGAGAGAGGGAGGAATGGAAACGAAATCAGTCAGAGGAAGTAGGCTAAGCAATGGAGGAGACTGAAAGTGATGGGTTGAAACAAACTGTGCAGACATTGCTGAATATCAAACTGAAGATCGGATCTGTAAACCTTCAGTGAAAGCACAGTAAGAAAAAAAACGTAATGTTATTAAACAGAACTATGAATAAAACAGAATGCATATCTAATATCATAAGGTGAAAAGAATGGCTAAGTAGAGAACCACAGAACCAAAAAAAACCCCACTGTCATTGAGTTCCTTCAAATATCTGGGAAAATAGATGGTATTTAGAGGGCCAGAAAACCCCATGGCTGGAGACCCTAAAGCTGTGTCCAGCTTTAGTATGCTGTTGGTGTGCCATCTAAGGCCTCACCATCTCTTGCCATCCCATAAACCGAGGGGTCAAAACATCAGGCATCTCTGTGTTAGTGAGGTCTTAGCCAAAGCTGTGTGTGCTCTGTGTAAGTTGTAAGATTGATTGTGCCACATTCTGTTAATATTAAAGAGAGAGCCCTCCCCACCAAAAGAAGAAGAGGAAGAAAAGAAAACCTCTTGCTGCCCCATGAACTTATAATCTCATTGATGGGTTCAACATATCGAAAGTTATCTGCAAGACTCTTTAGAGAGGTATTGCTTTTCCTTCCTCTATAACCATGCATCATTTTCCTTTGAGGTGGAAATTTCCAAGGAGAAATGACACTTTAATGAATGAAGGTATGGACTTGGAAACCCACCGTATTTCTTCTCAGCAACTTCCTCCAAAATTGCATGCTTATTACTCACGATGACCAGGATGATAGAAAATCTTGCAAACTCACTAGAATCTGAAAATTCCACTGCATTCTTATGGCCCCAGCACAAAAATTAAGGTACTTATGATTAGCGGAGTTTAAAAGAACAGAACTCCTTTGTCATAACTCTCAAAGCTGGCTCCAGTTACTTCCTTAAAGCTGAACCATCCTAGGAGCCTGGGGCATTACTCAGGAAAGAATCCTGAATATAACGAGTCATCAGTAAAACTAGAATAACAGTAGGAAGTGGCCATTCCTGTCACAATACATTTCTCAGATCTGTTGCTGGTAACGGTGAGGGAATCCACTCTAATCTCACATAGGGTGGGCTCAGACCCTTGTGACCCTGAGGTCCTCATTGGCTGATTTCCAGACCTTTCTCTCTAGTTTTTTTCAGTTTGGAAGCTCTGCTGAAACCTTCCTGGGTTCAGAAGCACAGCACCGCCTACACGTCAGCTGACGCATGGGGGAGGGTTGTGAGTGAGGTGCATTAACCAGGATTCAAAGCCAGCTCCCCTGCAGGAAAGGTGAGAATTTTGTCATTTGAACCACTAGAACCTCTCACTCGATGCCTGAACTTCTTGATTATGAAAACCTGTGGGTTTCCTGTCTCCGTTTTCTCCGGTTTTATTATCGATGCACCTTTTCTCTTTCAGAGATTCAATGCTTGCCTGTTCTCTCTTCCCTCTGCTTCTCTAAGTAAGGGCAAGTCAAAACCGTTTTCATTCAAACATTACTCTGCTCCAGAACCTTTTTTTTTTTTTAATATGGAGAAAGCCTTAACCCAAAGAGTTAAGATTCTAATAGGACATTTTAAACATTAGCAAATGGATATGTAGGGTCACAGGGACTTCTCATAGTTCATGAGCTCAAATTATGACATCCACTCCCTATCTCACCATCTCCTAAGGATGGTCCTAATAGGGATATTCATCTAGCATTTGCCAGAGTCAAGGTATCGTCCAGCCCGTGCAAGAACATCCAGCAAAACTGGTTCATTTCATACCAGCAGTGCCAGTGGGAAGCCTGCTGCTTCACATCCTACTTTTTAAGCAGCCGACTTTCCTGGCTTATGAACAAAGCCTTTCTCTCCCAAGTCTCTCCTGGCCTCCTCCAGGTCTTTCGTTTGTAAGATGGCTGCTCTGTCCTTTCTTTGACCTGCTCTCTTCGATTAATGAACCAAAGACTGGGGGAACTGCTTCCTGTGTGAGTTCCTCTGCTTCACAGGAAGGAAAGGAGAAGGCAGGCAGAGGGCTCTCTGGTTTCATCCTCCTCTGCCTCCGCTGTTCAGACCCACCATATCTTGTTCCATCTGGGTCCCAGGGGGGAGCCCTGCTTTCCTTCCATGTTAATACCCGAGTCCAGTCTCCCTCCCCAGCCCCTCTCCTTTCCTATTAACACAATGAGCCCTTACATTTCAGGAAGTTTGTGAGGGCCGTGGCTGAGGTGAATTGTGCTTCCTGACAAGTATGCAAAGCATTCTATGATATACTGGATCTGGAAGCACCTATTATAGGAGATTTACTATTCTGTTCCAAGCTTGCACTCCAGGTTGAAATTGGCTGACAAGGTCTCAGCTTGGGTAGGATTTATTTCTACATATTATATTATTTCTTTTTAATTAGTTCAACACCCAGGTCATTTCTAAACCAGAGCAACGTGAACTTGGTAAGTTCTCCAAGTCGAAAGGAAACAGGCCATAGGTTGAACTAGTTGTTCAGTTTCTATAAAAATGTTTAAATTAAGGTCCTAAGCCATTATGCATTCCTACCCATTGGCTCACGTCCCAAGAAGGACATGCTACAGTTTTACAAATTAACTCTAATTGCTATCTTCTGCATTGAAGTTTGCTTACAGATCAACATTCCTTCCAAAGCAAGTATAAAGTACATGTAACACCTTGGGCGAGAAGGTAGAACTTGGGCCTTTGCAGTCTCTGTCTGAAATCCTTTCTCTATCCCTGGTTCAGTGAGTCTATACGCGTGGGAGAGGCCAAGGGAGGGTGTCTGTGCCTGGCAGATTGTGGGAAGGAGGTATTATTGCTCGCGCGCGTGCACATACACACACACACACACACAAACCCCAGATGGTAACTCGATGAGGAGAAGAAGCCAACAACACCAGGAGTTATTTTGGGAACAAAACTAGAAATCTGCATATGGCGAGATTTTTCATCCTAAATGTTGCTCTTGTATCTGACAGGCTCCTTGGTTGGGTGGAAGCCAGTCCATTGATTAATTCAAATCAATTTCTTAGAGCCTAATGCTTTGGAGGTGAGAGCAAAGGGGTGAATAGTCCCTTTTGACAAGCCCAACATGTTACAGTTCCCCACAAAGAGCCCCTTTTAAGTCCCCCCAAAACCCTCTTCTCTCAGTGTAAATATGCAAAGACTAGTGATGGCAATTGATAGTTAAATGTCAAACCAATTGAGGGAACTTAGCAAGGTGGCCTTTTGCCTTTGGTGGCTGATTAGCTGTATAGGACACGAGTGATGAGAGGAGCAAAGTCACATGTCTGGTCTGCAGTTCAACAAGCATAGCTAGCATTCTACACTCACCAACTGCATCCTACACTCTGGTCAGCAGGCTCATAAATTCATGCATGAGATTTAGGAAGAAACTGGGAGTGCTTGGGTGCTTTAACAATGGTTAAGCCCTTCATTGCTAGCGAAACGCTGAAACACCCACCCACCCTCTGCCCCAGTGGCCCCACATGAAAAAGGACGTAGCAATCAGCCGCCATCGAAAGTGCAGCCTTGGATTCTCTCTATGGACTTTCTACTCTGCTCTCTTGGGTCACTATGAAATAGAACCCACTCAATGGCACACCTCACCCACAACAGGGCGTTTACAGAGAAGACAAGTGCAAATGAAAGCACGGCTTCTTTACAACTTCTACTGCCACTGAACAAACCCAAATGTATGCTCTCTAGATGACGAAAATCTAAGACAGAAAGAAAAGTACAAGAAGTTTACTGTTTTCTTCTCTCCTTTTCCTTCTGATCAATCCAACCACTCACTGAGGGCTACTGAATGCTAGGAGATTCAGGGGTAATTCCACTTTTCAATAGCACTAGTTACTGGAAATGTAGTAGAAGGTCTTTTGGTATATTTTACTTTGCTACTTAAAGGCTTTGTGTTTGTCTGACTAGGAAACAATTTCAAATCCAGAAATACTTAGTTGTTTCTTCTAGCAACCAAATAAAAAGCCCCTGCCATTAAGTTAATTCCAACTCATAGCAACCTTTTAGAAGGAAATAAAATATTACAGAATGCAATGTGCCAAACATTAGACCAATGACTAGGCATATAAGAGGGATGGAAATAGTCCCTGATCTCAAGAAACTCATAACCTAGAAATAGAGATAAACACATAAATAATAATCTCACGTCATTATCTTCAACGCTTTACTAAATACGCACATTTGATGTTTTAGGAACATAAGAGAGTGAGTTATGAAATGGTGCAGAGAACTATAATGGTTCATGTTCAATTTCAATCTGTTTGGAGAGAGGCTAGCCCAGTGTTTGCATGATTAAATTCTCCTGGCCGTTATGCAGGACAATGAGATGGCACGATGGAGGCCTTTGTTCAAATTGTCCCATAATGTTCCTTAAAGATGGCACTGCAGGCACCCAGTAAGTGCCTGGCAGGTGTGCTTCCTCTCTTCTAAAAACAGCGCCCTCATTTGGGAGAAAAGTGCTCTCCCAAGCGTGTGGTTCTACGGGGAGCAGTCAAGCACAACACTCGACTCAGCAGGTCTCTGAGGTTTTTCAGATGGGAACTATGAGAAGATAGGAGGCCCCACTCGAGGGGAGGAGCTTTTCAAGGAAGACCTGCCTCCAGCTTTTGGAGGAAGCCATCTAAGAGGATCACGTGATGGCAAGCTGAGAACCTGGAGTAAGAGAGAGGCATAGTAGAAGTCATTCTGGGGTCTCTTTATAACTGATAATCTACTCATATTTGATACGGTTTCAATTTGTTAATCTACAAGCAAGGTCTGTTTCTAAAGAATTAATGTCCTGGTGCTAAAGAGCTGTGGTGCTTCCAGGGAAGGGTTGGATGGCTAATCAGAAGATCGGCAGTTCATTGTCCCCAGCTTCTTCTGGGACACAGATGGGCAAACGATTTGCTGAAGGATTTACAATCGCAGAAGCCCCCT
The DNA here is from genome assembly GCF_000313985.2 of Echinops telfairi. NCBI lineage: Eukaryota > Metazoa > Chordata > Mammalia > Afrosoricida > Tenrecidae > Echinops > Echinops telfairi. The sequence continues at coordinate 2,607,525 of NW_022111324.1, read as the reverse complement.
ATAGGGTAACTGTAAGTCAGTGTGACCGATTTTATGTCACCTTGCACTTGTGTAGGGGTGGGATTCAACCTGTCAATCATGTCTGACAATGCCTCCTGGGAGCTGTGGCCTTTCTATAAGAGAGACACTGGGGACTGTCCTCTCTTTCTCTTGCCCTTCACCTTCTAGGACTTGCTGGGACTCAGCATTGACTCCTTAGGATGGTCTCCTGTGGGCCTCTAACCCTGAGAGCCAACCACGGAGCGTGTGTGCCCTTCCATATTTCCAATGACCTTTGACTCATGCTACCCTGCACCCACTGGCCTGTGATCTTCCTACACCCCACTTCTCCGTTCTGCATCATCAACCTCCCACTCTGTGAGTCTGAAGAAGGCTCTTACTAGCAGAGGGCATATGGATGAGTTGGACTGAGCGGAAAGGCCTTCTTGATATAAAACTCTTTCTTATACAGAGATGAGTGTCACTGGTTCTCTTTCTCTAGATATCCCTACTTAACACAGCCAGAATCCACTTGATTGCAGTGGGTTGACTTCCTTAGTAGCTCTGGATGGAGTAGTGGGTTACATGTTGGATTGTGAACCACAAGGTCTGTGGTTTGAAGCTCCCAGCTTTTCTGTGAAGGAAAACGGAGCCTGTCTGCTCCCACAGAGATTCACAGTCTTGGAAACCCCAGAAAGGCACAGGCCGGGCAGTGTTTTGCTCTGTGGCACAGAGGGTTATTACGAGTGGGAACGGCCTCCATAGTGCCTACCCATGAGAACACGAGTTGGCATGAGCTCCATAGGAGTGAGTTTTAGTGGAAGTCCTCCTTTGAAGGATTCTGCCATCCTGCATTTTCACCAGGTTGACTGTAGGGGGGAAACAGAAGTTTAAAGAGGTAAGAATAGGCCTGTCGAGTGGATGACGTAAGGCTTCCCAACACAATTCCCAGAGAACCACCCTGGAAGAACGAGCAGTATGGTGTCGGGATGGAAAAAAAAGCCAGTGCCACTTTCCTGGCTTTTTTTTTCTTTCTTTTTGTTAAACCAAGGGGCGTTTCCACTTTTATAGGATATTTTCATTATAAGTCCCCAGTGATCATCTTTGTCCTTAGATGATATCCAACAGGAAAAACCAAACAAAGTCACCCTGACTGTCTGAAGCTGACTTCTCCGCTTTAATGCCCTCAAAGCTGTCATTTTGATTGGCCCTTCTGTGGGAAGCAAACTAACCAGACCAAGATAAGGGCACTGCTGAGAGAACTCCTCGGAGACCATGCACTGATTGTGGAGGCCTAAACACATTCTGTGTGGAAACCCCAGGAGCAGTGCTGTCGTAATTAACATTTTATATACTTATCAAATTCATAAATCCATTTGATAGATACGTACACAAAGTGTGTTTTTATAGGTCTGTACATATATTTATGCAATTAATTCCATGTCTTCTCTTCATGTTTACTTTCAATGCCCAGGTTCAGACCAGGGCTAGTTCACCATCCTCTTCACTGGTCTACCTGCTCTCAGTGTTGTTCTCTGATCGATTGCCTCAGAGCGGTGTGTCTGAATGACAAGTATGCTCCAGGTAAAATCAGTTGCCATTGAACCGACCTTTACTCATGGCAATCCCTGTGCATCAAAGCAGAAGTGTGCTCCATAGCTTTCCAGGGGTTGATATGTTGGCATCTCTCCTGAGTTGCCTTGGGGTGGGTTGCAGTCTCTAATTCTTCAGTTGGTAGCTGAGTGCTTAACCACTGGGGTCAGCCAGAGGTATCCAGGAGGGTCTCGTCACTGGAGGAACCTTTGTTGGGCTATGCTCTCGGGCTGCATGAGAGAACCCAGCTGGTTGCTCATGCCAACTTTTCTAGTTGAACTAAGTACCACGAACTTTACACTCTAACCATGCTACTTTTGGTGCATTCCCTTTCTTTTGACCCCCTCGGGAGTACTCTTTCCCCGGCAGGATTAAGCTGTTAGGAGCCCTGTTGCTGTTGTTAGGTGCCATCCAGTGGTTCTAAGTCACAGCGCAACAGAATAAAACACCGCCCAACCTTGTGCCATTCTTACAATGGTTCTGATGTTGGAGCCCATCCTTGGAGCCACAGCATCAATCCATCTTGTCGAGAGCCTTCCTCTTTTTCGCCCGCCCTCTGCTTTACCAAGCATGATGTCCTTCTACAGTGAACATGCAACAACAAAAAAATGCCCTCAAAGAAAGGCAGAATTAAAACAATACAGAAATGGAAGCTTAGCATTGTACTACTTTCCCCTTAATGCATCTTTCTTTTCAAATCTCTACAGGAAGTGTTGTATTATCTGGGGTGTATTGGGGTCTGCGTCAAAAGATGGAATCAGGACTGCTGGTTGATTTCCAAACATCGGCTAGATGGGAGCTCCGAAGTCACAACTTGCAATTGCTCATGCCCTGCCCTTCCTCTTGGTAATAGGCCCACATGTCTTCCCCTGATAATACCTTTCAACTCATCAGGGAGAAGATGGGAGAGGCAGCCATGTGCCCTAGCTTCCTGATAATGCTACTGCCAGCCTAGAAGGATAGCTGGTTTTTTGGTTTTTTTTTTTCCACCAAGCAATTACTTAAATGGAGTTTTGGCCCTTTTTTCTCTGAAGCAGGACATAACCTTTATTGACATTGTGGCTGCTGCCACATCTGTTAGGCTGACAGAGAGAAGGCGCTGGCCTGATCCTTATGATGGATTTGATGTTGTCAAACCTTGAACATAATTTGTCATGGGGCAAAAGGAAGCCTGTTGCCAGAGGAAGGTCCCCCAATCTGCAAATTGTGGGGGAGGAGGAACATAGTGTCCCTCTTCTCACCATCATCAAACTTTTCAGAGTCACCTCAGAGGGGAACTAAACAGGGGTTTAAGCCTCATTTTGGGAAGGGCTGCTTGCTCTTGCCAGCTGTTAATCATAGCAACTGGAAGCAACTCGCAATGTACTAGGAAGAAAATGTCCCCTGAACCTGCAGCAGGAATTTGTAAATCTATCTCCCAGAGACAAGAACACAAGAAGACAAGGAGAAAGAAAGTCCCCCAGGCAAGATCTGCTGAACAGACAGCCATGGATGGAGATTCACATCAGTCGGTGCATTTTGTGTTATAGGGTCTGCATCGGCGACCGGTTCAGAGCATTCCTCCTCCATTCACCGTGTGCATGTTGTGCAATAAACCTCTGTCTGTGCCCACAGTCTTGGACATCCCCACTCCAGTACAGAATACTGTGAGACTTAGCGATCTTAGCAGGGCTTGGCATCCAAAGGAACAGCTGTAGTTACAGACCATCCTGAACTGAGGTCCTCGAGAGGCAATAAAACACCGAGGAGATGCTATCGCATGGATTTGGAGCATGTCATTCCCTTGAAAGTCAAGGAGACAGCTGATTTAAAGTTTCCAGCTAGGTCACAGAAAAGTCAGCGGCGGCTGCATCCAGCTGAGTTCAGAGTTTGAATATTTATGGTGTCAATCTGAAATCCAGATAACCACAAATAATATAAATCCATTAACTTCCCCTCTGCAAGAAAAGCTTTCTGGCTGCTAATGCCTTGATTGCTAGGTTACCACAGTACTGGTGTATGGATTTCTGGCGTTGGGGGTTTAGGTCTCTTTCACTCTCTCCCTCTCTTCCTCCCTCCTTCCCTCCTCTTCTCCCTCTACCCCAGGATTCCACAATTATACCAGCCTTCCCGCAGCTGATGGAGGTAACTGCTAGGAAAGTTAGGCACGGACTGCAATGTGGGAACATCTGCCCTTGCTTCCCTTGTCTGTCCTCAGTACTTACAATTGAAATAATATTGTTTAGGAATTCCACCTGAGGACCACAGTGCTGGATTTTTCAGTGTTTCTGTCATTGGCATATATATCACCTGGGCCAAACACGCCGCCCCCGCCCCCACCATGAACTAAATAAAATGTTTGCCATCAAATAATAATCATGTATTACAACGGCCAACACACATTTTGTTGCCTCAATTTTAGTCTATTTCTGGGTATATTTGAACTACTGATTCAAAAAATGACACTTGATTTCTTCTATCAGCTCCAGTTTTTAAGATACAGAATCTATGTCATATCCCACTTTTCACTCAGCTCACCCATAAAAAATCAAAATATTTTAATGTAGTGTTAGCTAGTCTGAGATAGAAGAAGTTTATTCTGGCTTTATTTAAAGTAGCTTGTGCAGTACTAAATATTTAGGTCAAGTTATACTTCACAGGAGTCCTTTAATCCAAAGATATATTTGAACAGTGCAAATTAGTTGAACTTAGAATTTCCCCCAAGTACCACTTTACCTTTATTAGGATCTGAATAGCAGGCATGTCCAATTTGCTATCTTAAAAAGGGTCCAGAAATAAGAGTTACTGAACAATAAATAATGAGCTCGGGTAGCTTAGTGGATTATATGTTTGATCACTGAACAGAAACTCAGTGCTTCGAGCCCCCCAGCTTCGCTGCAAGTGAATGAGACTTTCTGCTCCCATAAAGATGTACAGCCTTGGAAACCTAGCAATGTTTCTCTCTATCTGACAGGGTGAATGTGAGTCATAATTGACTGACCAGAAATAAGTTTGGTACAATCAATATCCAACTGTTCTGAAACCCAAAATCAGTCGGTCAGAGTTGAAACTCCTGATTTAAAATTTAAATTTTCCAGTCTTGTTATAAAATGGCACAGCATCTCTACCTGTGCACAGAAATTCTTAAGAGTTAGATTTTTTATTATAAAGAAGCTTGAAGTCATCTTTACCTTTAAAACATCTAACATGGATTAGTCATTGACTTCTATATATTAAACTGTGCTCTGTAATGTTGACTACATAATTCAAAGATGAAAAATTTAGATCTTCAAAATGCTCATGAAAATAACTGTGAAGTCTTACATTTTTGACACTGAATTGTCCTCACACATTTCATACGTGTACCTTTTCAATTTTCTTTTGCATTGCCCACTCTTCTCAAAGCTGTTCTGGCTTCTCATAGCTGTTCAATTTCTGGTTTCTGTATATATTACATTGCCTTCCATACCCAAAAGAAAAGCCCTCTGCTGGTGGTGTAGTGGTTACAGATTGTGCTACAATCCATGAAGTCAGCAGTTCGAAACCACCATCCACTCCACCAGAGAAAGATGGATTTTCTATTCTCATAAAGAGTTACAGTCTCTGAAACTCACAGGAGCAATCCTACCCATCCTATTCGGTTGCTATGACTCAGTTGCTATAAGTCAGCATTGACTTGATGGCATTGAGTTTAGTTTTGTTTGTTTAGTAGCTGAAAATATAGTGCTATAACATATTTAAGAAACTAGAGTTGATGTGGTCTATCCCATACAAGATTCTGAATCAAAAAACCCTAGAAATAGGCTTAATCACCAAGACACCAAGGGGGAAAATGTTTCTGCTCTGTGTTGTCTGTTTTAGACTAAACCTGAAGGCAGTAATAAATAAAAATGCAAATACTTTGCAAAATAGGTGGTGCTTTCCCACAAAGTATATTTCTGAACTTGACAACAACTCTGTACAATAAATCAAAAACAAACCATGATAGGTAGGTTTATTATTCTAACCTGGCCAATAAACACGTATGGGATTAATAAGGTTTCACTTTAATTGAAGGGCAAAAAGAAAAATGGCTCAGAGAACCTTGCCTTTCTGTCTGTTGCTCTCTGATGATCAGACCAATATGCGGCTGCCTTAGCTGGTTCTCTGTCTCAACTTGCAAGCTACACTACCTGTGGGACACCCAACCTTTGGACTGTGTCGCTATGGCTTGAAGTTTCTTCGAGACCTCCTTCACCACACTGCTGGTATATACATCACTTGAACTAGGGACTGCTGGACCCTGTCATCTGGCTGACTGTAGGTGACCTGCCCTGCTATTTGCTGCCTGAGATAGTTAGTTTATTGTGCCAGCCTGGCTGATAAGCACATGTGGGATTAATTGAAGGGCCGAGAGATAAATGGCTTGGCGAGCCTTGCCTTTCTTGTCTCTCGCTCTTTGATCATCGGACCAGTGCACGGCTGCCTTGCTTGTTCTGTGCCTCAATTTGCAAGCTACGCTACCTGTGGGAGACCTAACGTCACTGTAATTTGAGGTTCCTTCAAGACCTGCTTCACCACACAATTGGAATTTCATCTCTTGAGCCGGGGACTGACTGTTGGTGACCTGGCTGATTGTTGGTGGCCTGCCTTGCTGTTTGCTCCTTTTACTGGGATAGCCTAATTCTCTCTATAGAGGACTACCTGGCGGCCTTCAAGACTTGAAGGACTGCCAGTGTCTCACATATGTATAACACATTTGAATTGTACTGAGCCATTTGCACTGCTTTATAATTTAACTGTTTATTTATTGTGTTATCTATCTATCTATCTATATAATTATATATAGATTATATCTATCCATATAATTATATATAGGTTATTATTATTGCTAATAAAAAATATATATATATATTTATTAGCAATCTGGTCTTGTCTCTCTAGCGAACCCTGTCTAACACACTGCCTGTAGCTGGATTGCCTGTATTGCTCTACAAAAGACTCATCTGTCTGCTGCCTTAACTTGTACCCAGCAGCCCTTGTGAGTTGAAGGACTACCAGTGTATTGACTGGCTCACGGAAGTGAGTTGAACTGAGCCATTTGTACTGCTCTGTGGACTAATTAGCTGTTCATTTCTTCCTGTTGTATCTATCTATCTATCTATCTATCTATCTATCTATCTATCTAATCATCTATCTATATCAATCATCTATCTATCATCTATCTATATCAATCATCTATCTATATCAATCATCTATCTATATCAATCATCTAGCTATATCAATCATCTATCTATCATCTATCTATCTATCTATCTATCATAAGTGTCCTGGTTTTGTTTCTCTAGAGAACACTGTCTAGCACACCAACTCTCACTGCCATTGAGTCAATGGTGACTCCTAGTGACCCAAAAGGACAAGGTAGAACTTCCCCTGTGAATTTTTGACAGTAACGCTTTTATTTTTTAATTGGGATTATATACACATATCATTCACATCAAGTAATATTATACAATTGCTACCACAATTAGTTTCTAAACATTCTTTTCCTTCTTGGGCTCTTTGGCATTGCTTGCCTCCCCCCTCATTGTATTATCCCTCATCCACCCCACCCCACGCCCACAAACCTTTATTCTACTTGCTGTCTCTGTAGGTTCATCAATCCTGGGGTTCATATACCGAAACGCAGGAAAACATAGAACACAACTTCAGGAGGGTGACCCAAGGACATAACCCAGCTGAGATTAACTCGAATATGAACAACAACAACAAAAACACACACACACCATTTAAAAAGCAAACAAACAAAATGTTGAAAACCAGATGAAGTCTAGTGTGCATCCGAGGGAGGATCAAGTGACCAGGTTTTAACTGCTCAAGTCAGGTTTGTCCCTTTGACCTTCCATACTCTTCTCTCCAATGCATTCCGTTCAGTGACCGCCTTCCTCCCATCCTCTATTGTGGACAGAGGGAGATCACTGGAGGCTTCTTTCCTGAGTTCCCATAAATGTATCTTGGGCTCCCACTGTCACCTATAGGATTCTGGAAACTGGATGCTCACTTTTAGGCTCGGATACTCTTCCCTCCTTAGAGTTTGGATTATATGATCTACAATCCTTTATACATTTAATAACTAAAGATACAAAAAAAATACCTGTCAAAATAGGTCTCCAGATGCTCCCTGTGTGTCAAAATGATGAGGACTTCTGTTTTAGTGGGACACTGGTCTTGGTACTGTTTCTCCTCTTTTCTCTCCCCCTGTGATTATTATTCTACCAGGCACCAGGAGAGATAGAAAGAACAGGAACAGGTATTAGCTTATGAGAACTTGGAGTGTACAGCCAAAATTTTTTGAACATAATCACAATGCATTGTGGCAAGTATTATATCAGTTAAATAAAAGGAGAGGTTTCTTAACGTCAGCATTACCCTTTGCAGACAAGCCTTTAAACTACAGATTCATTTTCTGCCCTTATGCCCTGGGGTGATACTATTTTATCTGACAGTCAGGCACCATGTAATTTCTTCACTGCATTTTCCTATGTCACCCATATCTTCTCTGTTCCCTTCCTTTGGGTGAGTTATCTGAGCAGGGCCTTGATGTAAGAACTAATTGTTCTTAAGTTGGAGCTAGGATTTAGTGAGAACCCCAAACCCATTGCTGGATCTGTTTTTGTTTTTAATCTTCCTTTGCTCCCTTTCAAACCCTCCCTGTTAATTTATGGTATCGTCTTTGATTAGACCTTGGTACTAATTTTTTAAAGCTCTGTTGAGAGAGGGCTATTGGGCCAATATAGGCTAACTCTGTATTATAGTATCTGAATTGTTCCCTTATACAGAATCAACGCTTTCACAGCTGGAAGCTATTTACACAAGCAATGAAGCTTAATTTTCAGGGGAAATTTACAATAATAATCACTGAGCATATCAGTCACAGGTTTTCCAAAACAATACATGTTTAAATACAGCATATAGGACATTGATGTGGCAAGACCATGATTGTCTACTTAGCAAGAGTTCAACAGTATTGGTACAGTTGTCTTCTGCTTCCTCAGACACCATGTGTTTTCCATCTTAAGTCCTCAGGTTACAAATGTATTTCAGTCAGAGGCCGGGTCACCCAGTGTAGTTTCCACATTGACTCTCACTGACACAGCCTCTGGGATATGCGTGTGCCTTAAAGATCCAGGATTCAGTGTCTCAGTGTTCCACAGCACCTAGCTTGTGTCCCCAGGATGCACCCAGAAGCCTGGTTCAGTGTGGCTCATCCAGTACACACCACCAGGAACACTCCCCCACTAGGGTCCCCAAAGGCATTTACAGTCATTCTTCCCCCCAACTTTTCCTATCAACAGATATGCATTTTGCTCCCTTTCCCCTCTCCTGACTTGTTTTTCCCATCAGTATCCCTCATCCCTCCGATAGGGGCTATCTACCTGTCCAGGGGGACTTATGACAGTAACTCTTCATGGAAGTAGAAGACTCAGTCTTTCTCCAGCAGAGCTTCTGGTGGTTTTGAACTGCTGACCTGTTAGATCACAGCTCAACTCTTAACCACTATGCCATCATGGCACCTTAATAAAGGGGGTTACTAAAAAAATTATAATGGGAATTATTATACCCTTTCCAACCTTTTTCTTTGGTGGATGAGGAATTTGTCATTCAGCAATCAGGAAAGGAACACACAGCCAAGTTAAGAAGAACTTGAAGCTCTTGATCCAAGAGTCTTAAGTGGGGAACAACTCACCAAGCAGCAGGGGGCTAAGAGCCCTCACTCAGGGAAGGTTTCAAGGTGACCTGGTTGGAAGAGTTGGGAAAACAGAACCAGCCTTCAGCTAGGAGAAAACCTGCAGTGGCAGGATTTGAGCTCCTGGGAGCTCTATATAGCTTGGTGGTATATAGGAGCCAAAGATGGCCTCTGTGCCTCAGTACCAAGTTATTTATTCATTTCTTCATAGCAAGTTAAGGCCAATGCCTCAAAGTCACATTTTAGTTTTCACATATCCCCACAGAACCAAATCTACGTTTTCATATACCCAATTGTTTTAAAGGCACCAAGATGGTGGTGTTGGGTAAATGTTTTAGTACTAATCACAAGGTCAGTAGTTCAAAATCATCAGTGGCTCTGTGGAAGAAGGATGAGGCTGTCGGTTCCCATAAAGATTTTTAGCCTTTGGAACCCCGTACAGGGTCCCGAATGCATTGGATTCAACTTAATGATAGTGGCATTTGGGGGGTGGGGTGGTAATTGTTTCAAAAATAGCCCAAATGCATAGATTTTTGCCACTAAAAGTCTGGCTCCTTTATATACCTTGAGTAGTTTTGTCCGACATCTGAAAGTCCTGGGTAAATAAGAGCCCGTGGTTACAAGGATCGTAGGGTGTTGCAGCCCCATGGAGTTCACTGATCCAGAAACTTCCCACATTACTGCTCGACATGGCCTAGGCACACATAAGGCTTCTCCTTTCCCTCTCTTCTTTCTCAGAGCGTCCAAACTACCCCAGAAGGGTCTACTTCTTCTGGTAGCTCCCTGTGCGATTTGCCTCTGGAAAATCTCCTGCTGCTGGAAGGTGGTAGTGGTGAGGGGGTGACAAGGTCACCTTGATCATGCAGCTGTCCACATGACAGCTTACTGTGCAACACATGTGTTCATAGTTTCTGCTTTGATCAGCCCAAATCTTCGTGTTTGCTGTACTCATCTGAGTTGTACGACTCAACTCAAGACTCAGTAGTTTTCACTTCACAAACATTGCTTATACTGTGTTAGTCTGGGTAGACCAGAGAAACAAATCCACAGACACACATATGTGTATAAGAAAGAGATTTTATATACAAGAGCAATTGAACATTGAGAAAACATACCAGTCCAGTCCAGATGAAGTCCATAAGTCGGATATTAGCCCATATGTCCAACAGCAATCTATAAAGTCCTCTTCAGACTCACAAAACACATGTAATGATGCCAAATGTAGAAGATCACAGGCCAGTGGGTAGAAAGTCTTTGGCTCTAGTGGCATTGGAAACATCTCAGTGCTGGCAGGGGTCTCTGCATGGCCTTTCCAACAACCAGGGATGCAGCAGGGTGGGTCCATGTGTCTTGTCAGCTGCTATATCTCCCAGAGTGTGGCAGAGAGTCTCCCACCTCTAAGGAGGAAAATTCAGCAATTCCCAGAATCCTTAGGGGAAGGCCATGCCCACACAGAGATCTCCTTGGCCATATCCTGATTAACAGCCTAAACTCCACTCCTACACTCTTAATCCTCAAATTGACACTAGATTATGTAACTACCACACATACTAAGCCTGATCCCACTGAGTTAATTATAAGTTTTACTGATGAGCCATGGCGATGGAGCGGATTATTAGTTAGGCTATGAGCTATGAGGTTAGCAGTTTGAAACCACCAGCCCTTCAGCAGAAGCAAGATGAAGCTATAAAGTTTTATAACCACAGAAAGCCACAGAGGCAGTTCTACCTGTCCTCTCTGGTCCCTATGAGTCGGACCTGACTCTGGCAGTGGGTCTGAGTTTGATGGGATAGAGCAGGGGTTCCCATAGGGTTTCCAAGGCTGGAACTTTTACAAAACCAGATGGACACACCTTCGTCTTGCAGAGCCATTGGTAGGCTTGAACTGTCCACCCTTAAGTTAGCAGCCAAAATGATTAACCATTATACTACCAGGTCCCCATGTCTGGAAGACATGTAAAACTTGACAATTATTCTCTCCTGCCTACCTCACAAACTAGCATTATTAATGGTTGGTCTTGTGTGTTAGACACTTGAGGGTGCATGGCAAAAGAGGGATAACCTAATATGCTAGCATCAGGAAAATTACAGCCTTAGGTGAAATGATGCAGCTCAAAACTAAAAACTTCTAAATAATGAATCAACCGGGCAATGTTACAGGATCAAAAAACCAAGTACCCTCACAAACATACTGACGTATGACACATACAAAGTCCTTGTAAAGCATGGGTTCTCCAGCAGAGAACTGGCATTTTCAACACCCTTTGTGCACTGGAATGACGCACTTAACATTGCTTTAAAGTGCAGATTTCTAGGCTCCCGTCTGTTGCGTGTTAGTCTGCGTTAACTATAGAAACAAATCTAGAGACCCTCCTATGTGTGTAAGAGCTTTATATCGAAGAGTAACTGTATATTAAGAAAACATCCCAGCCCAGTCCAGATCAAGTCCATAAGTCCAATATTAGCCCATATGTCCAACAGTCTATAAATTCCTCTTCAGACTCATGCAATACATGCCATGACACCGAATGCAGGAAAATCACAGGCCAGTGCGTGGAAAGTCTCGTGGTTCCAGTGGTGGTGGTACCATCGCAGTGTTGGCCGGGGTCTCCACATGGCTTCTTTAGCTCCATCAACATAGCTCCATGTGGCTTGTCAGCAGGAAGATAAGCCGATAGAGTGTTTGGCTTCTAACATTGTGCCTCCAAATGAGGTCATCAAGCATCGACCTGAGACAGGCAGACTCCACCCCTTCCTCAGGTTGACAATAGATTACGTCACTGTCACAGTGGGAATGTACACAAACTTAGATTTGGCTTTTAGCGGGGATTAGCAGACCTTTAACTTCTGATTAAACTTGTCTGGAGAAAGTCCTGGGCAGCTAATATGTATCCCCGCTGGTTTTAATGTGCAGTCGGAATTAAGAATCACTAGTTTAGAGATTCTGATTCTCTAGATTCAATAACTTGGCTCTTTAAGAGATTTTTATGCAGACTAATAAGTCAAATTTCCCACAGCACTTATTTGCTGGGCGCCAATTTAAGTACTTCCTACATATTAGCTCACTTATGCCTTACAAGTCTGAGGAAACAGTGCATTTACTATGCCATGTTACAGCCAAGGAAACTGAAACCCCAAACCAACAAACAGTTAAACAACGTGGCCAGAGCCACTAACAAAACTCGTGGCAGAATTGGGATTCAAACTCAGGTCACCACAGGTTGGAAGTGACATCATGTGGTCTCCCTGGAATTTAGGGGTCATTCCTGTGAAAATTGAGATCAGGGACCCATTAATAAAACCAGTGCTTCTACTGCATCTGTGCATTTACATTCAGATGCATTTCCATTGTTTTAGGGGATCTGTGAAATTAATAAGATAGACGGACTCCCTCCGCCTCTCAGTGTCATTCTTAGGGAAGAGAATTTTAAACTTTAGGAACTTCTTATAAAGTCCTAGTGTAATTTTTTAAAAGGAAAAGCAAGTCTGTGCAATTAAAGACGATTTGCTTTGTTGATATGTCACTTCCTATTCTTAAGGCCAGGAGACCTTTTAAAGGCTTATTTTAAATCTCAAATTGCTGCTCAAACAGTTAGTATGTTGTACAATGTAACATTTAGATGAGTTCAGCCTAAATAAATCAGAAAAGTATCATTTACATAGCCTTCCAAAGAATGCCGCCTTGGCACAGGAGAGGGACAGCTCTGCCTTGTATATCTGAAAGATGCCTGAAATAGATTTCAAAGCCCAAATGATTTGTAGTCTTCATTTTCTGATAACCTTAATGCAGGACTATAAAAATGTAAGTCATCCCTTCTCCCCACCCCCCCCACCCCCAGCCACACACACAAGAAAATGTCTCTCAAGGAAATGTAAACGACTCTCATTTCTGGATATGAAGGTTTGAACAAGAAGCAACAGGTTTAAAAAGAATACATTCATACATTCATTGTGTGATTGCCAATGATATATTTAGTGACTATAATTTAGCCAGTTTGGGGCCAAATACAATGGGGTTACCCATAAGACACAACTCCTTCTGATTGGCTTGTAAGATACTTGACTTCTCACTTTTAGACAATGCTCTCGTTCCTCCTCAGGAAGCTGTTCAGGCTCTGGGCAGATTCCCAGCAAGGCTCTTAGATCCAGAGACAGGGGTCAATGTCGTTAACCTTGATATTTGCTGGACCACATGCAATTCAATTCAAGAAAATAAAAACAAAAATTAAAAAAAACATCAATCAACAAACAAAAGTAAGCATCGATCCTGCAGTGGGTAAAAGTCACCTTCATTTCCAGAGGACTGCATTGTCAGTGGGGACCTGGTGGCAGAGTGGTTACACACTGAAGTGCAATCCATAAAGTTGGCAGTTTGAAACCACCAGGGATTCCATGCGAGATAGATGGGCTGCCTGCTCCCTTAGCGCATTACAGTCTCAAAAACTCATGGAAGCGGTTCTACTCGTCCCCTAGGGTTATGATGAGCAAGAGTGGACTCGATGGCAGTATGTTTGGTTTGGGGTGTGTGTGTGTGTGTGTGTGTGTGTGTGTGTGTGTTCACTAATGCTGACCTGAGAAAAGTGTGTTCCAATTAGGTGAGAAGTCCTCAACACCTCCCTTCCAATCTAGAGCCTCACACTACTGCCAAGGCCTCACTTCTACCAGAGACCAAATCTGCCCAAATTGCCTAACAAGGTCCTTTTGGTCTCTGGGTGGTGCACACTGGTGACTTCATGGAAGGTTAACAGTTCAAACGCCCTCCAAAGTCTCATCGAAGAAACGCCTCTGTGCTTCATTGCAGATTGCATCCAAGAAAGTCCTACGGTGCTTCAGTCTACTGTACAAGGCGTGATAGACCGTACATTGGATTGGAATTGATGGCAGTGGATTTGGTTGTGCCCAGGATTTAGTACCAGAAGTTTCGAGTCCTAGAAAAGACCGCAGCCTCTGCCAAACAAGGAGAATTGGTTTGTTTGCCCCCCCGCCCCCCATCGCCTGACATTGTTTAGATGAAAGTGAAGCGGTGTCAGTCAGATGGTTTGTAAAGAACATCTGGGAAGAGTTGGTGGCTATAAATCACACGCCATTGGGCATGCTTACCTAGCATTACCTTCATGTCTACATTATGGCAGATTTCCATCCCTGTCTTAAAACCGGTTCTTTTAGGGACAAAGCCACTGCGACAGCACAAATAGTGAATCGAGACAAATGAGGATGGTTCAGCTAAGACCAGCATTGCTTTTTCAAGCACCCCAATAATCCATGATGATCTACTGGCCATGCCTAAATCCATACAAAAATGGCTGGTACCAGTACTTTTTGGCTCTGATTGTGGGGAAACGGTCTGAAACTGTTCCCACCAGGGCAACCTTATCCTGCAAAGGAAGCATGGATTGGGATTTATACCGAAAATCTACCCCAATCAAAGGGAATGGGCAGCCATTCATGCGTCTTTGTGTCTCATAAATCACTAGCTTCCATACTTGAAAACCTGAAGTCAAAACACTCCGGCAGAATTGAGAGATGGTCGCTTTGCCTTTGGCAGCGTGATACGAGAGTCATTTAAAGAGCAGGTACCAACAGCCCTGCCGACTGTGTGTCATGTCATCCATCACTCGAGACTAAACCAACAAGGCGTGAAGAGATGGTTGCAGGAACTCTTGTCAAAGAGGTCAGACCACTTCATCAAGGAAGCAGGCCCATGTTTAGGATGGCACACCAATAGGAAGGGATGAGTGGGGCCGATTCATAAGGGCTTCCTGTCTCGACTGGGAAGGAAAAGCTCAGGAGGCAGAAGCATACCTTTACATGTGGGGCATCAAACTGCTTGAAAAGGTGCTCGCCACGGAAAAATACCCTTCTACACTTCTTCCTACCTGTTGGACCTTCTCCTTTTTTTCGGTGATTGTCAACAAGTGATGTGATCCTCTTGACAAGTTGAGAAGTGGGGCCATTTTCCAATCGAATTCAACGACACTGTGGAAGAGACTTGACCACTGACCCGTCCCTGGTAAGGTGACCCTACTCCTGGCCGTGTTCTGCCTCTAGGCCTCTAGATGGGGACAGTGGGGGATTGGGCCATTGCTCATATCGCATTGGACTTTTAGAGTTGAGGAAGATTTAACATGTACCCAGTCTAGCCCACACACCCCAGCCCTCATTTTATAGAGGTGTAAGATGTGAGTTCCCCAAAGGAATTTATGAGCTAAAATATTGTGGTCAATTAGCCACCTGGAAAACACAAATTTTTCTTTGACAGCACTATATTTTTATTCTGATGAGGTCAACATGAATACCTTTTGCTAAAAAATACAGAAACTAACAGGAAAAATATTTAATTTTTTTTTAGTCTACATGAAATTGACATGAACCCATACTATGCCTGAACCATAGAGGCTCAGAAATTTGTTGAATAGATGTGACACGAATGCAGGAAGAGTTCATATAAAGCAATGACAATAAACTGTATTGAGAAAGAGTGATTTGCAAATAAGGGTAGCTAACATTTATTAGGACATCGTTGTGTACCTCAACAAAATCTGACATGCTTTACATGCCTTAACATATTTAGTATCACTCACACTTTACAAGTTTTAGCCCTCATTTTATTGAGCAATAAAGAAGTGAAGCTGGACATCTAAGTCATGTAGTCAATAAGTATTATGACACAAGAGGTGGCTTGACTCCAGAGCTCCAGAAGGTAAACCACATCCACTATGCTGTACTCTTACTTGTGACACTTCTCTGTTATCCAAATATTGAGACGCCTCAGTAGTCTACAAATAGAATCAAGAAAACAAGGGGAAAGTGTATTTGTGTAATGAAGCCCGAACCCTAATTCAGTTATGTTGATAACTTGTCTGAGACAATCTTATCCTCCTTTGAGACTGGTTGGCACAAACTCTGGGAAAATTGGAGATGATGAATAGACATTTAATCATAGCATCTCCAATGTGGTGAAAGATAGAGGGAGTTTTAACTCCAGTGGTTTAATATCAGTAAAGAAAAGTAACAAAAATTCAGCAGAATACATCATGTTACTTTAATATGATGAAAAATTATATAAGAATAGCATTCTAACCCTTTCCATAAACGTAGCAATTTCTACTATGTCTCCTGCAAGGTTTGCACTTACTCCTCACCTGTTACCTATTGACTATTTATTACCTGATATTTAGCATATGCAGCAATAGCAAAAAATGTATTCAACTCTATCTCACACGAATGACATACATCTGGCAGAGACAAACATTAAACTGTGTGAGAACAATAATGCTATCTGTGATGGTTAGAATTATGTATCAACTATACTTGGCCATGCTTCTCAGTGGCTTGGAAGTCATGTATTAATATAATTTGGCAGTTATAGATTGCTGTAGTCACCTTCCATTTTGTAAACTAAAGTGACCAACATCCATTTTCTCATAATACTGATTGCAACATCCTGACATGGTCTCTGGAAAGTACCTATGTTGATAGGTGATGGGTGGTATATTTCACTAGGAGGACACTCCCAACAAAATGACCATATTAGTTATCCAAATAGATCTGTCTTACTCTAAGTCAATGGTCATAGAGCAGGGTAAGTCAGTAGATACGCACGTAACAAGGCAATAGGGGCATATTTTCTCACTGTGAGCAAAGATAACTAAATGTAAAATAGAGAAAACAAGAATTATCCCTGTGCTGTTGTATTGAAATCAAATGTTTCCAGGTGAACACATGATGCTTTACACACACACACACACACACACACACACACACACACACACACAACCTTCGGGACTATCTATTGTAAAGGCGTGACAGTAAGGACACCCCAACAGCAGTGAGCACATCTAGCATCCAGATATTGGTTTCTAGATACCATTCTTTACTAAAAAGAACCACGTAGTTTGGAAACCATGATCCATGTTAGGACTGGGTTAGGAAAAGGCTTAGGTGTGCATTGAATATCTTGTGCCAGAAAGCAAATTCATGCTCACAGAGTGATTGTTGCATGTGAAAAAGACATAGAAACTACCTGTACCCTTTCCACTAATCCTGCAGCAGTTTGAGGCATGGAAAATAAATAATAACGGTAACTGATAATCGCTCGCTGCCATGAGTCAGTGCGGACCCATCGTGACCGCTTGGGGAGTAGAAAGTCTAGGCTTTCTCCTGCAGAGCTGCTGTTGGTTTCAAACTGCCAGCCATGCAGATCACAGGCCAGTGCGTAACCACTACACTGCCAGGACTCAGATGCCTATCAAATTAGAATTGTCATGCTCACCTGCATACATGCCTACATACATTTGCAGTTTTATGCAGAATTTTTATGGAGTTTCAAATGATCTTTCTACAAAATATTTATTAAATGTAAAGGAGAGAAGCAACATAACACTGAAGGAGTCTGACAGAGACAACATTGATAAAATAATCAGAGTGAACCCCCCAGAAAGGAAACAAATTACAATTGTATGTAGTCTCATAGGCTACAATGAAAAGACACAAAACTATTTCTGATAGCCTTGTCAAAGTTAAACAATCTAAATCTCACCATGAGAAAGAACCGAACCTAAACTTACACAGATTCAAAAAAATCAATTGGCTTTAATATTTACCAAAATTAATTGGATGTGTTTTCAGTTTTTTTTTTCTTTTTGGCTAAAGATGCCCCGTTTTTATTCCAGTGATATAACAGGACAAAAGGCAAAGTCGGTGCTTTGGAAGTCAAATGCCGCTGTAAGAAAGCTCGCCCCACTTCCAACGCCATTCACTGTCCGCGGTATTCACGTGGAGCCTGACTTTTGTAAATCGAGTCATGTGAAATGTATTTATCCATAACAAGCCAGAAAAAAGCAAGAATCCTGGGTAAAGCTCTGCAGACATAATTATTAATTTATATTTAACCAATAAAAAAAGCTGGGGCTGACAGGGGGGCAAGATGGCTAGAAACTTACACCAAACTGAAGTGCGGGCTGAAATCTGGTGCTTTTAAGAAACTCGGATGATAAAGTTGTGTTTTCTCATAGTAAAAGAAAGATTGCTAAGAATTTATCTGACTCCATCATCCTGATTCAACTCCCCTCCTTCCCTCTGTCTCTCTCCACTCCTAACAAGTACAAGGGAACCATTATCTCCAGCACATACAGCCACAGGGGAGAACAGGGGCCGGACTTGAGGGTGGGAAAAGCCACGACATGTAAATATACATAGGTCTATGGTTTCCTTCATTCTTCTTGACTTTGTAAAGATCTGCGCTTGCATCTATTATCATGCTCCTAAAGCCTGAAGATAATTATTTAACAATTCTTCTGGAGCTGATGTGTTGATGAATGATTTGTTGATTTTTATTTGTCTCAAAATATTTTTATTTCGTGTCCATTGTGGAAGGATATGCCTCTGGATACAGATTGGGATGTTTACGGTTTCATGTTTTTGGTCCCTTCTGTACTTAGAAAATATTGTTCCATTGCTTTCCGGCTTGCATTGTTTCTGTTGAGAAGTTGGTGTTCCCTCATGCTCTGTCCCCAAATGTCCCTCCACCTCATTGGGATGCTATGGAGATTTTCTCCCTATCACTGATTTTCCGCAGGCCAATATTAATGTGCCTTGAAGGTGGTTTCATTTGATTAATAAAATTATTCTACACATTGAAAACACTCTATAAACCACAAGACAAATAAATTCACATAAAGAAATAGCATAATCAAACTGCAAAAATTCTCTATTACCATCATCATCATTAAAACATTTGCTCTCAAGTAAATGCCAGTGTCATGTGACAGAATAAATAACAAAAAATGTCAATTATAAATTTTAGGAATTATTTGCTATGAACCAGTCTATGAGTAGAAGCATATTGAT
Source organism: Echinops telfairi (assembly GCF_000313985.2). NCBI lineage: Eukaryota > Metazoa > Chordata > Mammalia > Afrosoricida > Tenrecidae > Echinops > Echinops telfairi. Next base: position 2,588,400 of record NW_022111324.1, on the reverse strand, counting down.
GAATTGCAGGCACTACTTGGATTACAAATATCCAATTTATGGACAACTTTGACTTGACTTTTCTCAACTGAAAAGTCATTTCCTTAGCATCTATTTCAACGCATAGTGACCCTATAGGACCAGCTAAAACTGGCTCTGTGTGTTTTCAAGGCTTTAAATCTTTACTGCTATAGAAAGCCTTATTCTGCTTCTGCAGAGTGGCTGGTGGTTTCAAACTGCTGAACACCTAGGGAGTAACTCACTGTCTAACCCACGAGGCCAACACATTTGTCCTCACTTCGAATTGATCCAACTCCTACTCGCAACAAATTCATTACATCAATTTCATGTGTAACACAAGCAGCTATTAAATCATTAAAAAGGCTTGGAGCCTTTTCTTGCACTAAAATAAGGCTAAATAAGAAGTGGATGTACCTGAGGTACACATTCTTACCGACATGGTTAGCAACATATCTCATTCACATCCAGGGAACTCTCTGTACCTCACGTAAATGACACTGTGAACATGATGGACAGGCAGTTTGAAAGGGTCTCAACTAAGGTTGAGACTTTTCTGTCTCAGAAATAACTTTCAATGGACTCAATTTTGGATATTTGTTCCTCTAGCCAGAGAAAACAGAATATTATTTGCATGTGCCTTCTACTTGCATGCACAAGTAAACATTATTTGATAACTTAAAAAAGTTTGGTCAAAGGATGTCTAAACAGCGTCATTACTAGGGAATCTAAGCTTTCCAGTCAGCAGTCTGTGCAGCGACACAAATGTGAAAGTCTGTCAGGAAAGCATTGAGAGTGGCCAGGACCATTAGCATGGTGTTTCTTTCCTTTATGCAGAGACACCCATTTTCCCTTTTCAACTCATCTCTGCTCTCTCTTGTCTCCAAAGTAATTTTAAGGTGAGATATGCAAGGACCAGAGATAGGCATATAGTGAAAAATTAAGAGTACCGCAGCATGAAGACATTTCCCCCTAATAGTTATCTTCTTAATTATTGCTGTTTCTCCTTATAAAAGATGCACTTATCACTATTTACATCTGTTCTTGGACTCCTTTTTTCTTTTCATCCACCAAGTTCACCCACTGCCAGCAAGGTGATGACGATTCTTGGTTTCCCTATGGGGCAGGATAGAACTGTCCCTTCCCTGTGAGTTTTGGATACTGTAACACTTTACTGGGGTAGAAAGCCCCATCTTTCTCCCTTGTAGATGCTGGTGGATTTGCATTCTGAACCTCGATAGATCACAGCCCAATGCATAACCGCTGTGCCACCAGGACACCTTCCCAAGGTCATGGGAGTGGTAAAGTGAAAGAGGACCAGTGACCTGTGTGCCGGTCTTTGCAAAGAAATACTCTTGTGGCCTGGGGCTGTCAGATGAGTTCTCTAGCTCCCAATTCTCGTATCCTGCAAAGTGACGGCATTGGATTCTCCAAGATCATTAACCACATTTTAAATCAGATGAGGCTTTTCAGACAGAAGACTCTCATCTCTACTTACCGTGCTCAGGTTTCTCTTGACTCTGGAGCTGAAATCAATAGATACACACACCCTATTGTTTGGTGTCTTCAGTCCAAAAACGTGTGCCAACAGAGGGACATCTGCCTTGTGTCTCACCCCTCAGACTCTGACCAGGCACCAGGGCAGTCTCCTCGAGCACTCCTCAAGTGGTATCTTGGTTGGCAAAAATAGCACAGACTCCTGTTTTATTTTGTAACTTCCTGGGCTGGAGTTGTAGACGTTTTACTTCATCCCTTCTTCTTAGTCCACCTCAAGTATCCTTCAGATCGAAACTTCATTCTTAACTGCTCCATAATTCTTCCCTGATTCTTTGAGATTGATTCCCTCCGTCTTATAAAATCGGGGGGGGGGGGGGACAGTTCAGTAATTGATTGTGCTTTTTATGGCTGATTTTAGAACTATATTTATCTTAGTTCATGTTTGTTTTCTCTCCCTAAAAAAAAACCAGTTTAAAAAATGTCCTTAATTGTTTATGTCTCCTACATCTTTTATCACCACTCTGGACAAAAAATATGGGCTAAATAAATGTTTGCTGAAGAACTGAGTCATAAAAATCAGTGGTACAGTATGAAAAGTGTCAGCATATGATGGCAACAAACAAAAGACCTTCGGGACCCTCAATAGAGGGATTTGATTCCCCAAAGATGAAAATCTCCCAATAAATTACCTTCATAATGATCTCAGTACTGAGCTGTGTTGTTTTAATCATCATTCAATTTTATTTGTAAAAACTTAATGTAGAAGATCCCAAATATATACACAAGTAGAGGGAATACTATAAGGAGCTTGCAAGTCCCTGTCAACCAGCTTCAAAAATTATCAACTTATTGCTGATCACCAACATTATTTCACTGATTTCCCCACCTGATTCACATCTACCTCTTCAGCAAGGTATTCACATCTACCTCTTAAGCCCTTGGACTGTATGAGGCCTCCTAAATCATCCATACCAGCTACTGTCCTATGCCTCACCCAGGGGAAGCAATGCCAGCCAGCATCTTAGGGATGGATCACTAATTGTTTGACCAGTAGGTCTCACAAATGGTGTTATAAACATATAAATGGCCCATGGCATCAAAAAGGAACCCTAACCCTGCCTACAGGATCATTATGAAACAAATTCTTGATGACATTACCTTTGATCTGTAAAATGTTCAGTGTACTTTTCAAAAAGATAAGAGTTCTTTTGAAAAATTGTAACAGAGTGATTATTCTATCATATTATTTTTATTGCCTTGCAGAAATTATAACAAAATTAATCTCATAACAATTCTCATTTATTATCTCACTGCTTCCATCAGCCAGGAGTGCACACATGGGCCCTTTGCCCATGGTTTAAAAAGTTGCTGTCAAGAAGTTGGCCAGGGCTGTGGTCTCATCTGAGGATTGAACTGTGGTCTCATGTGAGGCTTAGATTCCTCTTCTAAACGTCTTCAAGTAGATTTTGGCAGAATGCATTTCTTTTCATCTGTTGAACTGATGTTGACTTGCTTCATCAGGGAGCTGAGTGAGTGTTTTTTAATTTCAGCTCCTCTTTTTAAAGAGACACCTGATTAGATTAGGCGAACTCAGTATACACTCCCTTTTGATTAACTCAAAATGAACTGAATAGATATTTGAATTACATGTGAAAAAATACCTTTAGCTTTAAAACATATCTTTAACTCACTGGCATTGAGTCAATTCTGATGCGTAATGATGCTATAGGACAGCGTGGAACTGCTCTGTGGATTTCTGTGCCTTTAAGTCTTTGTAGGAGCAGAACATCCCATCCTTCTCCTGATCGTAACATATGTGATGTATATGACATCCCATAATGCAGTATAGAAAAATATAGGAATCTGTGAGTTATGGAAGTCATGTAATTTTGATTACCAAAATACCCCCAAACACTTAGCAACTGGCTCTTAATACCATCAAGTATCCAGGGTTCAGCTATTGCTGATTCTTGCATATGTTTTGCAACTATTTAACATTTTATTAAGAATGCAAACAAGGTCCACCAATTTGTGTCTTTTAGTCTATAACTTATTTACACATTTCTCTTTATTTTGCTGTTTGTTTGTTAAAATAACAACAATAAGAAAATGTTGTTTATCCTATAGAAGCCGACTGATACCTTAATGTCATTTAATGTGTTCTTCTGTTCCCTGTATTTCCTGTAAAGAGAATGTGAGAACTAGAGGTTCATTCATAGTCATGTTTTATTTCTTTAAATGATACTTTGTAGTTTGTGTTACATGATTTTAAAAAAATTAGGTAGAGAATGCGTAGCTGAGTCTGCATCTTTGTGTTTGTGATTATGTGTGAATTTAATGTTAGCAGCCATAAATCTTCTAGAAAGTTTATTTTATTAGGTTTTACAAAATGATGGTGTCTAATTCTATCATTCCCTTGTTTTCCAGCATCTAGAAAATAATTTTTAAAATATATGTCCTTTATATACTAATTGATTACCTCATGACACTGTTGGCTTAGAAAAGATTGTATAAATTTTTGGTTCTGCTGTTTACATACCATATTTAATAGTTTCCAAATTAATTATTTCTTGTCTAGAGCAAAAGAAAATGGTCAGCGATTTTTTGTATTTCTGAATATATCAAGAACATAAAGATTAAATACATTTAATGACTTTCAATTCAAAGCATCAATATTACTATAAATGCTTAAATTTACCCATCTTTGACTCATGGCTATCTAAATGGACTTCTGGTTCTTTGGACATAATTTCAGTGAACTTGGAAAGTATTATTAAGTTCTCTCTATCAAATTTTGTAAGATGTTTCAACTTTCAGCTCGGACAGAGAAATGGCCATTTCCTCAGGGAACCCTTGTGTAACTCACCAGGGAAGGGTCTTCAGAAGCACCAGTCTAGTGACACTTGTGCTCATCACGGCTGCCCGGTTGTTTCTAGAGCTCTTCAGTGGAGAGAATTAGCAAATATATATTTGCCTTTCCTCATTTTTTATTGAGTTATAGTTTATATACAGTGCACTCATATTTGAGTATACTCTGATGTTTAAAAAACATATCTATCCTTTAATCATCATCATAATCCCAAAATAAAACATTTAAAGCACCCCAAAAGTTTCCTATAGCCCAGGAGCAGAAAACCCCTTCTTACACCCAAAATATAGTCAATAACTGATCCCTTTTCTGACAATTTGGACATGTCTTTTCCAGAATTTTACATGAATGGAAGCTACAGTGTGTATGCTCTTCTGTCTGTCTGCTTTCTCTCCGCATAAGGTTATCAGGTTAACTATGTTTTGATGACCCACCATTTGGCATCATGACCATGAAGTCAGTAGTTAGAACCCATCAGCCAATCCATGGGGGAAGGGAGGCTGTTTGGCGCTTTAAAGTTTTAAAATGGAAGAAACCCAAAGGAACAGTTCTACTCTGCCCTCCTGGGTCACTGTGAATCAGCACCCCATGGATGGCAAGGAGTTTGATTTAGGATGCCTTTGTGTGCATCAGGAGTTCATTACTTTGTTGTTGTTGTTGTGGTTGTGGTTGTGGTTAGTGAGGAGTGATCCATTATATGGAAGCAATCACCAAACTAAACTCACTGCCATTGAGTTGATTCTGACTCATGGCCACCCCAGAGGTCTTCCAAATATTCACGGAATTAAAATGTAATGTATTTTTTCATGTACTAACTATACTTTATTTCGTGTGTTCAAGGATTGAATTATGTTCCTCGGAAAGATTTATTGAAGTTATAAGGCCACATACCTGTGAATGGATATAGGGTTTCATTTTTCCTATCGGTTAAGTCAAATCAGGTCATATCAGAGTAAGGTGGGTTCTAGGGCAAAACCCCTTGTGAGTATTGTTGTATAATAAGAGAGAAGAAGCACGGAAATGGAGTCACACACAGAGAAAAGATGCCGCTGACAATGACTACGAATGCATCGGTCATCAGGGAAGGCACAGCAAGGATTGCCCAAAGTCCCCAGATGCTAGCAAAGTCAGGTCACGGTTCTCTTAATGTCCACAAATGGAGGACACGTGGAAAATCCCCTGAAATTGCACTGCTAGCCTCCACATCTGTGAGAAAATTAATTTTTGTTCTTTAAAGTCATACATCTAATGGTAATTTGTAATTCCAACTCTATGAGATTAAGGTAACACGTTTTTCTGCTGTTGCAAATTACATGTCGTTTATCAAGTGTAGCCATTATAAGAAACACTACTATATGTACAGTCCCTTATGTGGACATATGTTTTCATTTCATTTCTGTTGGGAAAATATCTAAGAGTTATATTACTGATTCATATGGCATCTGTGGATGTTTTGTTTTAAAAGAAAGTTTCAACTGTTTTCAAACATGGTTGCAAAAGTTTACATTCCCACTAGCAAGATATGACAGTTCCAGTTACTAAGCATCTTAGATCCATTTGTTATGGTCAAATATTTTTGTTTTTCTTTTCATTTTTAACCATCCTGATAGATATGTAATAGTATCTCTTTTGACTTTAGTTTGCATTTTTCAAAGGAATAATGATACTGAGCAATTTTTCATGCTCCTGTGGTGGCCTAGTCATTAAGCATTGGGCTGCTAACTGCAAGGTCAACAGTTCAAAACCAGCAGGTGCTCTGAGCGAAAACGATGAGGGTTTCTACTCCAATAAAGAGTTGCTGTCTCAAAAATCCACAGGGCAAGTCTACTCTACTCAATAGAATTTCTATGAGTCACAATCGATTCAATGGCAGTGAGGTTGGTTTCTTTCTGTTTGCTTGTTATTGATTGGCTATTTATATACCAGTGATCTTCAAGAGGTTCAAGGAAATGTTTATTATGGAAAAATCTATGAATTTCAATTTTTGGAGCCAAAATAAACTTATAATAGCGCATTGTAACATGTCTGAATAGCGTCTAGTTTGAAACACTAAGAAAGTCAGACACACATTTGACAAGAAGCCCTCTCAGAGCAACATGAAATTCTGTTGAACTTGAAACAAAAATAAGCATCCAATTTGTGGTGAAGCATAAGTGGAAGAATGGTGAGCTCAGTGATGCTTTACACAAAAAGCTTACAGTGTTGGAAGGAGATCAGTGATTTACAAATGGACAGCTCATCTTAAGAAGGGACAAGATGATTGTGCTGGTCTGGGTACTTTAGAGAAACAAATCCACAGAAACTCATGTATAAGAGACAGTTTTATATAAAGGTTAAGTGCACATCAAGAAAATATCCAAATCCATTGCTGTCCAAGCCCACAAGTCCCACATTAACCCATATGTCCAACACCAACCCACAAAGTCCTTCTCCAGCTCACAAAATACAAACTATGACACTGACTGCAGGAGGAAAGGCCAATCAGTGAACGTGTAAGCATCTCAGCGCTGGCAGGGGTCTCCACTGGCTGCTCCAGCACCCAGGGCTGCATCAGGCTAGGTCCATGAGGCTTCTCTCAGGGATGTCATGCAGGAAGTGAGCCTTGCAAGCTGAAGCAGGAAACTGGCTAAGGCAGCTGCACCCTGGCCCGACCATCACAAAGCAAGAGACCTGAGAACTAGAAAGGTGAGGCTCACCAAGCCATTTATCCCTCTGACCTTCAATTAACCTCACCTGTGTTTATCAGCCAGGTTGGCACAAAGAACTACCTTAGTGATGATTAAGATGAAGTCCATAGTGACAGACCATCAACATGAATTTTTGAGAAAACAAGAATCTTACCTATGCCCTCATTAAAGGGGACCAACAATTAACAATAGAAACAATAGCCAACACCAGAGACATCTCAATTGGTTCAGCTTACACAATTCTGTCTAAAAAAATCAAGAGTTGAGTGAACTTTATTCTCTAAGAGTTCCCAAACTATTGCAGTAGGGATTAGCTGAAAACAAGCACAAACTTTCCAATGAAATCTTAAGCAAGTGAGGTCAAGGTTTGGGGGGTTTTGCCAGCACTATTCTGAAGACGAAGCACAGTGGCTCCCAGGAGATAGAAATTACCCAGTCAAAGCAAACCAACCCAGTCAACAGCAATGGTCTTGACAATAAGTTACTTTTTAAATGCACAAGGCATTTGCTTGTTTACTTCCTGAAGGGAGAAAAAGCAATAATATTTACTTATCATGAGAGTTTTTTTGAAGAAGTACTCAAAGCTTTAGCAGGAAAAAAAAAATGCCTGGGAAGCTTCACCGGAGAATCCTTCTGTACCATGACAATGCACTTGCTCATTCCTCTCATCAACTAAAGACAATTTTATGAGATTTTCAATGGAAATCATTAGGCATCCTTGTTTGTCCTAATTTGACCCTTACTGACTTCTTGTTTCCCAATATTAAAAAAAAAACCTTTAAGGAGCCCTTATTTTTATTCAGTTTATAATGTGAAAACTATTGGATAATAATCATTTAAAAACTAAATTAGCCTACTGATTTGGAGTTTATTTCAACTAATAGTGACCCAATGTAGGTTTTTTTTAAGCTGTAAAACTTACAGGAGCAAGTTGCCTCAACTTTCTCCTATGGAGTAGCTGATGGGTTTGAACCATTAACTCTGCAGTTAGAAGTCCAACATATATGGCTAAATATATGAGCAGGAACTTCAGTTCTTTAAGGATGGACGAAATGGCTGCTATCATTGCTAACAAAATGATAGAACAGGATAGAGCTTACATTGAGAAAGTTTACTTTTTTATCTTCGAATACTAATTTTTCTTTAAGTTTTTGAAGTTCCCATATATATTGATATGTAAATTGTCTTTTAAAAACATTTTTCTCTTTTAGAAATATTTTTATTCTATTATTTTATTAAATGGTAAGACTTTATATATTCTAGATACAATTTCGTAATATATGTGTATATATATTAATAACATCTTCTTCAAGCTTGTGGCTTACCTTTGCTGTTCTTAATGGTAATTGGATGAGTTAAAATGCTTAAATTTGATTAGGTCAGATACATCATTATATTTTACACTACAAACATGTTTAGTATCCTAAATAAATAAATAAATAAAAGCCTTTGAGAAATCTAAGTTTGTAAAAATATTTGCTCTATGTTTTAATTTTTGTAAATATTTAAACTTTTAGCTTTTACATTTAGGTGTATGATTTATTTCGAGTTGTGTGTATGGTGTAAGGAAGGGCCTGCATTGGTTTTAATTAGTTTAAGTAAATATTCAGTTAAGGTAGCACCATTTTTTGGAAACAGGATATTGAAGACCCTCAATCATTGTGCCACCAAGACTCCTTAAAAATAATACACCAATGGTACCTGGCTAACAAAAGATATGGCATCTGGGGTCTTAAAGGCTTGAAGGAAAACAATCGGCCATCTAGCTCAGAAGCAACAAAGCCTACGTGGAAGAAGCGCACCAGCCTATGCGATCACGAGGTGTCGAAGGGATCAGGTGTAAGGCATCATCAGAACAAAAAATCTTACCATATTGAATGTGGTGGGGAGTGCGGAGTGGAGACCCAAAGCCCATTTGTAGGCCACTGGAGATTCCCTTGCAGAGGGGTCTCGGGGAGGAGATGAGCCAGTCAGGGTGCGATGTAGCAACGATGAAAAATACAACTTTCCTCTAGCTCCTAAATGCTTCCTTCCGTCCCCCACTATCATGATCCGAATTCTACCTTGCAAGTCTGGCTAGACCAGAGGATGTACACTGGTACAGATAGGAACTGGAAATACAGGGAATCCAGGGCAGATGATCCCTACAGGACCAGTGGTGTGAGTGGCGATACTGGGAGGGTAGAGGGAGAGTGGATTGGAAAGGGGGAACCGATCACAAGGATCTACATGTGACCTCCTCCCTGGGGGATGGACAACAGACAAGTGGGTGAAGGGAGACTTCGGACAGGGCAAGATATGACAAAATAATAATTGATAAATTAGCAAGGGTTCATGAGGGCGGGTGGAGTGGGGAGGGAGGGGGAAAAATGAAGAGCTGATGCCAGGGGCTTAAGCGGAGAGCAAATGTTTTGAGAATGATGAGGGCAATGAATGTACAACTGTGCTCTACACAGTTGATGTATGCATGGATTGTGATAAGAGTTGTATGAGCCCCTAATAAAATGATTTAAAAAATAATAATAATACACCAAAGTGACTGCTGTCACAGCCAAATCCCAAAGCCAGGAGGGTACCCAAGCTCATTTGTAATAATATTAGAGTTCAGTGTCTCTCAGTCATTAAATTTGGCACATTATATATGTGAGTGCACTCAATTTTCACCACAATTCCACGAGTTCATTACTTTTCTTATCCTAATTAAACAACGTTCCAAGGAACAAAAAGAACATATGATTCCATACTGACACACAGAATTAAAATGATAGAAAGTGACTACTCTTATCTACTATTTTTTTCATAATCCGAGTTAAGAGTGAGGGTTCAAATCTAGACTCTGTCACTTCTGAGCTGTTTGATTCTGTTTGCTAGATAATTATTTTGTGCCTCAGTTATTGCAAACCAAAAAATTGAAAGTGGTAAATTAATTTATTTACAATGAAAATATGTATGCTGAAGTTTCAGCAAGAAAGGAGGTTCATGAAAATTACTTTATAGCACAAGAAAAAACAGAATATAGAAGTTGATAAATATAAAAGTAAGTTGGAAAATATTGCCTGAGGGTTCCAGTTTATATGTGCATGGGCTTATTACAAACAAAAAGGACTTAAAAGGGTGGTTGTGGACACGTTCTTTCTGTAGTGTCCTTGCCTTCGCCTTATTAAGGGGTCTTAAGAAAAAGAATGTATATTTATTCCTGAGGGTGGAGGGACAACAATGCTGAGGTCCGAGGTACTAAGATTTTTTTTTAAAAATAAAATCAAGTGAATATAATTCCCAATATTGGAGTCTTGAAAGATATCTATGGGAGTGCTGCCCAACATTAAACAGCAGTAAGTTAGATGGATTTGGCATTTTAAAGACAGTCAGAAAGACCTCAATGATGAGCCAAGAGATGGAAGATCACCAGCCTTGATGCATGAAGAAACTGTGACTGAAATCCAGAAATTGGTGGGAGGAGACCATACATCACCACACTGCAATAGCTACTACAGCTGAAATTTCACATGACTTGACATTTTCAACTTTTAGCAAATACCTTGGCATCAATGAGCTTATATTTGATGAGTAGCAAAAGTATTGTGCAAATATCCACTAGCTTAAAGAGCTGATTTTTTTCACCAGTTTTTAGAGGAAGATCAAAATGAATGAAGATATTTTTTTTAATTAATCAATTTATTGGGGCTCATACAATTTATCACAATACATAGATCAATTGTGTAAAGCACATCTATACATTTGTTGCCCTCATCATTCCCAAAATTCTCTTGCCTCCTGGGTTCCCGGAA